>NW_022900924.1:3976329-4019531 GCF_012274545.1 Fukomys damarensis | reverse complement strand
CTTGTTGAGGAGAGAATGGAATCAGCTCTGGGAGAACAGTCAGCGAGGGCAAAAATGTGACAAGGAGGAGTGCATCTCTGTGTGGAGCGCTTGCCGAGACTATTCAAGGCCCGGGTTCTAGCCCCAGCCCCACAAAATACAATAAAACAAAACCCCCAAATGTATGCTGTGTACATTTACATGCGAGGACGTATTGCGGCATGTGTTTGTGAGGACACACGCGTGTGGGAGTTTTGCGTGAGAGCATTGTGTCACACACACCTATGTTGGTACGTGAAGGCGCGTGTGTGAGGTAAATGTGCGTCACAAAATACAATAAAACAAAACCCCCAAATGTATGCTGTGTACATTTACATGCGAGGACGTATGTTTTGTATGAACATGTGCGTGCATGTGTTTGTGAGGACACACGCGTGTGGGAGTTTTGCGTGAGAGCATTGTGTCGCACACACCTATGTTGGTACGTGAAGGTGCGTGTGTGAGGTAAATGTGCAAAGGCGACGTACACGCGGAAGGATATACGTCTGCGAGGGTGGACGGGTCCATCTGGCGTGCGAATATGTGTGTGCCTGCTGGGTACGGATGTGTCCACATCATGGGAAAGCAGGGCGTGGATAGCCTGTGAGGGCGAAAACACTGTGATCTGGACCAGATGGGTTCTTCTGATGTTTGAGACTTCCTCGATGTGAAGTAACAGGCGTTTCCAGCATCAGCTGCACATCTTTTAAAACATGCGTCTCTCTTTTCATAGGACTAAAGGGCAGCACTCAAGCACGCAGGGGCTCCTTTTCCTGGAGCCCTGGCTGGCCTCCGGGCCTTACCAGGCCTCAAAGAGGCCTCCGGCACCTCCTCACAGTGGCCTGGGCCTGAGGCTCCCTCGGCACCTCAGGGAGCGGCTCTGCTCTGTCTCAGGGCAGATTAACTTCCCTGGCACCGGCTTTGTTTGGCTTATGAAGGAGGAGCAGCCGCTGAGAGCAGAGGCCTCTCCCTTCCACCCCAGGGCCTGCTTCTGCTGAAAACACTCGATCTAGTGCTTCTCGCTTTGCTTTCCCTGGCTGGGTGTCCCAGGCGGAAGGGGAAACACCTAGAATCCAGGCTATTTTGTCTGCTGAAATGTGGGAGAAGGATTCGGTTTCTTCGCTGAGGTGGCTCTGGGCCGCAGCAGCCATTGTGGGTCTGGGCTGTTTGTTTGTTGAGAGTTTGTTACTCAGGGTGGGTGGGGTATGGCTGAGACACTGTAATTGGAAGCAGGAGAGTGGAATCTGAGACTTGTGCAGATAAAAATTCTCCTCTGAGGGTCTGCCATGTGTGATGGTGGAACTTGCTATTTTGCATGTGTCCTGCCAAAGAAAATCCTGGGTCCGTATAAATTTGGTTTTTAAAAATTCATCTCACCCATGTTCTCATCTTCCGATCCCTTATCCCCCTAACCCACTATTTCATTTATATATATGGCCTCTCGAGGATTTCAAAGACCACTGTGCCCAGCTCTGAAACATCTCACCTCATGTGCTCAGTCAGGCTGCCTGGACCCTTTCTGGGCTCAACAGATCGCCAGCTTCCTGAGGGCAAGGTCTGTACCTCTCATAAGCCTGTCATCGCCCCGAGGTCTGGCTCAGGACCTTCTGCCTGGCACATCCCCGGCTTTGTACATATTTGTCAGATGAGTGAAAAATGAGCTAATGCTATCGCGGCAGGTACATGGATTGATAGACAGCTTGGATCTTTGAGCCAAAGTTATATTAAAGCCAAACTCAACTTCTCTCTGAGTGTCATCCCCTGGAACTATACCATTTAGGACTACGGGGAAAACCCAGCAGCTATGCAAGGAGAGACACCATACTCCTCCAAAGGCCTGGAGCCAAGGGGAGCGTAGTTTCTCTGACCATTTCTCATACCAGGTGGGTGCAGAATCCTTCTCTGTGTGGTCGCCTTCATCAGGATTCCAGCGATGTTTCTGAATTACACTTGAAACGTGGTCCTTGAATTGTAATTGTAGCCTGTCAGAGACGTGGACCCTGCCTTGGTGTTATGAGACGGCCTTTTCCTAAAACGTATGTTGAAGTCCTAACCCCTTATTCTGGTGATCTTATTTGGAAAGAGGGGTTTTGTAGATGTAAACAACTCAAGATGAGGTCATTCTGGGTTAGGGTGGCTCCAAATCCAAGGACGGGTGTCTTTATGAGGGGAGATCTGGATATACACAGACATAGGGGGAAGAAAGTCACGTGAAAATAGAGGTAGGGATTGAAGTAATGTAGCTACAAAACAAGGATTTCCAAGGATTATCAGCAACTTCTGGAAAGCCACCATAGAGACATGGAACAGATTCTCTATCTTCAGGGGTTCCAGAAGGGATCAGCCCCGCTGGCACTTTGATTCAGACTTCTGGCCTCCAGAACTGTGAGAGAATACACTTTTGTTGTCTTAAGCCGTCTGGTTTGTGGCACTGTGTTACAGCAGCCCCAGGACACTAATATATTGGACGACTGCTCCCCTTGACTTGTACGTCAGTACGAAACATCATTCTTTGCAATCAAGTGGCTGCACTGTTAAAATTTTAAAGGAACCAGCTAAAAACTACTGGAGTTAATAAAAGGGTTTGGAAAAATGACTGGATACAAGAGAAACACAAGATAAACAAACTCAAGGTATTTATCTCCATCCGTAGACTACTGAGAATCATAATCTCAGTGTTTTATTCACAGTAGCACCTAAAACTATAAGTCACTTAGCAACAAGCCTTTGTGGGATCTTGTATATTTGTTTGTTGCTGGGGATTTAACCCAGGATCTCCAGCATCTAAATGGGATCC
The DNA here is from genome assembly GCF_012274545.1 of Fukomys damarensis. NCBI lineage: Eukaryota > Metazoa > Chordata > Mammalia > Rodentia > Bathyergidae > Fukomys > Fukomys damarensis. Next base: position 4,016,716 of record NW_022900924.1, on the reverse strand, counting down.
TGCTAAAGAATACCACCCCATTTTCCTGGGGAATTTAGAGATTTGAAGAAAGTCTTCATAGATAAATATCTTCATAAATAGAAAAATTAAATTTAAAAATTTTCTTAGGCAGTAGATTAATTTGCTGATTTATTTTTATTTTAATCCATACCCCAGAAAGATTTATTATTGTCCTAAAAATCCATATTTACATGAGAAAAGCAAGCATAGTTACAGTGGTACCTCAGTTTTGTGAGTTTAATTTGTTCCACAATTCAGGAAAATGTGGCTGTGGTCATGTTCATTACCTGACGCAGAGTTCACACACAAAACCAAAATTTTGTCAGACTCTTCTGTTTGCAAACCAAATTGCTCACAAACAAAAGCGTTCATGAGCCGAGGTCCCACTGTAATCTAAAGAGCAAAATAAAAGATTCAAGATAGGAGACAGGGAGGTAGATATTTTGGGGATGGGAAGGGGTTTAGAGATGGAGGGAGAGAGGTGAGAGTGGAGGAAAAAGAGAAGTAAAAATGAATGAGATGTGATATGTATAGGCATAAAGTTCCCACAATGAGTGTATGAATTACGGGCACGTCCTAAAAAAATTAAAAAGTGGACAGCCAACAGAGCATTGGTTTTCATGGGAAAAAAAACCTTGAAGTCTAGATTTAGTGAGTGAGAGAAAATGACAAAGACAATTCTGAAAAAGAGGGGAGAGGTGTGTTTGGGAAAGATCCGTCCTACCAAGTATGAGACCATATTCACTAAAACTACTACAAATATAATGCCAAAGAGCCAAATACAGATGCAAACCAACAAATACTGGTTCAAGAGCTGTTATCTCCTTCCAGAAACAAGCCCAGAGTGAGGTGAGGCGGGTGATGTTGAGAATTTGAGCTCCTTGGGTGCTTCCATAGATGAAAGAAATCCCTTTGTCCACCATTGATGAACTGCAACACGGAGAGCCCTCCTCACCCAGAGAGGCCCTGGTTTATAACTCCATCAACTAAATTAGTTCTGGGTGGACAGAAAGCCCCTGAGCCTTACATCCACAACGACAGGCCTTCCAAGGCAGCGTGCGGAAGGGCAAGAGGTACGAAAGACAGCTACCAGCAGTGCCACTTGCTGCTGTATTCCCTAAGGGGATTTTGTAATCACTGGGACAACTTTTTCTCAGTCCACTCATTTGAATTTCCAGAACCACATTAGGTTGGGGAAGCACCTTGGATTTGTAGACTTAATATTGTCTCATCAGGAGTTTGCTGAGTCCTTATGACACGCCAAGCTCCGTGCCAGGCCCCGAAGGTTCCTGAAGGTTCACCCCAGGTAGTTACTTATGCCTTGCACAAGATGTGCTCGCACCAGCCCTTAGGAAGCTGGCTCACTGGCTTGCCAAAAAAAGGGTCCAGCCAAGTGGTCACATGCCACTGAACACCTGGTTTTTCTCACCTCATTAATGAGAATGAACAGACTCATTACAAATAGAATAATATTTGTTGAGTATGAAGGCATCAACTAAAATACTAAGCTATCCTTGAGGGCATTTGGGGGAGAAATTTTTTGCCATGGTATAGTCACAAAGGAGCCCAGATTCCAGATCCTGAAATCTAGGGTAAAGCAGGCTTAGAACCAGGGAGATGAGTAAGGAAAGATGCTGTGTGAGAAGCTGGCATGTGTGGCCTAATATTGTTGGCTAAGGCAGGGAGTTTGCATTAGGGGACTGACTTCGTTCAGTGGAAAGGCACTCCAGATATGCATTAGAGTCACCTGGAGAGCTTAAGAAAAAAGTCTGTGTCCAGATCCTAGGTCAGTCCAATTAAACCAGAATCTGAGCAGGAGACACTTGGGCCACTCAGACATTCAAGCATTGTGGGTAAAGCTCTAGGGGTGATTAGGTGATTCTAATGTAAGCACATACATACACATGTATACAACCCTGGTCAATGTCACAATTGTAAACAAATAAATCTTCAGTACATATCCTGGCAGGTGTCACAGTGCCACTCGGGAAGGTGTGACGGTAATTTAAATTTAGGCTAATCCCTAGGTCTTAGGCACAGTGCTTCACTTCCTATTTGTTTTCTCTCTCTCTCTCTCTCTCTCTCTCTCTCTCTCTCTCCCTCTTTCTTTCTTCTCTCTCCTTTTTTTTTCTTCCTTCTTCTTTCCTCTTGCTTTTTTATTGTTTTTTGAGACAAGGGTCTCACCATGTAGTCCAGGAAGGCCTCATACTCACAGGGATCCTCCTGAGTCAGCCTTCTGAGTGCTGGAATTACGGGTGTGCCCCACCACACCTGGGCTTCTTTCTCTTTTTAAAAAATATATTATTTGACAGGCGTGGTGGCACACACCTATAATATCAGGTACTCATGAGGCTGAGGCAGGAGAATCATAAGTTTGAGGTCAGCCTGGGCAATTTAGTAAGACCCTGTCTCAAAATCAAACGAAGAGCAGGGGGTTATATCTCAGTGGTAGAGCGCCCAGGGTTTATTTCAAGTACCACAAAAACAACAAAACAAAAAACCACTTTATTATTTATTTTAGGATATGTGGGAAAAAAGATTCTAGAGGCACATGTCCAATAAATTAGGGCTTCCTCAGCCTGCAAACGCACTGCCTGTCATTTTCCCCTTCACTGCTTACGTCTGGTCTCCCTTGATAAAGAGGCCATAAATTTGTGAACTCTTTCTCTTTGAGCGTCTCACTCTGTGAATTCTCTTTCTCTGAAGGTCTCTCTCAGCCAGTTTCTTGGTTGGGGAACATTAAAATGTTGAGAGGGTTATCCTTATACCTTTCCGAGAGTTTGTCTCCGGGCTGTGGGGTGCGAACGGGGAGCCCACCACATTTTTTCTGAAGTTTATTATCAGAGCTTCGTACTAACAGAGAGTAGGGTCCTCATTCTGAGTCGGGTATCTTGGCTGATGCGTTAGCCTGGCACATTTTGAATTCAGAGCCCGATGTTCCACTTGCAAGCTGGTCACCAGGTGCTATTTATTCCATAGGAGGGGAAAGGCATCGAAGGGTTTGGAGACGGGCTTCGCTCTGCGTAGGTGTCGTGAAGAGACTTTAGATCAAAATGAAGAACTCGAAAAGAGAAAGGCCAGCTCTTGTCCCACTGTGCAACCCTACCCTGTCCTTGGGTGGCCCTTAACCCCTCACCCAGGGTCACCTCCTGAAGAAAGATTGCCTAAAGCTTTCGTCCTAAGAAAACTCCAACTCCGAGAAAGAAACCAGGCAGCTGCTGCTGGCCACAGCTGCTCCCCTGGATGGAGCCAGACTAGGGGTAACAAGGCAGGACCTCCGCACAGATCTTCCAAGGAGGGAAGTATGTGTGTGTGGGGGGGATTCCTCATTTACATTGAGAAGAAACTTCCTGTCTTATTAAACAATGAGGCATTCAAATCCACCTGAATAAAAGTCCCCTGATGCAATGAGAGGGTGAGCAATTTCATGTCAGGCTGTTGTTATGGGATTTATACATGTCCTAGCTAGGGCTTGAGGTGAAAGTTGGAGCCAAAGACAATAGCCCTAAACCCCATGCACAGAAACCTCTTTCCAGTGGAGTTTCCTTAAGAGAGTGCAGCAGACTTTTCACAAACAAAGTGACTTCAAAGGTAGGCCTGCCTCACCACCCGCCCCTCTGACGCTTCCCTTTAGCCCAGACCTGGCCCCTCTGTCTCTTGGTTTATTTTCTGAGGTTCTCTCACACACGTTGGAGCACGGTGATCTGAGATCTTGAGCCAACGGGAAAGGAACTGTCACGGAGAACTTCCTTTGTCCCCTTTGTCAAAGGTGTGCCAGGCAATTTGGCAAATTGGCTTCCGGGACGGGACGCCCTGGGGTGGGGCGGGGAGCCGGGGAACAGGGGAATTTTCTTATGTCACTTGACGTGTTTGCTTTCACTCACAAAACCCTGAGTCATGAGCGAGGAGCTGTGTTGCCTCCGGGCTCTGGCTGAAATCAGAGGTTATAGATTTGGGAACCCGACTCCGTGGGCTGACTCTCGTCCAATTCATCAGAGGAAATGTGTATTAGTTTAGCTGCCCCTCTTCAGGCTGAAGTGCCTTCTGATGCGGGGGGATTACGTGAGGAAAGTGGCTATGTAGTGGCTTTAGTAAGCTGATGCCATGCGAGTGAACAATATTTGACATTTGGTGAGTTTACAAAAAGGGCAGTCTCTCTGTTTGTTTGAACCAAGATTAAGTGAAAGGAAAAGTTTTTCTTTCCCATCCCAAGACAAATGGGAAACACATGTTTTCCCTTTTGGCTTTGTAAGTACAAGACTCCACACGCTTCCCGCCGCCCCCTTCAGCTGTGAGTTTTCAAGGATTGCAGCCTGTTTCTTCTCTTTGGTGGCCAAAGCCAATACAGTATGAGTCTTAAGATTTCCAGACAGTGGGCTCATGGTGAGGGCCTAGCTGACTCCAGGCCATCCTGTGGGGTGCTCCTGGGAGCGCCAGTTTATGGGTAGATAGGGAGGCGACAAACATCTAGTGTCAGGAACCCCAGGAACTGGGTGCGAGTAGTAGACATGGCTTTGTCATGTGACCTTGTTCAGCCTCTCTCTCCTGTCAGCGGAATGAGACAGACTGAACTTCATTTATTTGTTTGTTTGTTTCTTTGTTTTGAGACAGGGTCTCACTGTGTAGTTGAGACTGACCTGGCACTCACTGTGTAGCCCAGGCTGGTCTCGAACTCACAGCGATCCTCCTGCCTCAGCCTCCCAAATGCTGGGATTACAGGCGTGAGCCACCACGCCTGGCTCAGAATGAATTTTAAATGTCTCAGTTAATTACCAACTCTGGCAAGCATGTTTGTTCAGGCTGGTTCTTCTTTATGTAAGTGGGAGATATACATAGTTTCAGGCACCCTTGGCATGGCCTTGGGGCAGTGTGCGGGCAAGTTCTGAGGACTGGAAGATCTAAGTCAAGGAGCTTGCCCTGCCATTGACTCACCATGACCGTGAGCAACTAATTTCTCCTCTTTGTGAGCCCTTCTCCTTATCTGAGAGATGAGACCTGACTTTCTTGTCCTGACATAACAATTCAGATATGTGACAAGGGTGAACGAGGCTAGGGTGTACAGTACTTTGAGTTCCTTGGAATGAAAGGATCATTCTTTTTGGAAGATAAATTTTTTAAAAAATGCTAAAGATCATTTTTTTTTAAATGCTAGCCCCCCCAAAAAAAAAAAAAACCTAGGGCCGGGGATTTAGCTCAGCGGTTCAGTGGCCTGCCTTGCAAGTGCAAGGACCCGAGTTCAATCCCCGGTACTCCCCCCCTCAAAAAAACCAAATAAATGCTAGCCCATAAATGCTTTTTGGATTATCTCAATAATAAAATAATCAATATTCTTTCCTCTTGGCTTTCTTAAATTGCTACTTGTTCAGGAAATACAAGTACCAAAGGATGAATACGGGATGTCAAAAATCGGAACCATTTTCCTCCTCTGTTGGCCAAAGCAACGTTCCTAGCGGATTACTTTGATCATTGTTTGCTACACTGCTCAGAAACCGCCGAGATTCCTCTTGCCTCCAGAATTCAATCCAAACTGACATTCGGTTCCAATTACGACCCGGTCGCAGCCTGCATTATAGACCAGTTCTCCTCTCTAAAATCCCAGAATTTATTAGAATACCCTCAGGGACTTCAGAATCATCTTCGCATGATCTCTCCGCCAGTGTGTGGTCACTCCCTGTTTTTATGGAGTGGCAGGGAGAAGCCCCTGGTACTCAAAAGCAATCTGGTCACCCCTCCTCGTGAGAAACCTCTTCTCTACGCGGGATCAGAACCCGCTTCGTCACAGATGTCAGCCGTCCGTAGGCCCTGCTGAAGCTACCCCAGTTCGGGTTCATTCGCGTTCGTCCATGTTTCACGACAGCCATGGTGCTCCCCTCGGGAAATCTCTCCACCAGACTAAACAACCATCTTCCTCTTTTTAATTTTTCCATTGCTGGGATTAAATCCAGGTCCTTAAGTGTGCTAGGCGAGTACTTTACCACCGAGATACACCCCTAACCCATCTTCCCTCTTAAACAGATTTCCACTGATTTGATTTTCAGACTGCTATGCCTCATTGGGAGCGAGAGGGAGAGGGAGATATTCAGTATCCCCTAAAAACAAGGGACTATTTGAATCAAATGCAATGTTCTAAATGTGGACTGGCGTGTGGTGCTAGTATCTCCTCTGTTTCTGTAACATTTAGATTGGGTAAGAGTCATGGCAGTGATTCAGTGGCTTAGAGCATATAGGATGTCTTTTTCTCTCTCAAGCAGCTGCCTGAGGCGAGTCACCAGGTTAGCAGGTAGCGCCACTCTGCAGTCATTCAGTGACCCAGGCCCCTCCATTTGGGGCTTTGCTTTTCTGTGGAGTGTTCCAGTCCAGGCTGGGCTGCTGCCAAGTCCCGGATGCAGCCAGCGAGCACAGGGAAGAGTGGGAGGAGGGGTTTTGCCTACCTCTGAAGGGCCCCGGGTCCCAACACTGGTCACGCGTCCGCATTCCACTCATTAGAACTCAGGCCCAAGGACGGATGTAACCGCAAGGGAGGCTGGGAAATGTCACACAGCCTAGAAGTTCTCTGTCAGAGTCCCTGTCACTGTGGAAGACTTGGAAAAATAGATGTCGGGGTCCACAAGCGAGGCTGAGTTCACTGGCCCTTCAGTGCTGACAACACATCGAATTCCGTCCAGGCTCAGGGCCACTGCGTTCACTGCCCTACTTGGCACATCCTGCCTCCCCAGTTGTCTTTCCTCTTTGTATACTTCCATGTAAATGCCATTTTTCTGCGAGGCTTGCCTGAATCACACCGCTTCCTGCCTTAGTTTGTGTTACCCTAGGCTCCTGTGATACGATTTAATATTTTTACTTGTTTGTTTACTTTTTCTTGTGCCTGTTCTCCCCTACTAAACTGTTGGTGGCCTGAGAGCAGGAACTCTTATCTTGTTCTCTGTATTCAAGCCCAACTCAGTGCCTGACATATGCTGGGGCTAAATTAAGGCCAGCTGGAAATTGAGGAGTGCAAGGTCACAATGTATTTAAGCACAGTTTGTTTGCTAAGCCTATCACACTGCTGGCCCATAGGGTGGTTATTTAAAAGCCAGTAGGCTCTTTGTACATCCATTATTGTAAAGATAGATTTTTTTCCTTCTGCTTTTTGAGCACTTGGTCCTAGACATGGTATTTTACATTTAAATCTGTTACATTTCAGAGGCTTGTCTTTGTCTATCGTTTGAATTAAGAAGAGGTCTTTTATTCTACACCTATTGTGCCATAAATTCATAGGAAATAGATCAAAGTTTCTTTCCACTGAGCCGGGCGTGGTGGGGCGCACCTGTAATCCCAGCACTTGGGAGACTGAGGCAGGAGGATCGCTGTGAGTTCGAGACCAGCCTGGGCTACATAGTGAGTTTCAGGGAAGTCTCACTACATAGTGAGACCCTGGCTCAAAAAACCAACCAAACAAAAAAAAAAAGTTTCTTTCCACTGGTTCTTATAACATGTGCCTCTCTGGACAGAGCAGAGTGGTACATCAGGTGGACCCAGGCTCTTTCCTCTCTGGTGCCCTTCTTTTTCTGATCACTTTCCTTCCAACATCTCAGGAAGTTATCCGGGCTCATAGAAGCTTCCTGTGTTCAATATGCGTGCTAATCACCCTGGCAAGACTCTTGCCTTTCACTCGTTTATAACAGTGCCAGCCCCGTGCTGGGTAACACTGCAGACTCTCCAGGTTTTGTCACAGAAACACGGTTGAGGCATCCTTTTTGTCTAGCGCCCACTCCCTTGATGTCTACAGAGTCACTTTCCCCGAGATTTGCATGTATGCGGTCACGGAAACAACGCCGTGTTTTCCAGAAGGCCTAAAGAACCATATGGATGCCTCTCCTCTTTCTTTTTGTTTGTTATTCTGAGAATTACTGAAAGAGGGTGATTTTGGCTGTGTCTCAGTGACTTTTCTTGTTGCTGGGGCAAAATACCTGATACCCACAATTTAAAGGAGGAAAGATTTATTTTGTTTTGTTTTGGTTTTTTTTTTTTTTTTTTGGGTTTGTTTTTTGAGACAGGGTCTCACTATGTAGTTGAGACTGACCTGGAACTCACTATGTAGCCCAGGCTGGTCTCGAACTCACAGCGAACCTCCTGCCTCAGGAAAGATTTATTTTGGCGCACAGTTTGTAGAGGTTTCAGTCCATAGCTGGCTGGCTCAAGGCAGGGTGGCACGGCAGAGGGGCATCACAGAGGAGAACTGCTTGTGGCCCGGCATTCAAGAAGCAAAAAGGGTCAAAGGAGGAGCTCGCGAAGGAGATACACCCTTCTGGGCCGCACCCAGGGTGACCTGCCTCTTTATCGAACCCGACGTCCTAACATCGCATCTAGCTATAAGGCCCCCATAATCCGTCCAATCGCCTGACAAAAGCCCTCCCTGTGAGCTCATGAGGCTTTGGGAGACTATCTAGTTATAAACCATAACAGGCCAAAAGGAAGCAAGGTAGTTTTTTGATGTGTCAATGAATACATTTATTCATCTCTTCCAGTTCAGACGGTATCATCTGAAACCCCGATAGCTGTATGCTGTGGGTTTCTTTATGTCACTGGCAAACAGGAACGAAGATGGAAAAAAAAGAAAAGAAGCAGGCCAAACACAGAGCCCTGCCCCAGCCCTGGGCCTGTCCCTTATGCTGCAATCCGTCCATCACCAGCTCTGCGGGGAAGGGTGTTTGCTTGCCCAGACCGCACTCTTACTAGGAGTCACTTACACTGATGTCAGAATCTCTGCTGAATGGCAGATATAAAAGAGGACTCAGGGCCTCCCGTATTACTCTTCCACCCACAACATCAGAGACTCTTTACATTAGAAAAGAACAAATCCCAGCCAATCACCAGAATCCCCTCTACGCCTTCTACTTTACCAGACCAGTAACCTTAGAAAAACCAGGAAACAACTCGTGCTTGGTGAACTTGTGCTTGACTAAGGGGTTATACTTTTCTCCTAAGTGTTTACTCATAGGTGTTATTAATTCATAATTTGTCACGAAACTTTTCCAGGATCTCTTTTCTGGAAACGCCGCTATACTGGCCCATTTTCCACCACCAAACTCTTTATCCTCATCCCCCTGAAGCCGTTGCCCCTCTGTTCCGCCTAGTGGGAAATGCTTTTCCTGCCTGACTGTCAGTGTTCTTTTCCTCAAAATCTACCATGCATGGTATCTGTTACTCCTTTTCCTGCTCAAGGCTGGTTGTTGCTGCCTAGGATCCACCATCTGAGCAGTCCAAGCTCTCCTCTCCTGGTGCCCAGAAGTGCCTTTCTCTGTCCCGTAACAAGGTGTACACAGTGAGTTGACCGCTGAAAACTAGCATCAGCTCGTGCTCAGGGCCCAACCCTTCACTAAAATTCCAGACAGAACTGTGCGCAGAGATCTGGTGAAGAACTCTCCTGCTGTTTCTTGGAAAGTAACCACATTTCTGTTGTAGTTAGTTTTTTTTTGTTTTCTGTTTTTTTTTTGGTACTGGGGACTGAACTCAGGTCCTTGCGCTTGCAAGGCAGGCCACCGAACCACTGAGCTAAATCCCCGGCCCTTGTAGTTAGTTTTTTAAAAAGTATAAAAAACTATAAAGTCCCAAGGAAGCTGCAGAAACCATTGGTTTTTGTTTTGTTTTATTTTTACATTAAGAGACCAATCAGTTTGATATCACATTCTGAGGAATCAAGACAAGTGAGGAATGATTAATTTAAACTACTATATTTATATCCTAAATATTCTAGCAACAAAGAAGACAAGACTTCAGAGCTACAAGCAAAATGTTTTTGGAAGTGTTACTCGCCTTTCAGAAGCAAACAGTCATACCTTGGTTCCTGTGGGGAATTAGTTACAGGATCCCCGTGGACACCAAAATCAGAGGGTACTTGCTCAAGTTGCTTAAGATTACTTAAACACCCAATACAGTCTAAATGCTATTCAAATAACTGGTGTAATGTATTGTCTAGGGAATATTCATAAAGGGAAAGAGTCTTACAGGTTCAGTACAAATGCGACCATCACAGGCTTAACTATATTTTTGATCTGTGATTAGTTGAATCCAGATGAAAACCCAAGGACATAAAGGGTGAATGTTTAGATTTACCCCCCCCAAAATTTTTTTTTTAAAAAACTAGGGTTTCCTTAGCTACCTCTGTAGGTTTAAAACAACTTAATTTCCATATAAGCCATCAGTGCAATAAAGTGAAGGCCACCTGGCACTTAAATTTCTCCTGGTGGGATCAGTAACTGGCAGAGACACCGAAGCCACGTTATACCATATTCAGAGGAAAATGTTAGCTCTGTTAGCTCATGGAGTCCAATCCCCCCTAACTGCGAGTGAAAACTTGGTTCCCTAGGGGAGACGGTGCTCAGAGAGTAATGAGTGTCTCACTGCTGGAGTCCCCTAGATCTACCACCAGCTCACAGAGGAGCCCCCACCTCTTCCCAAACTTGGCTTGCTGCCTCCTTCAGAAGTTTTCAGAAAGACGCTCTCCTTTTCCTTGAAATGTTGATGGTTCTACTTGAAAAAAAAAAAAAGTCTCATTACAAAAACCCTCTCTGCTGCTTGCTTTCTGAACTTTAATAAATCCTGGATTAGTAGGAAAACCACCCAGGCACTGACTTCTCCACATTTCCCGATGAGCTGTCCGGAGCTGGCTGCTTCTTCTTCATGAGTAACTTCTCCAAATGTTTGGAAAATTTCCCAATGCCAGGAATTTAGGACCACCAGATAAACTTCTCAGAGCAGGACAGGCAAACTTACTTTCACGTCAGTACCCTGAAAGCTGGCACCGACCCCTCCGTTTCTTTTTCTCTCTTTCCTCCTCGTAGTAATTCGTGTATGGTCCTTGTTTTCTTTTGCAGAGCTGGTAACCGTGCCATACAATTACCAGTTTTAGTGGCTGTAATCACGGCCTTGTGCATGCCAGGCACCTAAGTACTCTGTCACCGAGTTACATCTCCAGCCCCTAGGTTCTTTTTTTTCCAGACCGAGAAAGGAATCTGTGCATATAATTCCAGCACTTCGGGGGTTGAGGCGGGAGGATCATGAGTTCGAGTCTGAGACCTTGTCTCAAAATAAAAAATAAAAGAAAGGGTTGGGGATGCAGCTCAGCCCAAAGGCTCTAGATTCAATCTCCAGTACTGCGGACACACAAACAAATAAAAAGAACAGAATCTGGATTCCCACCTCGCACCTTGAATTTATAACAGGAGGGTTGCAGGCAGCGCTAAGCTTTGCTGTTTCTCAAGACTTCTCCATGACAGGACCTTCAGAGATAGGAGGACGCCTCCTTTTCAGTTACGTCCCCTCCAGATTTCTAGGAAATTGCAGTGCTGTGCTTTTCTCTCTGAAGAGTCGTATTAATGTTTCCCGTCCTAACATTTTTGCTGGCTGGCACCTCGTGTGAGCTCACAGCCTCCTTCACAGTTTCCTAAGTGTCCTTCCAGGCTCCACCACCCTGCCTCCCCTTGTGTTCCTTCTGCTCCTCTTTCCTGCCGGCTGAGCCTCCACGAGCCAAGGGTTCAGCCTTAAGGACGCCACAGCTTCCTGTCGCTCTCTCGGCAGGTGTCAGGCTGAGGCAAGAGCAGGTGCCGATGAGGACTTCGTCAGAGTGTGGAAAAGGGGCACCGTGGCAGCCTCGCCAGCGCTACCCATTCTGGGTGGCTGACGGAATACAACTGCAGTGTCTAGGGGAACCGAGTGTCCAGCCGATTGCTGATTTGTAAATGCCTCTTCCTAGCTTCAAAATGCTGAATAAAATCCGCTTTAAATGTAGAGATTTGATTGTTTTTTTTGTTTTGTTTTGTTTTATTTTGTTTTTCTTAGTTTTTGAGACAGGGTCTCACTGTGTAGTTGAGACTGACCCGGAACTCACTGCATAGCCCAGGCTGGTCTCGAACTCACAGCGATCCTCCTGCCTCAGCCTCCTGAGTGCTGGGATTACAGGTGTGCGCCTGTAATGCCCAGCTTGAGATTTGATTGTTTTAATTGTGGTAAAACATAAAATATAATTTACCCTTTTATGCATTTTTTTAAAACATAGAATGCTTTGCAAACTTGTGTCCTTCTTGCCCAGGGCCATGCTAATCTTGTTGTTGTTGTTGTTGTCCCAGTTTCAATACTGTATATTCTGCTAAAGCAAGCACCTACTAAACCACTTGTAATGCATGGTTCAGTGGCATTAAAGTTCTTTCAAAGTGTTGTGCTGCTATCACCACCATCCATCTTCGGGACTCTTTTCTTCTCATAAAATCGAGCACTGACTCCGCCCAGCTCCCGGCAACCACTTATTCTACTTTCTGTCCCTGAATTTGCCTATTTGGGGTGCTTCACATAAAGGAAATCACACAGTGTGTGTCCTTTTGTGTCCAGATGATTTCATTTAGCATCATGTCCTTAAGGTTCAGCAACACTGTAGTGCGTATCAGAACTTCCTTCCCTTTTCAGGCTGGGTAGTATTCCAGTACATGGATATACCACATTTTGTTTTTCTACTCAAAGTGAATTTTGTGAACTTTGTATTTTGACAAGGTATGGGGTTCAGAGTCAGTGGAATGTGGTAAAAATTGCACTGGACTGGACATCAGGAACCTGGGGCTTAGTTTGGGCTCTGTCTCCAGGGACCTTAAGCAGATGGCTCCCATCAGAGTGGCAGGAGCCCTACATCAGAATCCGCTGGGCTGGACTGCCTGGGAGGAATGCCTTGATTCCACCTCTGGTAATGGGCTTTGGAATGTGCATTTCTGAAAAAGCTTCCAGGAGATTTTTTTTTTTTTTTTAATATTCAAGTTTAAGAACCACAGTTCCAGGACTCATGCTGCCTCTCTGGATTACACCAGACATTTTCCTAACAGGACTGCACACTTGCTCAGAAAAGCATCAAATTTTCATAGAGGGACAACAGGGACTTCCAGGTCAATGGGGACAAAGCCCAGGGAAGAGGGAAAATCCAGCAGCAGGGGTTGGGGACGACCCTATACCAAATAGACAACTCTGCTTTTTCTTTCTTTTTTTTTTTTTTGCCTTTAAGATTCCACAACAATTATAAAATTAAATTTAAAACCGATTGGGTCACCAAGGAATAACTATTAAATCTCTAATTTCATTTTAAATCAAATGAAACCAAATGAACTTTAAATTACTAAATGAATTTTAAAAATTATCTTCGAGTTTTAAACATGATTATTTTATAAACGTAATTGGTCAGTTCTCTTGTGTTGGACTTAACATAAGGCTGTCTTAATTTAATTTTAAGCTCTGGTGAAAGGATTCCAGTGGAGTTTTGGATGTCCTTTCTGCAAAGCGGCCCAAAGGCCGTTTCTAGCGCGTGCATTGCCAAAGCTAGCCCCAAAAGGCCTTTTCTATAAAAGGGCATTGAGGGTGCCCCGAGGCACACTGCAGAATGTAGGCTTTGGTCCGCGTGTCAAAATGATACCCAATTTCAATATTTTTAATTCTTGACCAAAAACTATGATTTTTTAAAACTCCTACTTTTGCATTTTTGGCCCTGCGTATGCGTGGTTTGCTTTCAAACTCTTCTCCCTGCCCCTTTTCCCATCTTCAGCCAAGAACGGGCCTGTGTGGTGTAATTCTGAATCCCTGCCCTCATGGTGGACACTTTCCCTCCGACTCTGCTGGGAGCACAGATCGTTTCCTCCGAGGTCTAGAGGTCTGGGTCTGAGGGCCTGGGTCTCTGACTGTCGGCCTTCGAGCCGTGTGCTGGTTGTACAGTTAGAAACGGCCACTGGCAGAGCCAGGTCTGGCCAAGTTGATTCTTCTTGGTCCTACAACCTGTTTATAGCTGTCTCTTCCTGGGTGACTTCTCTAAAACTAGTTTTTCTCTTCACCCTACTCAGTTTTGCTTTCTTTGTGATAACTGTGGCCTCAAGTTTATGTCCCTATCTAAATGGGTTTATAACCTGCATTTGCAGACTAAATTTACACAGTGTCTGACTTTTATTTTGAGGTTTTTGTCACTGGATGTGTATGTTTTGTGGCTTGCTCTAGTGAGATCCCGTGTTGCTTTTGTTTTTGTTTGCTTGTTTTTGGTACTGGGGATCGAACTCAGGAGCCTACGCTTGCAAGGCAGGAGCTAGAACCACTACGCTAAATCCCCAGCCCAAGATCAGGGGCCATGTCTTATTCTTTATTCTTAGACTGCCAAATAGTGGATATCATTAGTGGAAATGCCAGTTTCTTAGCCAGAAAGACTCATCTGTGGGGGATTGTCTGGGTTTTGGGGTTCTGTTGAGCAAGGTGATTGCTATCCCTCCCTAAATGGAATATTAGGTGGTTTTAGAATTGGCGAAGAGGCATCCAGTCAATAAGGCATCCCAGTTCTGGACTCTATGTCTGGACTCTTTGTGAACTTAGGGAAGATTCTTAGGTTCAAAAAGAAAAGTGGTGCCCACACAGGGCTGGAGACATTCAACTCCCAGAGGGTTCAGCTTTATTGGGGGATGCTTTGATAAAAGGTGAAATCAATTACAGATAATCTGGAGGATGCCCTGTCAGGTTCTCATATGGGACCTAATTCAGCGAAAGGCTCTATAAGACTTCTATGACCTAATCCCAAGGAATTCAGCCTTACCACGCCATGACCCTGGAGCTGAAAAGCTTAAGAACTATCAGGAGATTCCCTGGTAGGGCCCCACTGACGGGTTGAGGACTAACTCAGGGATAGAACTGTTCTTGTTGCACAGAAGTGGAAAGGAAAAAGATGGTAAGGGATGCGAATCAGGCTAATGATGAAGGCTTCACAACTGCACCCTCTGATGATACTGCTGTGTTTTTGTGTCCTAAGCAGGGCCCTGTGGGATTATAACACAGCGAGGGGAGAAGCCAAATGAAAGTTATACAGAGAGTCCATTTTTCAGCTGCAGCTTGAAGAGGCACTACATAAATATGTATACTAATTTAAATTCTGAGTCTAGAGAAAGTCAAATTACCCTACAAATCTCTAGAAACTCTAACTGGGCCCACAAGTCAAAATAAGTCAATGGTTATTGCACCCTATTTGATCTTTAATAACTGTAGGACAAACGAGAGTTGAATAAAGAAAAGAGGCAGGTGTAAGGCATGCTCAGTCCAGTTGATAAGTTTTAGGCCAAAGCCCACAGTGCTAGGGGAAACTGAGGTCGTCCAAAGGGTGACAACAGCATATCAGAGAGCTTCAAGTGCAAGCAATCGGGGCACTGGGCAAAAGAATGACCTGAGAAACTGCTTAACCCCAGCTGGGCCCATCAGGACGAGGAAGAAAATCCTTGGCATTGGAAGAGGGATGAGGTCACTCCTTACCCTGGTGGGCAGCGGGGTTTGAAGGATGGTGCCCGAGGCAGTCTGAGTGGGACCTGCCCCAGAGTATTCCACTCAATTTACAGGTGACTCTAGAAATAACGGGCAAACAGATTGTATTTTTCTGTGCTACTTCAATTCTAGCTTCTTACTGGGATGAGCTTTCATTCTGTCCTAAAGTTGCGATGGGCTTTCAAGGAGTTAACCAGTTTTGTTTACCCAGGCTCTGAATTACCATTTGGAAGATTTCCTTTCCCAAGTTGCTTTTATGGTGTTACTGGGGTGCCCTGGACCAGTTATTGGGAGAAATATACTCTTTCCTACTCTGGACCACTCTGATGTTCAAACCTCTGGCAACCCATGTCCTAGTTGTTAGAGACCCAGCCTGACCCATGGGACCTTCTGACTTTGCCAGGAATTAATCCTCAAGCATGGTATGATGGCATCCTGGAAAAGGCTGTCAAGGCCACTCCAGTAGTCACTCAGCTAAAGGCCCCTAATCTACATCCTTGCAGAAAACATTATTACCTTAAAAAAGAAGCTTGACTAGGGTTAAGGCCCATTATTGAAAAGTTGTTGGCTGCAGGGTTACTGGCGCCATGCCAGTCACCCTGTGACGCATCCATTTCACACAGAGTCAAGCCATTGGAAGAGTATTGCCTAGTACAAGAGCTGAGCTGGTGTGGTGGCACACCGAGCCTGTGACTTTAGCACTTGGGAAGCTAAGGCATGAGTTCGAGGCCAACCTCAGCTACATAGTGAGTTCAAGTCCAGCCTGAATTACAGAGTGAGGCCCTGTCTCAAAATAATAATAATGATATTTAAAAAATTAAGATCTCAGAGCCATCAATGAAGCAGTGGCATCTGTTCACCCATTATTAGCAGATCATATACCATTTTAGCTGAGATCCCAGGAGACACTGTCCTTGGTCTCAAGGATGCCTTTGTTCTACCCCGTGGAAGCTCCCAATAATTGTTTGCTTTTGCATGGGACGCGCCCTACGCGGGACTTCACCAACAGTACACTTGGACTGTCTTGCCTCAGAGTTTTAGAGACAGCCCCACTGTTTGCCCTGGCTCGAATTCAAGACCTGAAAGACTTAAAGTTCAAAAAGGAAGGTCTATTACAGTGCGTAGATGACCTCCTCATTTGTAGCCCCACTGAGGAGTTAGCTGTTAGAAACATCATTAAGACTTTCAATTTTCTAGCAAAAAGAGGTCACAAGGTGTCTTGACATATATTTTTCACTTAGGGTGAGAACCATCATCACCACGCATATAGGCTCTATGTAGGCTTTGGAATCCATAACACTGTTACCAGGTCTGTAAGATGTGGCTTGTCTGTGCTCTCCATAATCCACAGACTCAACCTCCCCACTTTCTGAGCCCCTGCAAAGGCAGAGTTCTGCCCCTGGAGAAGGTTGGCAAAGAGACTTTATCCACACACCTATGTGTAAGGGGCACACACACATTCTGGTGTGCATTGGTGCCCTTACTAGATGGATAGAGGCCTCTGATACAGGTCAGAACAGGCCTCGGAAGGGTAAAAGTCCTTACCTTAAAGAAGTGATCCCTAGATTTGGAATGCTTAGGTCTATCCAGAGCAATGATGGTCCTTCTTTCACATCCTAAATCACACAGGGAGTCACTAAAGCACTGGAAAGTACGGGCTATTTCTACAGTCATCAAGAAAAGTCAAGAGGGCCGGTCAGACTCTCAAGTGGACCTTAACCAAGCTATGTTAAGAAATCCACCATAGGTAGCTAGATTTCCTTCCAAATGCCTCAATGAGGGCCCCAAGTCCAAACTTAATTTCAGCCCTGTTGAGATGCTTGGAAAGCCCTTTTTGACATCTAACTTATTTACTGAAGTTGAAACTTCTCGGCTCCTTTAACAACAGGCCCTCCAGGTATATGAAAGTAAGATTATTTCACTCCCAGGCATTGAGGATAATGGTCAGTCCAACATCCGCCCTCATGACCAGGACCTAATCATGATCTGGAGGGACAATAGACGCCAGGGCCAACTCACATCCAAATGGAACGGCCCAAACACAACTCTTATAACTATATCTTCTGCCATTAAGGTATAAAATTCACTGCTGCAGGGTGAAATTCAAGCTGACTGAGGTACCAGAAAACAGAAGAGGGACCACAAAACTCTATGAGCCAGTTAGGTAACCTCAAGTTCTTTTCCGAAAAGAAAACACCAACCACCGTTAAACCAGAAAAATAAAACTTTTGTTCCCTCTTAGTAAATTATGTGGCTAGTCTTACTACGCTTTTGTTTACTGCACTTGAGGTCCCTGTCCCAAGTCATAACATGACTTCTTTTGGGCTTTTTCTGTTTTAGGATCTTCCCGGATGGTTCAAAAACTGCCTCTAGTACAGATAACAGTGATTATTTACACAAGACCTTAAAGCTAAATCATATCTTTCTCCTATCATCAGCAGCCACTTGAGCATGTGACAGACAGCCTAGACCAGTTGTGGTGAGCCTACGGCAGGCGTGCCACAGCAGTGAAAGCTCTAAAAGGTTCTCCATCACTGGCCTCGATGAACTTGCCCCAGAGTACTGCCATCCTTCAAGATCAAACAGATTCACTGGCAGTGACCATAGAACCCTGCAGAGGACTAGATCTCCTGACCGCTGAAACAGGGGCATTATGTCTGTCTCTAAAAGAAAAATGCAGCATCTACGTCCCTTGGTCTGAAACAGTGAGACAGACAGCACAGAGATGGGCTGACAATGCTTCTAAGACAGTGGTGGCAAACCTATGGGACAAGTGGTACAGCGAGCTGTTTGTGTCATTGAAAGATCTGAAAAGTTCACCACCACTGTTCTAAGATCTGGGAAGAACTATCTGAGTCATGAATGTTGTACTGGCCAAAAAACTGGAAGTGGGGATTTTGGTTACTGTCCTGGACATGGTCTTTATTAATGCTTCTTATTACCTTAATATGTAGATCTTACATACTTAATCTCTTAGTCAAATTCATTTTTTCTTGGCTGACAGCTGTTAACTACCGGTGGTGGCCCTAGCCCAAGAACAGGATCCGTCTCCACATCCACGGTTCATCAAAAAAACCTCAGAGAAAGAACTTAGCTCCCTTGCCCTCCTAGGTCAGTCAGAAGGGTTCATTAGTCCCTGAGTAGGTAGGCCCAGTGCTTCTGTTCAGCTGGAAGTAGCCATAGAAGATGGAACTTTCTACTGCAACACCCCTTAAAGATTTTTGGGAACCAGATTCTCAGGGGACTAGTACAGTTAGAAACAACGGAGCTGAGGAAGTCACTCCCTTCCATCCATTTAAATCTAAACAGCGCATTATGGCCGCTCTTCCTCCACTGTCCTAAGAGACATGGAAAATAAAATAACAAACACTCAGGAGATCTCCGATGCTCTAGGCAAGAGATCACATGTGTCGGATCCTAGCCTGATCTTTGGTCACCTTCACCCTCTCCACCTCATTACAGGTTCATAAATATGAACTACATCTTATGAATATAATTAAGGTGAGAATGAATTCTGGGATAAGCGTTTGAGTCGAGAGCCCTTAGGATTACTCAGCACCCTGCCAATCATTTTTGTCAATCACACCTAAAGATTCAGGGCGAAACATCCAGGCTGAGGGACGCATCCTTAAAATTTCAGAAGGCCTGATTTAGAAGGGCTGCGGTTGCTATTTCCATGTGCATCCTGAGTGCGATGCTTTTACTTTTCTGTCACCCCGTACCATTTTTCTGTCTGTGCCATACCTTTTATTGCCACACATTTGCCCTGAGCACAACTTTAGTGACCTCCAGTAAATGTGGCCGCTCGCCACTTGTCACTGAGTGTGCATTTGCCTGTTCTTTGCCCATCATACACAAGAGCCTGGACTACTCCTGCCCATTACGCAGTAACACTGCCATCTTTGGTCAAAGGACTGCATATCAGAAGGAGCCATGGCAAAGGGGAAAAAAACGGACAAATTACATGTGTGGAGGAAACAGAAACAAACTCCAAAAATTTTCAGTTTCTAAAGGCTTTGCAGTTTCTAGCTTTAGTCCCTGTAAAAGACCAGGAACTTTGGTGGGTTCCATGAGACACCTCCCTGCAGTTCTAACACAGTCTCCACCTCCATTTCTTTCACTTAAGGTGGTTTTTGTGGCTTGCAAATGTCAAGCAGTGACCAATATACTCTGTAAAATGTGAGCGGTCCACTTCAGTTCATGGAAGTACTCTGAATCAAATGAGATATCTGCATATCTTCCATAGAAGTATTAATGCTAACTTATTTTACAGTATGAGTGTTGTTATTATCTAAGTCTCCCCTTTCCCTTTTGCATTCAAAAATACTATATTTTTTAGCCGGGTGTGGTTGCGCACACCTGTAATCCCAGCCCTTGGGAGGCAGAGGCAGGAGGATGGCCTCAAGTTCGAGGGGCAGCCTGAACTACAAAGTGAGACCCTGTCCCCAAAACAAACACAAATACTGTATTTCTTGGCTAGGCTTAATATTCCAGATACTTTCATTTGGAATAAGGCATTGAAGGGTGGAGGGGTTTTGAAATGCAGCCAAGAGGGTAGTGATTTAGAAATGCAAATACTTTCAAATAAGAGTAAGAGGGGCCTGGGATTTAGCTCAGTGGTTCTGCCAATAGCCTCTTAAGCACAAGGTCCTGAGTTTGATCCCTGGTACCACAGAGTGACACACTTTAAAAAAAATCGAGGATTTTCTATGCTCTGAGAAAGTACCAGAAATATTCATTCACTCCATCTCCTTGTTTCTTTGTGTCAGGAGGGGGTTAGGGCTCCTTTTCTCTGCCCTCTCAGTGCTATGGTGGGAGGAACAGGCAGCCCAGAAGTCACTGGATGCAGGGTGAGAACAGGAACGGACCCAGAGGAAGACATGTGATCCAACTCATACAGACTTGCTAGAGGAAATGATGCTTAAGCCGCCCTCTGAAGCGCGAATAGAAGCTGGAAAGCCCACTGAGAGAGAAGAACACCACAGGACGAACAGCGTGCTCCAAGCCTTAGAGGTGGAAGACAACAGGGCACACACAGGAGCCTGGCACAGGGGGCACCGGTAAGTACAGTCAGGGCCACAGCATGAAGCGACACGACTTTTGGACTTGACCCGGGAGACCTGGGAGCTGCTGGAGGTTTTAGCCAGGAGATGAACTCGGTCATGCTTACACTCTGGAAAGATCCCATCTCCTAGGCCAGAATGGAGATGTGACAGCCACGGGTAGAGGCAGGGAGGAGGGTCAGGGGGAGGCTGGCGCAGTACACGGGCAAGAGAGGTCAGAAAAAAACCAAACCAAAGAGAGGTCAGTGCCCTGAAATTCGCTTTAGGAGAGAGGAAGAAGTTAGTTGATGTATAGAGCGCTCCAAATGCTTTCACTTGCCCATTACTGTAAAGAATCGTGATGCTTACCGGCCGGGGATTTAGCTCAGCGGTTCAGTGGCCTGCCTTGCAAGTGCAAGGACCTGAGTTCAATCCCCGGTACCAAAAAAAAAGGAATTGTGATGCCTTTCACAGGTAACACTCAGGAGATGAGGGATCGTTCATCCAAGCTCACATGGCTAGGAAATAGTCCTGAAGCCCCCGGGATATTAAACTATGTCATTGCCCACTACAGATTGGCCCTCCAGCAGGACTTAGATGAGATGTAGGGCAAGTGAGTATGCGGAAGAAAAGGCCTAGGTTTTCCAGGACAGTAAGCCTGTTGGAGAACGAGCGATACATGGTGAGAGGGTGGGGAAAGAAAGGCGGTAGGGAGTTCAGGGGAGGCCTCCTCGGAGTGGGGCAGAGGGACACCAAGAACAACCTTGAGCATTTAACAGGTTCATTGAACCGGCCATTATGTATTGGAGAAATCCTCTTCCTGTACCTTAAAAAGGCTACAGAAGAGCTGGACAAGGAGTGGGAGAGGAAGAGTCAGAGTGAGGGGACAGCCAGGCCGCAGGATACATGGCCCAGCACTGAGATCCAGCTCCTCCAGAAGCCACGGTGGCAGGTGCCTCAGCCTCGCTGGGGTCCAGAGTGGGCTCTACAGTTTTGTGCTGCTAAAAGACAGGAGCGCAGTTGGGAAAATGTGTGATTAGATGATTTCATAGTTATACTAATGTGTGTTGTGCAACTAAGATGGCCATAGCAAAGCAGGGTGTCCGCTCTTCTGAGACCACTGTCCTACACCACGATCTGTCGTCGATCAGAATGTCGCGCTGTGGCACTTGGCTATATATAACCCTGACATATTGGTGTTATTATCTACTGAAGTCTCCCCCGCAAAAAGACTGTTCCTGGCCCTCGCTGCTCCCCTTCTTTTTGGAATCTGAAGACTGGTGAATAAAGTGGTGACCTCAAACAGCTAACAGGCTCTTGGTTGGAGTTGCTGACTAGTTCTCTGTCCCAGTGGCTTGTCATTTCCCCAAATTACAGAGAAAAACTCAGAAGGAAGCAGAACTGGTTCACAAAAAAGACTTGAAACAAAGAGATTTGACCTTGGCATTGGCATTAGAGTGAGAGAAAATTTTTATTTTATTCATTTGGCAGCTTGGTACATCTGAAATCTCAAGTGGCCCCCACTTTCAAGGGTTTTCAGGGCACCTCAGACCGGGAACTGGGGGAAGTAGAGGTGGGACTGTGCTTTAAGAAGAAAGTAGAAAAGGGATTTGAGGACTCAATAGAGAGTTTTGGTTTCCAAAAATTTCCAAATGTGACTTAGTGATTGAGATGCACCTGATTTTCTGGTAGCACAATTCAAGTGAGAACACCAGACAGGAAGTTTGAAAGAGTAACTGGCATGCGTACTCTTAGAGGTATGTATTGTGGAAACTTACGTGCATATGAAAGCAATTCCCAGAGTGAGCCCTTTGATGTTGGCCCTCATCCCGCCTCTCCATTTCCTCTCGGGAACATGGGTAAAACGGCTCAGGGACAGAGAAGGGTCAGTGCGGCCACATCTTCTAGTGAATTCATGAGACTTGTGGTTTTTTCTTCCTCAGAGTGGTGCGTCACTCTTTGACTTTCTCTTTTGAATATTGTTTTGTGTCTCTGCCTCTTTAATTGGAGCTAGATTTCAATTAACAAGGAGGAAAAATGAGAAAGTCTTTTCAAGCCAATTTCCTTGTGCTACAAGAGCTTTTCAGGTTAGGTCAGTGCTTACCTGGTCTGTTTACTGCTCTGGCTGTTGACAGGATGACGTGTGGCTTGGTCAAAAGCTGTAACTGGCCACAGCAACGATCACTGCTGTGATCGCTAAATTCGAGACCGCTCTTGAACGCCTCTGCATGTAAGATTTTTGTTTAACTAGGCAAATGTTTTTCCAAACATTTTATTTGTTTGTTTGTTGGACAACACCTATCAAAGAGAGAGAACAAAGCCATGCCAAGGTACAATTAGAGGCCATGGTCTTGTATCAAGGCCTTTGGGTTTCCTGTTGACTAGCCTACATTTTTCTTCACATCAAGACTTACCACCCCCATCACATCCCTAAGAAAAATGACAATACCAAATGTACAGAACATAAAAAGCATCAAAGGGAAATGTTTTTAGGCTACAACACTTTTGTCAGATTACTTAAAATAGATTATACATAATCCATCTTCAGGGCAGCTCTTTGAGCTTGGGAAAATGAGGTGTCTGCTAAATCAGCAGCCCCCTGTTTCGCCCCACCAACCAGAAGTGCTTCCAAACTTGACTAGAGTGGTATTTAGAAAGTAGACTGAGAAAATGGTGTGAACATTCAATCAAATTAATCACTTTGCATGGGAGAATGTTCAGAAGGTATAATTACCTGAGGAAAAAAACTCAGGAAATTGATAGAGATATAGTTCACTAAATTACATACATATATACACACATAGGACGTATGCTAAAATTGGTCATGGGACTATGGATATTCTTCTCTATGTAGTACTGGAGGTTGAACCTAGGAGTGCTCTACCACTGAGCTATGCCCCCCACATTTTAAATTATCTTTTATTTTGACATAGGCTTTCACTAAATTGCCCAGGCTGGCCTTGAACTTGGCAATAATCTTCCTGCCTGAGCTTCCTGAGTGGACTGGTAACAGGCATGTGCCATTATGCCCGGCAAGTTTTTCTTCTTTTCGCTTTTCTTAT
The DNA here is from genome assembly GCF_012274545.1 of Fukomys damarensis. Classification (NCBI taxonomy): domain Eukaryota; kingdom Metazoa; phylum Chordata; class Mammalia; order Rodentia; family Bathyergidae; genus Fukomys; species Fukomys damarensis. The sequence goes on along the minus strand of NW_022900924.1, from coordinate 3,993,312 downwards.
TTTTCCAAGCTTTCTACCATAATCACGTAGTTAAAAGCACAGATCTTGAAGCCAGACTCTCTGGTTTAAATCCTGGCCTTTTCACTTCTTATGGTGACGTTAAGAAAATTATTCCATTTCTCTGGGCCTCGGTTTCTTCTGTCTGTAAAGTGAGGCCTGAGACTGTACCTATCTCAAGGGTTACAGTGAAAATGAGAAGCAGAGCGGGGGAGAGAGGCGGAGCAGAGGGAGCTGCTCTGGTAGCTCCGGGGGCTCCAAGGCCCAGCTCTTGAGGGGGAGGAGTGACCGTGGCTCTGGGCACCAGAACTTACCAAGATGGATGTGACCTAAGCCCCCAGGAAGCCCTGGAGTCATGGCCCAGAAGCACCCGGGAGAAAGAGGGCTGTGTGCAGCTCACCACAGAGGCGGTGCCTTCCTTAGAACTTTAGGACCCTCTGCGGATCCTGAAATACTCACATTCTCTGCAGGGACTCGGCAGGGACTGCTCCTAATGGTACTCGCTGCTCCTCAGAACACTCTGGTCCTAAGTACCCGCAGCCCCCAAATCCTGCCCACTGGTCGGATCCAAGCCGTGGCTCCCCAAGGGGTCCAGGTCCACCTAGGGGAGAGGACGACCCTGAGCAGCGAGACATCTGCAGAAGAGTCGGGAGTGGACCAGAACCCTCTAAGGGTGAGGCTGAGTACCGTGAGGATGGGAACCCTTCCTTTCTTTCTATTCTGTCCGCTTGTAACTGCCAGGGAACCCTGCTACCCCACAAGGGCCTCACTCTGAGGGAGGAGATGCCTCTTCTAGCAACTTCTCCCACCACTGTATGTGTCCAACAATCCCAGGGGAAGATGAAGAATCGGAAGAGGAATACGACGACGAAGAACCTCTTAAATTTCCGAGTGAATTTTCACGCGTGTCCAGCGGAAAGAAACCATCACCCCGGAGACAGCGGCTCCACTTTCTGACTAAGGAGGAAAAACGGGAGCGTGGACGCCGAGATGCCGGGGCTCCTGGTCGGCATCGGCTGGGCCCGAAACGAAGTCAGATAAGCGCAGAGGCCCGGCCTGGGGTTGTGAGGAGCAGAACTATGTCAGCTTGGACAGGCAGGCTCCTGGTGGTTGACTGAACTGCTGCCTGTGGTGGGAGAGTGCGTGGAAACTTGGGCCATCTCATCTGTGCGTGCAGGCAGCTGAAAGGCGGTGGTCTGGAAGCCTGTGGAGTTCGGGTGGGAGCCCGGGCAGGGCGGCCGGGGGGCTGGGCCCAGGTAGGGTTCCAATTTCTAAACCAGGGGGTTCCCTCTGGGGCAGGGCTGTTCACCCCTTTTCTTAGGCTAGTGGGTGCTTTGCTGCTTCTGGGTCTGGCACTCCTTTGGGGCTGTCTCCAGTCGGGCTGGCAGTTTCTGGAGGGCCTGCACGACCGGTTAGGCTGGCGGGCTAAGGCCATCTGGCTGTTTTCTTGGCTGGATTCTCCCACCTTGCACCATTGCTGAGAGATAGTAGGCCATGGCAATAGCTGGTAAGAATAGCTCAGCGGGGTTGGCTGGAGTTGCCTTGGCACAAGCAGAGGACGAATAGCCAAGAGAATGTACCTGTACCTAGTGGGCGGTACTGCCAGCCTGAAGAGGAAGTTGATCGACTCTTGACCATCGCTGGGGCTCCTGAGGATGAGCTAAACCCTTTCCATGTGCTGGGGGTTGAAACCACAGCATCAGAAACTGAACTAAAGAAGGCAGTGATGGTTCATCCTGATAAAAATCATCATCCTCGGGCTGAGGAGGCCTTGAAAGTTTTAAGGGCAGCTTTGGGACATTGTCAGCAACCCTGAAAGGCGGGAAGACGATGCGGTGAAAGGAATGGCAGAGAATGAACCGAACCAGTCAGTGAATGAGTTTCTGTCCAAGCAGCAGGATGACCTCAAGGAAGCAATGAATACTATGATGTGTAGTCAATGCCAAGGAAAGCATAGGAGGTTCGAAATGGACCGGGAACCTAAGAGTGCCAGACACAGTGCTGAGTGTAATAGGCTGCATCCTCCTGAGGAGACTTTTGGGCAAAGTCAAGCATGTTGGGGCTCAGGATCACCTACTTCGCACTGATGGATGAAAGGTTTAAGACGTCGGAGTGGGCTGCCTGTGGACGTGTGGGACTCTCCCCAGATACCTGCAGAGCTCCCTGTCACATCTCATCTGGCCCTCGGATCCCAGGCCGCAGTGGTCGGCAGAGAGCCCCCTCAGATGCCCCTCCTGCTGACCTTCAGGATTTCTCGAGCCGAATCTTTCAAGTACCCCCAGGCCAGATGTCCAATGGGACCTCAGCGCCTCAGCCTGGCTCTGGTGCCACTGCAGCCTCCAAGCCCAACAACAGCACAGTACCCAAGGGAGACGCCAAGCCGAGGAGGCGGAAGAAAGGAAGGGGCCCTTCCAACGTTCACTCCCTTCTCTGCTTTCCTCAAGTCAACGTCAGGGGGTCCAAACAGCACAGAGTGGAGCTTGATTTGTTTATTTGTAGACTTTTCAAAGGGAAAGATTTAAGCTTAACTTGTTCACTAGTACTTTAGGAAGTCCCTGAACCTCTGCCCCTCGTCTCCAGCACCCAGGACCTGAATCTTGTCTCCTGACAATACTAAAGAAACAGGGGTGGCTGGAGCAAAGAACCGAGGGCCTGGACCGGGCTGGATGGTGGATCCCTTGGAGGGGTGGGAAGTACCTCTCTGGGGTTGGTATGCCCGTGTCTTGTCATTTACCTTTAGAGCAGTTGATTCTCTCACCCTTTTAAACGACGAGTCTATCTTATTTCTTGGTCCATTTTAGCGGGGAGGCTCCATTACCCTGAGAAACTAGTTAAAAGACAGAACAGGGAAGCATGGAGCCCTAATTTTGGAGGTGCACAGAGTTCGGAAAATGGAAACTCTGAATTTTTCCTGACTTTCACCTTGTGGGTAAATCACCCAACTGCAGGCTTATTGTTGCAAGAATGGCCAAAATTGATAATTTTTAAAAAGTAGACTCATGCCCTCTGCCCTCGGGTAATGGAGAATGACAAGGGTTATCCGAGGGTTTGTAGTTTTTTAAGTTTGCTCATATTTTTATGTCCATATCTATTTAAAGCCAGGGGATTATCTTTCTATAAATATATACCTGGCCAAAAAAAAAAAGAAAATGAGTCAATATGTTTTAATATTTAACTTAGTCAAATTATGGTTAGTTTGCTCTGTCATGCTGCTTGTTATATTTCCTATGACATTTGTATTTTTGTGATATGTGTTGCTGAATGGATATATATAGAGAGAGAGAGAGAGAGGCTTGTTATATTTCCTATGACATTTGTATTTTTGTGATATGTGTTGCTGAATGGATATATATATATAGAGAGAGAGAGAGAGGAGAGAGAGAGAGAGAGAGAGAGAGAGAGAGAGAGATGTATATCCCTATGCCTATGTTTGTCTTCAACTAACACAGGGTGGATGTGTGACCTCTGGTGGGTGGGTGGCTACAATTATTAGTTATTTGCCAGTCCATGAGAAAGAGCAGAGATTTCCCAAGGATATACTAGAACCCCTCCTCATTTGGGCATAGATGATTTACGGCAAGCCTAATTCTCTCCTATCATAGTTTGGTTGATGACGGACAAAGACCCGGAAGGATCCTTGACCTTTGCTTAGCTCTGCCCCCTCACCCGGAAGTTAAAGTGCCTCGGGTAAATCGAGCTCCGGTGCTGCGTGCTTCCCTCCCTCACGCCAGCCTGGAAGGAGCAGAGGGAGATGAAGACCAGCTTTGTGGTAAATATTCAAATAATTGTGAAATTGCTAATGGCTGACAGCAAAAGATAAAGGATGGACTGACAAGGCAGAGTGAACTTGGAAGAATCTTTTCCCATCAAGAGTTTCCCTATGAAAGCAAATCCGTAGTTTTAAAAAATTCTAATGTGTGAAGAATGAGAAACATACAGTTTATGTTGCCTTGCAGACTACAGAGCTAAGTAACTGAGATAATTTTTCATTCCATAATACACGCTGCAGCCCAAGAACTGACAGAAAGAGGTGAACTGGAAAAAAAAAATTAGAAGGGTGCAGAAATTCCTGCCTTGGAGAAAGAGTCCACAGTGGCTCTGAAAATCATATAAAATCACAACCAGTGCCATTTCCTCTCAGCCAATGAAAAAAATCCAGAAAAAAGAAACTCCAAATAGCTTGTTTACCCAGCTGTCTGTACAAAGTGAATTATTCATGATTAAATGTGAATAATAAACCTATGCAAATATTTGTTGTAGTCTCAATTTTAAAGAGGTTAGGGGAGCAGCAGGAAATGAGGTCACTTTAAAGTGATTTAGTTAACGCTTGCCTTTAGAAATACATTGAGAAATAGATTTTGATTGTTATTTTATAAAACTCTCCCCTAAAAGAAAGAAATCAGTTTTTTCCTTAGGAGCATTATTGTCATGTCCTATTGGAAATAACAATTAAAAGTTTCTCTTAGTATCATGACCTTTATATGAGTTCCTTAGAAACTAATTGTGAAAGTTTTCTTTTTATTCTCTGGCTTTGGAGGGTTAAAAAGCTCGCAGCAGAAGCCGTACTATAATGGGAACCCTTAACTGACAAGTTTCCAAGTACTTGCTGCTTACTGTAAATTCTTACCTATAAGTTTCAGTTATAGGTTTTTGATAAAGGAACTATTACAATAATACTGATACCTGGCAGTTTTGAGCTGTTTGTCTTCTTGGTTGCAGAATTGGTTGAAGTTTCCATCAGAACTGTTAGACTAATGACTTTTAGCTAGAACTACGTTAGATTTTCTTTAGCCTATCCATTCTAAGAAGCACTTACAATGTAAGCAGTAACAAGATACTGAAAGGTGTTTCAACATCTTGCAACCTCTGCAAGTTCTGTAAATCACTTTACACAATGTGTCATCACCATAGTCTCTTAAATAATATACAGCACATTTAATGACTGTTTCCTACTATAATTGTAAATGAATTTCAATAATAAAACCAACTCCCTCCCCCTTGCGCCTCATCGTCAAGGCAGAGTTGATTCTGACTGGAGCCCACGATTCAGCCAAACATAGGCTGGGTTCAGATGGATCTCACTTTTGCTTAATAGGAACTCCAAAGCTTAGAGGAGGGTCAGAGGTCTGGTCTCCCCTGGTTCCTGGGGGTCAGATCTTCTCTAGAATCCCTGATGCACCACAGGCCATAGCCCCCATGGCCCCCTCCCCTGGAATTGTCTGTTCTTCCTCTAAGCCAGTGGTGGCGAACCTACGGCGTGCCTGCCCCGGCCAGCTGTTCGCTACCACTGAAGACCCTAAAAGGTTTGCCATCACAGCCACTATCCTGGAGCCCAAGCACAGGCACCGCAGGCACCAGACCAGATTTAGAGTAAACCGTAATGATGCTTCCACTACCTGGTTGGTAAAACCTCTGGATGGGAGGGTGGCTCATCACCCACATTGTGCAGCTAAAGAAACAGAGAACTGATAGTTAAATAAGTAAAGAGAAAACCAAGATTAAGACTAAAATCCACACTTTGATAAGTATCTAGTATATTTTCCATGTTATACTGCACTGCAGCAGCTCCCAGTGTACCGAGAAGCCAATGCATCGGTGGTCTGTTGGTTACCAGCACAATCCCCAGCCCTACACTCAATCTGCCATTGTCCTTATTCTGTTATTGTCATTTCTGGAGATTTTCGCAGCTTGAGCAATGGTACATGCAGAGGAAGAAGTGAGCAAAATATGACCCAATCTATTTCTAGGAGTTAGGTAGCACTGTGTTGAAAACAATCTAAGTTTCTAGAGATGATAATTCTTCTAGAATTTGAATGCAACTCAGTGCATCCAAAGTCCATCCTAAGTTCTGACTAGAAAGAACTATTTTCTTTCTTTCTTTCTGTCTTTCTTTTTTTTATTGGTACTGGGGATCAAACTCATGACCTTGAGCTTATGAGACAGGCAGTAGAACCGCTGAGCTAAATCCCCAGCCCAAGAACCTTCTTCTTATTTAAAAATTGAAACAAAACCTTAACATTGTATCTCAAAGGTAATTTGCAATATTCATAATTGGAAAATTTAGGTTGCAAATGAAATAATAAAGAACTTCAAATGTTTGGGCAAATATGATTTATATCTAATAAAAGCCCATCAGTGAGTGAAAATTAGTTCCATTAATAACATTTTCACTATTCTGTTTCTTGTAGAGTCTGCTGTTATTTTAGCAAACTTTATTTCACTTGATAGGAACTTGTCTGCCCTATGATTTGGTTCAATGGTTTCCATCTCATACAGTTATAGTTGGGGAGTCATTTCATTATGCTCAGAAATTTCTGAACATGCAGTGTAATTAATTCCTCTAATAGACTATTTTTAGAGAAGGCCCATTAGTAGACATCACTCTGAATTAACATCTTGGCCTAAGAGAAAGCTCTTTGGAGGGAAGAGTGCAGCAGATACATCTTTGTTGAGAGGTGTGACGTGGGACTTAACCACATTCCTTGTGGTTTCAGAATGGCATGCATATTCTGGGTCCCACAAACAGGCAGAGATAGTTGTCATTCTCAGTAAGGCCCTGACCACACCGGTTCTTTAACATAAAGACATAGTTCCAAATGTTAGAAATTCTTAGAAGAAAGCAGTGTGGCAGGTGTGCACAGTAAAGTGGGGAACGAAGTCAATTCTGTCTGATAACACCATAAAGAATGGTTACTGGCTGGTTTAGGCACATTTGAAGCCTGGGAAAAAGTTCTTTTTATATTAACCTTTTGAGGATTTTCCCCTGTCAGTCTTGTTGAATAGTAATCTAGTCTTTCTGTAGGGCCCTAAATATCTTTTTTATCGTTTTCATATATGGTCTCTGGAAGCAGACTGTTTGAGTTTCAACATTTGGACTCTGCTATTTACCAGCTGTGTGGCCTTGGGCGAGTGATTTAACTTCCCTCTCTCTTTAGCTATCTCATCTGAAGTTGAGATAACAATAGTCCCTGGTTGATTTTTCTACCGCTAAGCTCTCTCTTCTGTAATTCCTCATTTGCATGCCCACACTCACCCCACATTTGGGGCCACTTCAGTAATCCCTTCTCCAGTAGTGTATGGTACTACTTGTTTAAAAAGACAGGAAGAAATGCATGTGTATAATAAGCAAACACATTTATGCCTAAAATAGCTCTGGAAAGATATCTGAGAAAGTGGTTATGTTAGTTACCTATGAGGAAGGGAACTGGATTGCTGCAGGGCAGGCGGAGGAATGTTTTTCTCTATATATTCTTTTGTTCCTTTTGAATCTTAAATCCTGTGAATGTATTACCTAATTAAAAAAAATAAAATGTAGGAAGTACTAAGAACCTTGCCAAGTTCATCTATCATTAAACAAATATTTACTGGGGGTCCTACTACTTGCCAGGCACATAGCAGAGTGAGGGTGTCCGCAGCTGGGACTGTGTTTCACCAGAGGGATCCTTCATAAACGGCCTGTCACAGGCCCTGCTTGCTAGCTTAGCTTTAAAGCTTGCTTACAGGAGAGTGAAAGTGCACTTGTTAATCACGGTAGCCGAGGCTGGCATCTGATTTAGGAAAAATCTAGGTCAGAGTCAATTATGCTTTAGAGGATGTCCCTGTGCATGCTGAAAAAACATTAAAAAGCTTAGAAAAGATGAGGGTGTCAGATAATACCTTACAACGCATGTCTACTAAGCATTAACTTTCTATGTGCCAAACATTCTTCTAAGTACTTTACCTGTACTACAGCAACTCATTTATCTTCCACAGTAACTCTGTGAGAAAGACGCTGCTATTGCCCTCATTTTACAGACTGGGAAATTAAGGTACAGAGAGAGCAGATGGCTTGCCCAGAGGCACACAGCAGGTAAGTAGTTGGATAACCAGGGTTTGAACTCTAGAACTTCAGTTCTAACCACTTCGCTTTTGGGGCGGGCGGAGACTATGAAATATTCCTTTGCTCCAAAATACTTCTGTTGAAATTCTCCCATTAATAAAAGTGCCTTAAAACTTTATAGCTGGAAGAGTCTTCAGTATTCAGTTGGTTCAATTTTTATCCAAAAGGACAGCATCCTACACAGTAGGCTCGAACACATCTAGGGCCAAGGAATTCACTGCAGCCAGAGCAGTAACCAGCTGGCAGTTCTAATTGCTAATAAAAACAGAAATATGTTGGTTGCCTTCCATGTGCCAGGTGCTTTACTAGAGGATGTAAGAGAAATTCTTTCATAGGTTGAGGTCAAGCCTGCCTCTCCTTGACTTCCTCTGTGGGCTCTATGCCCTGCTGTTTTGAACATCATGGAATATATCTATGGTTCCTTGTATCTCCTGCCAGCCCTTCATATATTTGGAGACTGTTATGAGTTCTCTTTAAATTTTCTTATTCCCTATTTGTTCAATCTCTTGTCATATGATAATCTCTAGATTGAGATTCATCTTTCTTATTCGCAAGCCTCTGTTTTAAAACACAAAATGTGGGAGGGCAGCTTATTAAGCATAATTTGATGATTCCCTTCCATGATCTGTCCTGAGGGAAGGGAGTTTCGATTTGGGAAGGGTGTGGGGAGGTGCTGAGAACGGAGGCAGCTGGGAGCATGGTCAAGTGCCAACCCCAGGCTCGGAGAGGATGTTGATGTAGGAGTTCTGGGTAGACAAAAAGCAGCACAGGGATCCCGAGGTCCTGGAGCCTGCGGAAGAGGACGTGCTAAGAGTTTAAAAATAGCAATAATGATGAACATCTGTGGAGCACTGACTATACACAAGCTGGGCAGTTTGCTTGAGCCACGTGGCGTAATCTTCACAAGAGTTATAAGGCCCGTACATTGTTAGGCACATCTTACAGATGGAGTAAACTGAGGGGCAGGGAGGTGAAATAGGTTGTGTAGAAAATGGCAGTCAGGCTTTGAGCCCAGGCTTTTCCTTAACTATTTCGCTGAAAAGAAGATGGGAAACTAAATTTGCCTTTTATCCTGGAGCCAATTAGTAATATTCTAAGCAGACCTAAGTGCCCAGACTCCTCCACCCTTCATGAGTACTGATATAGTCAAAGAACAACTCCCTAAAGCGACTCTTACACTAGGTTTTTGTCCCTAAGTATCTGAGAGCCCATGGAATACTTCCAGGCTCCGTGAAGGGCTCCCAGATGTTTCTGGCTGTCTCACACAGCTTGCCTCACCATTCTTGTACTGCAGACCCCCACAGGGCAGTTAAGAGCAGACTAACCTAGTTTTGTTTGTTTTTTGGTTTTGTGACAGGGTCTCACTCTGCAGCCCAGGCTGACCTCAAACTATGGCAGCCTTCCTGCCTCAGCCTCCTGAGCGCTAGATTACAGGTATATGCTGACACGGCTCAAGTCCAGACTAAAATGTTTCATGAGACTTTACTGCAGGCTCAGGGCTAACATAATGGAATTATGATGCAGGAAAACTCTGACCCCGAACAAACCCACCTATTCTCGGAACTGCTGGCCAAGCCTTACCCTAGGGTCTCCCACTGAGCAAATCTTAGGTGCAACTTCCAGCAGGGGGCAGGGACCAGTTTACCCCCACTCCACACAGTAGGCCAGGGGTACCTGTGAGCTACCACTTCCTCCTAGAAAAGTGTGTTTCAACAACCTGACCCTGTTTGCAGAGAAGCAGTGCACCCAAGCGGACGTTATGGGAGAAGATTAGCTTGTTAGCCCCTCGAATCTGGCCATTTCTGAATAGGAACTTGACTTTACCATTGTGTAACCAAAAGGCGCATTAATGAAAGCTTGCTTTTATTTTTATCCAGAATAATGGAGCACTCAGTGACGCTCTTGTTCTGTACAGAAACTGAAAATTACATGTCAATTCTCGGCCAGCACCTCAGTACACAAATCACACTTAAAATATTATCTTAAAAAAAAACCAAACTAATAGCTCGTACAGAGGATGCACGTAGGCATATTCTTGCTCATATAGAACCTTAACTCACAGTGTGTAAGACCTGGCCTTAACGCTCACAAGCATGTTTCTTAAATTTCATTTATTATTTGAGGTCTCCTTCTGAAGGCTGTTGATTACAACTGAGAATTAGTCTTACTGTAGGGATCTTTCGAAGTCCCTAAAAATCCAACATGTTAGGTTTTTAAATTTCATTTATTATTTGAGGTCTCCTTGTGAAGGCTGTTGATTACAACTGAGAATTAGTCTTACTGTAGGGATCTTTCGAAGTCCATAAAAATCCAACATGTTAGGTCTGCGACCATAAATTGATAATTTAAAGTTACATTGAAAATTGGCTCTCATGATGAGTGGAATTTTAAAAACACACACACACAACTTTGGACTTATGTGAATGCAACTTTGACACTGATCAGTATTTCCAGTCTCTCTCTGGCAGAAGTGAGCTGGAGATTCACAGAACCCAGACACCAGAGGGACCTGCAAGAGGGGAAATGAAGGCGCGGTTTCGGTGCCTGGCTTCAAAGGCTGGCGGCCGTCACGAGCCTAACCCATTTCTTTCCAGCTAGACTAACTTTCTGTAAAGACAGAAAAACCGCAAACAGCCAAATTCAAACTTCCCCCGCATAATTTTTTAATTTAACAATGTTCTGGTTTCCAAGCTATCGTCATCTAATCTTTGTAATTACGCCGAAGAAGCAAGCACAGTCAGGGTGAAGGAAGGGCTAGGTTAGCAGAGCTCAGGCTTCCCAACTCAGGCGCTATGTTTTCTTCCTTTTTGCTGAAGTTCCAGCTCCTGATGCCGTTCTGTTTATTCATTCCATTATAGATAGAAACAGAAATGAACAAACTAAAGATTTCTTTCCTTCTAATAAATCATTCAGTAACTGGAACTGAATAATCTCCTATCTTGATAGTTAGTTGCATATATGAGCTATGCTGTGTAAAATCAAGAGTTTTCATGTTTCTTAGATCTTCCTGATAACAGATCTCCTTCCCTGTGTGCCTGGCCAAGGGCACAGGCTTAGTAACTTCTCTCAGCTGCCTCATACACATCTACATCAGAAACAGACATTCCACCCCCGGGCAGTGATCAAACTATTTCACTGGGGCAGATGGTGTTAAAAAATAAATAAAACCACAACAGAAATTTTCTAGACAGATTTTGATTCTAAACTTTATCTTAAGGATCTGTTAACCTTACTTAGTTAAATTTATGACAACTGCAAATACAGATTGAGTCAAATTCATCATTTATTCACAAAATGGACCGGGCCTGTTTGCACATGCCTGTAGTCACAGCCTTCAGGGGGCTGAGACAGGAGGAGGATCCTGAATTCAAGGTCAGTTTAGGCTACATAGCAAGACCTTGTCTCAGAAAAACCAAAAAACAACAACAGAAGAATCCAAAATGGCTCCTTGTGAAGTCCACATTGACTAATTACTCTGTAAACTAATTTGCTTTGTGAGTCAAAGACTCCTTGAGTCTTTATGAAGCACCTTTGTGTTCAGATGTTCGCAGTACAGGCAAGCTCACTACCTCATAAGGTAGCCTATTTCAAAATTCCAACAACCTGTGGAGTTAAAGCTCTCCTTATACTGAGCCAAATTGACCTCCTGTAGCTTTCCCAATTTGGTCTTAGATCTGCCCTCTGGAGAGACACAAAATAAAGCTAATCCCTTTACTAGACAGGTAATCTCTTTATGTGATTCTTTTAAAAGAAATTATGGTGACTCAGGCTACAATTCTATCAAGGATATAATAAACTGAATACCTTTCCACTCCTTCTCCTTTTAGTGGCAGAGCAGGCTTACATGAATCCATTTAATATGCTGGGCAGGGAAAATGCTCCCCCTGGCAGAAGTTGGTTCTTTAGCCCAGTTCAAGGTGCCAGCTGGTAGACTGCCCTGGAAAGTAAAAAATGGGTGAGTCCAGCAAGGGGAGATGCTAGTCAGATGGGTTCCCTTGGACTTTCCTCTTGATGCTATACACACCGCCTTCTCCTGGCTAACATGCACATTTGACCAAGATTCTCCATAGCCTGGGCCAGAGGTCACAAGTTCTCAATTTTTTGTGTGCATTAGAATCCTGAGTTTTCCACGGGGCCTACCTCTGAGAGTTTAATTTGGTAGAAATGAGGCAGGCCCAGTAATCCACAACTTAACAGGCATTCCAGGTACTGACGGCCTCACTATATTTTACATTTGAAGAAACACTGATCTAAGTGTTTTTTGGTGAACTGCCCAGTGTAAAAAAAAAAGACGAGAAAGAAAAAAACCAACTTGTGTTATTGTTTTATTTAATCGTAAAGCATATACACTTACATTTAACTTACTGATCTTATTCATTTAAAGTTTTTAATTCTATATTACATAAAAATAATACTTAAGTTATTATTCATTCATACCAATCATAAAGTCTATCAAAAATAATTCCAGGATGCGGAGATGAATAACACCACCTACAGGTTACAAACTGTTACATTGAAATGTTTATTGGGTTTTTTTTGGGGGGGGTTGGGGGTACTGGGATTGAACTCAGGACCTTGTGCTTACGAGGTAGGTGGCAAAACCACTGAGCTAAACCTCCAGCTTGAAGTCTTTATTGGGAAATGGTCAATATAGGACTTAAAAGGGAACCAGGCTCCTGAATTAAACCATGTCCCCTCTTTAAGGCTGTCCAGCAGGACAGGGCTTGGGGCTCAGGTTGAGGAATTCTATAAGGAGAGGATGTGTTGGCCCTACGATAGCTGATACACTGTAGAGCACATGTTGGTCCCACACTTAACTAATCTACCTTGTGACTGAAGTTAACACATAAATCATACCCACCTAAGCACCTTTACACATTTCCTAAGCAACTCCGTAGGAACTTTAATAAAGCTATAGATTCCAGGGCACAAGTTACAACAAGTTTTATAGTAGTCTAAATACCTTGAGAACAACAGCTTATAGGTGCTGTGGTTCTTTTATAAACATAAAGCATGTCTCATCTCTAACTCAGCCTTGAAGTAATGCTATCCCAAAACAGCCCTGGTCACTTTTATTCCTTGTGGCAAAGTAACCCTAAGCCCTACTCAATAGATTAATATTCAGTAGATTGAGTAAAAAACTTAGAAACAAATTAGAAAAAAGTTTTGGTTATAAGATCTTACTTTCCTGCTTAGACACTTTATATATGTTTTTTGCAAAATACAATTACTTTAAAATAGACAAGCATCTAACTTTCATTTTCTTTTAGAGATGAACCTTTTCACTGGTTCGCTGATCTTCGTCTTCTTCCTGGAACTTTCAGAACTTTGCTGACTGCACACAAAATTCATTCTTCTCATCTGTGAGAATTACCAGAGAAAGGCACAATTTAGCAAAGACTTTGACATCTGCACAAGACATCTAAAAGACAGGTAGACCAAGCACTAAATCCCTCAAGCTCATAACGGATCCAAACCTGCTTTTCCGTGGCTTGGTTTGGCCCTATACCAAGGCCCTGCTACCAGTATCAGATTCTGGTATTCCCAGGTTCAGGAGCTGAGGTCCACTGAAAACAGCCAATTCTGAGACAGTTTCTTGGCTCTCTCTAGTGAATTCAGCACATTCAACTCTTAAGGGAAGGATTGTCAAGGTGTGGGGCCAACAAGGAGCAGTTAAGGATCAGAAGAGATATGAATCACTTACTGCTTTAGAGGCAAACACAATTTAAGTCACAAGTGTAGTCAGCAGAATCATGTAGGCTTCTGTTTCCCATATGTTCAGATGCATGAATTAAGAAGACCCATAACCCTTCTACCAAAGAGAGGTGTTATTGATTCAAGTGAAGTTGATTAGTGAGTTATCACTAAACATCATTTCCATTGAGATCAGCTTTGGTAAGGATTTTAGAACTTATTTTGGCTTAACTAAGTAACAACTGGAAGCATTATAACCTATCAGGCAACCCCAAGATGCCCATAAGTCCAAGAAACACATATAGAGGACACATATTTTTCCAACCACTGGATGGGAGGAAAGGTTTTTCCATGTCTTCTGTTCTTTCCTTCGGAGGAAAATGGAATACAACTTATTTTAAGGCAAGACCTGCCGGAATATCCAGCAGAGGCTCCAACACCTAACCTTGTTTCTTTTCTAGTATGTTCATGTTGTTATAATTATTGATATAGGGCTAGGGATTTAGCTCAGTGGTTCCACCACCTGCCTCGCAAGTGCAAGGACCCGAGTTTGATCTCCGGTACCAAAACAAACAAATAAATAAAATAAAAAGGGTTAATTATTGATATAGTATTAGTACAAAATAGTACCAATATCAGAAAGCATTTAAATACCATGTAACATGATTTGTTATACAAATGGGTAAACACTATTTTATCTAGTTTTAAAAGCCGTTGAAATTTCTGATCAGAAAACCCACAAATTCCCTCTAGCCTAAATAAAGACACTGAATATATAAAGTAGTGAAACTTTGAGAAAATAAATAGAGCTGCTATCAAATACCTGGTTTGCTTATACATACAAAGTTTGAAATGGCCTGCTGTAAAGTAAAGGAGATCGCAACATGCAAACCCAAAACACATAAACAACTTCCTTATCTAGGAGGTGAATTTGTTATGGTTTGGTTATAGGAAAAAATACTTGGAAAATTAAGCTTGTCTAGAAATGCTGTCTGGACGTGCTTTCCGTTCCAACCAAGCTACTCTCCCTCTATCAAGTCTGGGAACATGTGAAACGGGAGAAGATGGTATACAAATTCTCAAATGACAAATTGGCTTGATGGTTTAATAGTTTTGTTCTAGTTTTCTTCTATTGTTCAAATAAGCCAGGATTTTATTACAAGTTGCAGAACTACAATTTTATTGCAGCGAGTCAAAATATCTTCAATAATGTATACAACCAGTGAGGCCTGGCAATTTTCAATGGTTTACAGAAAATTAGGGGGTTCAAAAGCAAATGTGTTATTAGGAGACATATTTATCCAACAAAGGAACGAACATTCAAGATACATTCTTCAGGTGTAGGTTAACTGGCTGAGTTTGCACGTTTGACGCCAAAGCCAACTCGCCGAGCACAGAGCCACCAATCGGGCAGACTAGACGGACGGTCTGGGTACTGTGAACAACACTACATGAGCATCAAGTGATTCCTAGTGCATTTCGTATCATATCTCAAACACAGCTTGTAGACAGTTTCTTCATGCAGACTTATAAGAAGCTAGAGTGATGCAATTACGACCAGAGCCTCTGGGCACAGGTGTGTCTGAAACAGCCCTGAAGATGCTTTCTGCCGTGCCACTCCAACTCTCTCTATTTTCAGTTTTTGGTTTTATAACATACTCTCCTTTGAAAAGCTCAAGAGCAGGCTTTTCCTTGAGCACAGACAGGATGGTTGGTTGATTCAGTAGCAGTACGTATTCATTTATTTATTTATTTGTTGGGGTATGAGGGATCAAACTCAGGACCTTGCGCTTGCCAGGCAGGCGCAGCGCGGCTGAGCTACATCCCTGGCCCTCAGTAGCAGTGTTTAGATAGCACCAGAAATTACCCCTCATAAATGTGCCTATTCGTCATTTATTCCTTTATTCATTCCCTTAAAAATGCTTTTGCTTGCATATTTTCCCAGAGTTCTGTTTCTAGCCGTCTCTTCATCCTTTTCTCTATACTTTGAGTGATCTCATCCATTCCTAGGAATCAATTACTAAGCAAAGACTCTCATATATACATATGCAATCTAGATCTGAATTCCACATCCATGTGTGTACCCAACTACCCACGAAAAGTCTCCACATGGGAGTTCCAAAGAACTCCAAAATGTCTTAATTGGAATTCATCATCTGCCTCTCCAAACCTGCTCCTAGTTTTTGTTCTCACTCACCCAGTGTGTCCTAGTTAAAAACCTGAAAGTAGTAACCAGGCATGGTGGCCACAAGCCTGTAATCCCAACACTTGGGAAGCTGAGGCAGGAGGATCACCATGAGTTGGGGGTCAGCTCAGTGAGGATTACACAGTGAGTTCCAGGTCAGTGTGAACTACATAGTGAGACCCTGTCTCAAAAAAACAAGAAACAAAAACAAAAGCAAAAAAGCAAACCAGAGAGTAATCTATGACCACTCCATCATTCTCATCCTGACACCCAATTAGTTGCTAAATCTTATTGATCCAACTTCCGTAGTATTTCTCAAATCTGTCCATTATTCTCTTTTCCCACTACCTCTACTTTACTGCAGGCCAACATCATCTCTTGCAAGCACTACTGCTGATTTTCTAATTCATTCTCCAATTTGGAGCACAAGTAGTCTCGCACAAGTAGATCTGACCACATCACTCTTCCGCCTCTTCATCCACCCATTACTGATGCCTCGTTGTCCTCAGGATGAAGTCCAGATGCTTTCTGGCCCTGACCCACCTCTGCAGCCTCATCTTACCCTCACACTACTTAGCTACTTGGAGATTTCCAAAGGGACCTTATTCTCTCTCCTTTGGATTTTGCCTGTGATGCTCACTTCCGTGCTCTCTTCTCTTCTTCATCCGGCCCGAGGACATCCAACAGTTTGTTTTGCCTGCTAGCTTTCCCCAACACTACTAAGGTTACGTTCTTTCTTACCTTTTCTGTAGTACTTACTACTGAACATTGTCATCAGGCCCACTTAACAGTCTCTTATCTTTAAGCTAAATTCCTCGAGGTTAGTGACAATTTTTTATTACCCCCCCTTTGCAGTGCTGGGATCCAATCCAGGGTGTTGCACATACTAAGGAAGAGCTGTACTGCTGAGCAACACCCCCAGCCCCTAGTAAAAATATTTTAATCATCTTTGAGTTCTCAGTTCCTAGCTCTTTGTTAGCTGAATCAACGAATGCATGCATAATTGAAGCTGATTTTTAGCCCAGTACTGTATGCTGGGTGCTAGGACCATATCTTTAGTAATACAAAGATGAGTAAGGCATAGTTTTTTCCAGGAGTAAGCCTTGTAAAGACAGGGAATCAAGCTCATGATTACAATACAGTGTAATACCAAAACAGACATTCTTTCCTGCCAGCTATGTGCATGGTAGGTACTTGGGATTTATCAGAAGGGAAAAAGATTAAAAAA
>NW_022900924.1:3965785-3976261 GCF_012274545.1 Fukomys damarensis | reverse complement strand
AAAAAAAAAAAATCCCTACTCTGTGGGCTTTATAATCTGGTCTTGTTACTTTTCGGCTTAATTTCCAGTAGCACCCAGCAGTAGTTTTTTCACATTTTAAAATCTATGCACTCTTTCTTTCCTCAGAAAAGCGCTCGCACCTGGACTCACATACCCACCCACTTTGGCAGGCCATTTGAAGGGTCTACTGGACCCCTGTGCATCTCCCGTTTAGAATTATGACCTCTCACAGCCTGCTTGTGTATAGTCTCATACCTTGCTTCTTCCTGACTCGTCTTACATGTTTTCCTTTGCCTAAAATTCTTTCCTTTCCATCAGCCCTAGTTCATTCCTACTTACACTCACTTCCGTTCTCAAAAAAAATTATTTCCTCAAAGAAATTTTCTCTACTCCTGTGATATTTTGATACATATTTTGGATTTTGTCTGTAGCTCCTGTCTCTTAATTCCCTCTCCAAGGTGGGTTATTAAAAATCCAACCTTTCTGCCTTTTCTCTGGCCTACTTTGTCTGATGGTAGGTGATAAAACCATCATTTTAGAAAGGGTTCTATCCTATACCCAAAAGGAAGTAGTGCTGCAAAGAGGAACCAAAAACAACCTGCACAGGCCTTGCTGGATTTTCCCAGTCTATCAGCATTGGATATGCAATGCAGTCTCCATGAAAACCCAAAAGGAAGCCAGGCATGGTGGCGCACACCTGTAATCCCAGCACTCGGGAGGCTGAGGCAGGAGGATCCCTGTGAGTTCAAGACCAGCCTGGGCTACCTAGTGAGTTCCAGGTCAGTCTCAACTACATAGTGAGACCCTGTCTCAAAAAACCAAAACCAAAACCAAAACAATAAAACCCAAAAGGAGCCAGGCGTGGTAGCACAAACCTGTAATCCCAAAAACTCTGGGAGGCTGAAGTAGAACAATTACAACTTTGAGCCCAGTCAGGGCAATTTAGTGACTGTTAAGGCCTTGATCAAGAATGTCCCCTGAAGGCCTCATGTACTCATAGGAAGGGCCTTTGGATGATGATCGAATAATGGGGAAATACAGCTGACTTGCTGTTAGGAGTGGGGTCTGGTTGGAAGAGGCAGGTCACCAGGGGCGTGACCTGGAAGGATATATACCACTCCCTTGTTTACTCTCTCTCTCTCTCTCTCTCTCTGCTTCCTGACCGTCTCTGAGAGCAGCTTTTCTCTGCCAGACCCTTCTACCATACCTTCCTACCTGGGAGCCCAGTGACTATAGACTAAAAATGTGAGCCAAAATATAAACTCCTCCTTTAAGTTTTAGGTGTCAGGTACTGTGTCTCAGCAATGAGAAAAGTGTCTAATACAGTTACTTACTGAGACCTTGTCTCAAAATTTAAAACGGGCGGAGGATGTAGCTCAGTAGCAAGATGGTGTTCAATCTCCAGTACCGCAGAACTGAATACCAAAAGAGCAGGGTGTGGACAGTTTCCAGGTGACTGAGGCCACGGAGGTCTCTGCTCCAGAGAGAGCGTGGGAGCTGTGCTGCCTTTTGAACACCTTTCCCTGTGCAGCACTTCTCTGTATCCTTTGCAACATCCTTTATAAATAAGTGCTTCCCTGAGTTCTGGGAGCTCCTTGAGCCAATTATTTTGAGGGCGAGCTTGAGGGAACCCTGATTTATAGCCATCGGTCAGAAGCACAAGTGAAACAACCTAGCGTCGCAACTGAATCGGGCGATGCACTCTTGAAGACTGAGCACTCCACCTGAGGGCCAACACTGTCTCCAAGTCGACAGCATCGGAGCAGAACCGTATTTGAGAACACCTACCTTGCTTGCTAGTGAGGAGAAACTCCCACACCTTTTGACGTCAAAGAAGCCGTCTATAAAGACTGTGGTGTGAGAGCAGAGGAAAAATAGTTTGCTTTATCTACACAACCCCCTCCCAACCCTCATCCCCCAATCATATACTCTATATAGGGAGTTCTAGAAGATCCAGAACACTCTGGTCTTGGTCACGTTTGCATCACCGATATGGAGGAAGTGCCTTGTACATAGCAGGGGCTTGACAAATAATTTCTGATGAATAAATGAATGAATAAATCTTCAAAGAGCATAGAAATATACTGTATTAGAGACGTCAAGCGGGTACAGGGTCCTAAGTCTGTTGTGGTAGTAGTTGTCAGGTGGTATAACGGGTGGCGGTACAGGAGAGAAGCCAACACTGAGAGAAATATTTAGAAGGTCCAGACAGAAGACCGGCTAACTGAAAATGATGGTAAGGAGAGGTAGGTGGGTAAATAGTAACTTCCTACTTTCTAGTTTGGCTAATGTGTGAATGGAAGTGCTGTTCTCTCAGGTAGAAAACATGGGGATTTTGAACTTGCTGAGTTTAGAGTGTCTGCCAAATGCCTATGGGGACATGTTGGAAATGGGTGGCTACAGCTCAGAAGAGAGGTCTGGGTCGGAGGTGTGAATCTGAGCGCCGTCTGCACATGGAGAGTAATTATGGCCACAGGTGTGGAAGAGTTTGCTCCTCGAGACATTGGGGTGTGAGAAGGGAAAAGGGCCAGGACGTGGCGTTAAGGAATTCCAGCGCTTACAGATCCGGGGGAAGATAAGCATCAGAGGAGAGGAGAAAGACAAAGGGAGATGAAGGAGGCCAGCACACCGCCTCGTCAGGAAAGCCAGAGGAAGACAGTGCTAGGGTGAGACGGCAGAGAGCATAAAAAGGTGATGATCAGCAGCACAAAGTACAGCTGACAGGTCGAGGAGGACCAGGGCTGAAATGTGTGTACTTGGTTCAGCCGCACGACGGCTAATGGGTGCCCCGGACTGGTGGGAGCAGAGTCACCCACGCCAGTTACAAAGTACATAAAAGATGAAAGGTTTGAGACAAATGGGTTTATTTTTTTTGGTGTCGTTTTCTTGCCTTTCCTTTTTCTTCTTCCTCTTCCTCTCCTCTTTCTTCTTCTCCTTCTACACCTGCTCCCGTACTGGAAGGAGATCGGATTCAGGGCCTTCACACAGAGCTACATCCCTAGCCTTTTCTCTCTTTTTGCAGTACTAAGGATCTATCTCAGGACCTCACACTTACAAGGCAGGCCAGAAACAGGGCCTGGCTAAGTCCCCCGCCCTCCCTCGCCTTTTTTATTATTTACCTGGAGACAGGATCTCACCGAATTGCCTGGGCGAGGCTCAACCCCGCAGCCCTCTTGCCTCAGTTTCCCAGCATGCTGGGATTACCACCATGCCTGGTGAGACAGGAAGGTTTAAAGCAAGAGGGAGCAATGAACTCAGCCTGGGGAGTTTACAGAAGGCTTCTTGGAAGGGGTACACGGAACTGAGTAGCAGTTTATCAGAATGGAGGTGGTGGTGGAGGCAGTGGAGGTCACTCTTGCCAGAAAGTTCCACATGTTTAAAGACTCTTGAGTAATGAAAAGAACAGATGATATAGGGGACAATAAGAAATGCCCCTTTATTAGATTGCTCGTAGTGTTAGGTGTTGTGGATCTAATAAACTCCTGCTAAATACATAAATTCTCTCAGAATCCTTACCCAATATGACGTTAGTGTAAATAATTTACCAAACGATCTCCCAGTGGTATACTGTGGGCAGCAAGCCTCACAGGCTCTGGAAAGAAGAGGAATATGCTTGATGTAGAAAGAGCAGTTCAGGTTACAGTACTTGCTTCGCATCAGGACATACATTCACATGCAGCAAAAATGCAAATGGTTAAAGAGAATATTATTTCCGACTCTAGTGAAGCTATAAGTTCTCTGATGTTTGGGAAAGGTCCCATGTTTTACTGGGACTTATGAAAACGGTGCTTATTCATTTAATTTCCTTATTATCTATAGTTTATGACCATCATTCTGAACCATTACTATATTTAGGAGATAAATATGTATTCTTCATAGAATAAAAGCCAGATATTTCCATTTATCTCTAAAAGTTAGTATATCAGTCCTCCATATTCTTTAAGGCAAAGGACTTAAAAAGTTTCATAATTAGTAGCTGGGCATGAGGGTGCACACTGTAGTCCTAGCACTGGAGAGGCTGAGGCAGAATTGCTACGAGTTTGAGGCAGGCCTGGGCTATATAGTGAGTTCAAGGCCAGCCTAAACTACATAGCAAGACCCTGCCTCAGAAAACCAACTAAAAGACAGAAAAAATGAAAAGTTTTATAATTATTTCATTTATTCAACAAATGTTTTTTTTGAATACCTTTTCCATCCCTTTGTATTAAGCATTAAAGACACACGGCTGATTAAGACATATTCTGTGTCCTCGAAGAAGGCCTGGGAGAGTGAAACGAATAAGTAACAGAAGAAATGATGGAGTTGTAAATGGGGCATAGGAGAGGTTGCAAAAGATCTCATTAGCTCTTTCCGGGGAAATCTGGAAAGGCTTCACAGGGAATATGAAGCTTAAACTGCAGTCTTGGGGGAGAAGCATTCACTGGGCAAATGGCATTAGGGAGAACAGTGTAGACAGGAGCACAGGTCCAGGAATATAAAGCAGAATTCTCTGGGGAACTGGGGAATAGTTCAATGGGACTAACAGGATGAGTGGAATGGTGATGGGCTGAGAATGTCATTTTAAAAAATTTAGCCTTTTGCCAGGGCGTGGTGGTGGACGCTTGTAATCCCAGCACTCGGGAGGCTGAGGCAGGAGGATCTCTGTGAGTTCCAGACCAGCCTGGGCTAAATAAATAGTGAGTTCCAGGTCAGTCTCAACTGCATAGTGAGACCCTGTCTCAAAAAAAAAAAAAATAAAATAAAAAAAATTTAGCCTTTGTCTTGTAAAGAAGTGTGGCTGCAGGGTTCCAAGAGCAGACCTATTTTAAAAGAATCCCTATCACAGCAGTGTGATGGTTGACTGGAGAGGAGTGAAACGAAAAGCAACAAGACTATTTCAGAATAGAAATCACCTCTGAAAGAACAAGAGCAGCAGTAAGGGTAGAGGGAGAACTCTAAAGGGACAGAGGGTCATGGCAAGAGAGGATGGGTACCTGAACATGAAACCGATCATAACTTGACCTTTAGCTGGAATGGGTGCAGGGATAAGAAAGGAAAGGCAAGAGTTTTAAAAAATGATAAAAATTACCGAACTTTCTGGCAATACTATTAAGAGATAAGGAACAGGAAGCTGAGGGCAGGTGGGGTGGGAAGACAGTAGGGAGGATGAATGGGAAAATAATCGAGTCTGTTTTCAAGATTCTGAATTGGAGGTGAGATAGCTAAACAAAAAATTTCCACCAGGGTATTGACTACATGACCTGGAGCTGAGGATGAAGGAAATTGCCTCAAGAGTTCATATAGAAAGAAATACTCATTTTGGACCAAAAAACAAACAAACAAACAAACAAACAAAAACACTACTTCTTTTGGGATCTGAAAGGAAAATCTGAGATCCAGCCAAATTGGAACCTTGCAGTAAGCTGAAAACAGCACCCCCCAAGCCCTGCCAAATGCTATGTCCTAATTCCTGACAAGAATGTTATCTTATACAGGAGTCTCTGCAGATGTGATTCAGGATTTCGAAGTAGAGAGATTATTCTTAATTATCCAGGTGGGCCCCAAATATAATCATATGCATCCTTAAAAGAAGAAGGCAGGTACAGATTTGAACACAGACAGGAGAAGACAATATGACCGTAGAGGCCGAGACTGGAGTGATTCGGAAAATAAGCCAAAGGATGTTAACAGCTAACTAAAAGCTGGAGAAGGCAGAGTTCCTCATTTGCATTAGCCACATTTCAGGTGTTCAGTAGCCACAAGTGATGAGTCATTCATTATCAGGCATCACAGACACAGAACATTTTCATTACCGCAGAAAGTTCCTTGGACAGTGCTGCTGTATGGGGCAATCTAGTTTAAGTAAACAGAAAAGTTCCTAGGACCAAGGTGATGAATAGAGCTGCTGGTAATAATGCTTCCTCCAAACAAAAGAAGTTGTAAAAGATTAATTTATCAAATTAACACAGTCCTAACCAAAATTCCAATAATATGTCTGTTGGGACTTAGTAAGCTGATTCTAATAATTATGTGGAAGAGAAAATGTGGAAAAGCCTTTAAAACAATGTAAAAGAATAATAATGAGGGAAATAGAACTGCCATTTCAAAAATCTAAGTATACTATCAAATAATTAAAACATGATAATATTTCAGAAGTAAATAGGTAGATCAGTGAAATAGAATACCAAGTATAAAAAACCCCCTAAATATATAGGAATTTGGTTTATGATAGAAGTAATATTTCAATTAGGAGGATGATAGCAATCCACTCAACAACCACAAAAAATTGTATTAAGGGGGAAAAAATTCCCAGTTAGCTTAAAGTGCCAAATGTAAAAAGCAAGACTACTAAGCCAGGTACAGTGGCAGAGCATGTGTGCAGTTCCGGAACTCTGGGAGCCCAAGGCAGGGGGACCCTAAGTCCATACCCAGCATGGGTAACGTAAGGGCTGGGAATACAGCTCAGCATGGAAGCCCTGGGTTAGTTACAAAGTTATTAAAAGTATATACAGAAAAATGTGCTTATAACTTTAGCTTCGGCAAGATCTTCTAAAGCAACAAAAAATGATGAAATCATGGAAAGACAGTGACACTCACACACTAGAAGACTAAACTATAGTTAAGATGTCAACACCACTCAAAGCAATCTATGGATTCAGCGCAGTCCTTGTCAAAATCTCAATAACATGTTTTGCAGAAAAAAGTTTAAAATTCTAAAATTCAAATGGAGTGGGGGTGAGGTATAGCTCAGGGGTAGAGGACCTGCTAGCACGTGTGAGGGCCTGGGGTTGATCTCCAGCACCACAAAAAATAAATGAAACAAAATTCACACGGAACTCGAGGGGACTCTAAACAGTCAAAACATAAGATTAAGAACAAAGTTAGAAGTCTCCCACTTTCTGATTTCAATGTTTACTACATTGCTACAGTGGCACTGTGGCTGCGTGGCAAGTGCAAGGACCTGAGTTCAATTCCTGGCACTGGGGAAAAAAAAAAGACAAGTGGTACTGTCATAAACATGAACATAGAGACCACTGCAATAAAACAGAAAGCCTAGAAATAACCCTTATATATTTGGTCAAATGACTTTCAACAAGTTGCTAAAAATATTCAAGGGGGAAAGGATGGATTTTAAGCAAATGGTGCTGAGAAAACTGGATATCCATATCCAAATGTATGAAGTTGAACCTTTATCTTAGATCACATACAAAACAATCTCAAAATAGACCAATGCCTAAAACTCAAGAGCCAAAACTATAAAATTCTTAGGATAAAACACAGGGAATGGTTTTATAACAGATTTGGCGAGGATTTCTTGGCCGTGACAACAGAAACATAGGCAACAAAACAAATACAGGTAACTTTAAAACTTTTGTGCATCAAAGGACACTTTCAAGACATTGAAAGGACAACTCTAGAAAGACAAAAGACACTCCTGTAATCCCAGCACTTAGGAGGCAGAGGCAGGAGGATCACTATGAGTTCCAGGCCAGCAGCCTGAATTACATGGTGAGATTCTCTCTCTAAAAACCAAAACCAAAACAAACAAACAAACAAACAAAATGAATAAAATACTTGCAAATTATCTGATAATTATAGGACACCTGCAGCTCAACAATGAGATAACCTGATTTAAAAATGAAGAGACATTTTAGATGAAGAGATATTTCTCCAGAGAAAATATACAAATGGCCAATAAACACATGAAAATGTACTCAGCCCTCAGCCTCACTAATCATTAGAGAAATACAAATCAGGACATGATAACACACCACTTTACACCTATTAGGTGTTAAAAAAAAAAAAAAGAAAAGAAAAGAGAATGAGAAGTATTGGAGAGGATGTGGTAATGGTAGGAAAGGTAGGAATGTAAAATGTTCCTAAGGAAAGGCAAAAACAATTTAAATGTTTCATCAATTGCAGAAATTTGAAACAAACTGGGGCTCTTTAATACTAAGGAGTACCACCAAACCAAACCAAACCCCAAAACTAAGGAATACAATGCCGCAGATAAAAGGAATAAGGCTCATCTAAATATATGAGGAAAAAAATCTCCAAGATATATGTTAAGTGAAAAAAGCAAATTTCAGGAAAAAATATTATCTCATTTATACTTTCTTATACTTTTTAAAGATGTCAGACAAATCAAATAGGGAGAGAGAGTATATACATTATGTATGGTGCTCTCCAATAGAAATAGAATACAAGCCACAAACCTAATTTACATTTCAGCTATATTTTTAAAAGTAAAAGAACTAGATGAAGCTTAATAGGTAGGTAGATATACAGGGAGACAGACAGACTGACTGATTCTCAGGATAGACTTCAGGGCCTTGGATATGCTAAACATATATACCACTGAGCTATCCCCACCAGCCCAATAATATTTTTATTCAATATATCAAAAACTATTGTCCCAATATATGACAAGTGTAAAAATTATTGAAATAGTTCTATTTTTGGCAATACATTATCACAGTTCAGTGTATATTTTATATGTGTAGCACAATTCCAATCAAACTAGCCACAATTCGAGTGCTCATAGTGACATGTGGCTAGTGGTTATATTACACAGCACATTTTGTGTGTGTGTGTTTGTATGTGTGAAAAGCAGAATGAAAGGTACAGAATATCTTTAGTGGTAGTGTTTTAGTTACCTATGAGAAGATATTCATGTGTAACTTGTATTATTAAGGTTGAATTTGAAATATGACATTCCAGGGGCTGGAGACAGAGCTATCCCGAGTACAGTGTGAGATAAGGGTGCACAAGACCTGGGTTCAATCCCTGACACCAAGACAAAGATATAAAATACGACATTTCATCATGATTCATCACTTCTGTTAGAATTATCTTTTATTACTTGATCGGTTTGTAACGAACATGTTCATCACTTTTATCTCTTTATTTTCCTATATTTCAATGTGAGAAAAACTTTATTATGAAACTTTTTATTTGTGAGTTGGAAAACTAATAAAAGAACTTAAAATTTAAAGTTTATTTGGCTTACCTTTTAAAATTATAAAATATTATTAGATGCGTCTCAACAAAAAACACCAGTCATTTCCTTACTTTCAAAGTGCCTGAGTTATTAGTTACCACAAAATTTCAAATTTTGTGGTAACTAATAATGGATGCATAAAACACATAAACATACTCAAGTATGTACTTAAGTAACTATAAAAATGAAAAAGTCGTTTTTTCGTTGTGGCATGAATGGAAGAAATACACAGGCAAAGATATGATAATGTTATTAGATTTAGTAAACTTGATGTAAGTTGCTGATTCTTCAAAAAAGAGATGATCAGATAATAGACACAATTGGAAATGCAGCAAACTGCTTCTTAGAGACTTGCTATGTAGGTCATTTGCTTCTATCAGAGTATCTACAAAGTACTTCAGCAGGTGTTGAAAGCCAGAGAGTATAACCGTGAGTACAGAAATGATTGTAGAACTAGGTGCCATACAACACCAAAGACCATTTTGGTATGAAGGTTGTCTGAGATAGGAGATCACTGTTGGTGTGATATCCAAATCTTGGGTCATATAACTGCCCACTTTTCCTGGCAGGAAGGAAAAGAGAAGCAAATGACACTTAGGAACTTTGACAGCTCTTGAAAAATACGTCCATACAAGGTGGAGGTGGAATTGTAAGGCATGCTCACTAGGAAGTCAGATTTTCACTTTAAGTTGGCCCTAAATTCACTCGAGCAGAAAAAGAAAAGTTCTAAAGTAGAGTGTTTAGAGTGAGGATAGATTTTTTTAGGAGGGGCAGATACCTTAACTTTCATGTTATTTTTTCCAGCAAACAATGAAACAACAGATTTTAAAGTTTGCTAACACAAAATTAAAGGAGGCATACCTTTCTTGATCTACTTTGATTTTTTAATAAAAAAATTTTATTTGAACCCTTCCCTGTAATTAATAGTTTTCCATGTCATCAATTTCGTTCTAGTTAATTGCCTGCTTTCCTTTTATCAAAGTTTGTACATTCATATAGTATGCAATTCAAAATGTGATATAAAAGTAGATAGCAAGACTTTCCCTGTCATCCCAGAACCACCCAACTCCCCTTCTAGAAAATGACCACTGGTGTCAGCTACTTGTACATCCTTCCGTGAACTTCCCAGAGATTATGTTTTCTTTTCATTTTTAAATGAACTGTACCACTAGAAACTTAAACCGCTATAGAATTCCTAATGGCACTCCCTTCAAACTTTTTTATTAAAGCTAGACCAAGCCTTGTCACAAGAGTAAATGAGGGAGAGGGAGGTTGTCTGCAGGGCTACTCTTGGACTTATATGGATGTGAAGTTTCTTTCCATTGCCTCTAGTTTTTTCCCCATCCAGCAGCGACATGTTTTCCTTCTGGCTAAAGAAAATAAAGGAGAACTAAAAAGTAGAAGGTTGGGCCGGGGATTTAGCTCAGTGGTTCAGCCACCTGCTTCGCAAGCACAAGGACCTGAGTTCGATGCCCCGTACAAAAAAAAAAAAAAGG
>NW_022900924.1:3961046-3965724 GCF_012274545.1 Fukomys damarensis | reverse complement strand
CAAAAAAAAAAAAAAAAAAGGTGGTGGGGGTGTTAAGGAGGAGGGTCAGGAAAGCAGAAGATTTAAAGTTCCATGTAAGCCAGGCATGATAGTACACACCCGTAATTCTAGCACTCAGGAGGCATAGGCAGGAAAATCACTGCAAATTTGAGGCTAACCTGGGCTACATAGTAAGTTCAGGGTCAGCCTCAACTACAAAGCAAGACTCTGTCTCAAAAAACCAAAAAATAAATAAGTAACTAAGTAAGAATTAAGCTCCATGCTAAATGTTGTGGTGGTGATAAACTCAGGACATAGTGGCAGCAAGATGACAAAAACTGGAAAAGAGTGCTTCAAGGTAGTAAAATCAACATATAGCACAGACAGGATAAAGGCTAAATACAGGTATGGGCAGTATGTGGTAGGAATGTAGAGAGGGAATAAGAACGGAGGTGGGACTTCATGAGCTAGCCCAGGGCTGGCTGAACATGTTTGACAAGGTTCTGCTCAGAGTGCACACATTTTCCCTGACTCACGAAAATACAGAGATGGGAGAATGCCAGAGCAGTGTGCTCAAGTTCAGTCAGTAAAAAAGTCTTTCTGAACCAATATGGAGAGGAAAACACTGAGAATCTTGCATAAAAACACACAAAAACAGGAATAATAATGAAAGCACTACTGTAGTTCACAATGAACTGGTCTTCAGTTGCAAGTCAGGAAGAACACAACCATTTTCAAAAGCTTTACTATTACAGTATGTTAAAGACAGGGTTTCCAGACATTGTTCAGCTCCAGGAGCCACCAGTTACATTTTTGTTTATGTTTTGGATATCTCTGGAATTAATTGTACAGTTTACAATCGGCAGAGTTATGCGTGGCAGCCCTGCTAGGACAAACACCCAGGTTTTTCAAACTAATATTTTCTAAATTTTCCCACCACTAAATTTTTACTTGGAATACAGTGCATTCTTTTTGGCTAATATTTCCCATAACAAGAAGAAACAAATATTTGAAATGTTATGAATATATTTTCTTAAAAACCCAAGGTTGTTGAAAATATACTGTGGTTTAGCTATACAAGAGAATGGAGCTAGATTATATACCTAAAGTAGGACATACGATACATATTTTCCAACCTATAAAGATTTTCCATGATGTAGTAGGGCTGCTCAGTTTCAAATTAAATGCTATTTATTTAGAAAGGTAGGGCCATTTCAAATCTAGCCTGGCCAGATAGCAGAATAGAACTTCAGGACAATGGCACATTTTTACTCTGAGGCTTTCAGAATTTAATGATTACAAGTTGAAAGTTTCTGCTTTGCTTTAGAAGAAGAGCTTCTCCAATTTTCTCCAGCCTCTCTCGTTTCACTGCCATCATCTAATTCAGCAAAGTATAGATATCTACCAACTTGGAAAACATGACAGTAGATCATATAAAAGAATTTAAAAATGAGATCTGAACCTAATTTTTGTAAGTATTTAAAGTTGTGCCACTATTGACCATAATTCCTGGTTCTAATAATCCTTGAAGTAATTAGAAAGGCTCAGACCAAGTGAAATCCAGAAATATTTGTCATCTTAGATAGATTTTGTTTCCTCCTCTACACTTTGCAATATATGCAAAGGAACCAGTCTTTTGAGTTTCTTTTTTCTTCATGGGTTTTGAGCTAATTTTTGGTGATTTTTATAATTTGCTCACATTTCTTCCTTTTGTGGAAATAGTTACCCTGGGGATTTCCCACTAAGGAAATGAGGGCTAATTGAGGGAGCGTTTTTGGGGGGTGGGGATGGGCAGATGTGGCAGCTAAGGCCATATTCCTATTAGTGCCTCTTTCTTTCTTGTCCTGATCAAGGTGGGTATTTACATACAAATAAGACTTAAATCGAACAGGTTCTCAGGGAATATTACTTATATTAAATAAGACCATGTATTTGAAAATATTTGGCACAAAGTTTGGTACATAATAACCATTCAATACAAATTGGTTGTATCTAGTTGAACATTACCTGATTTTGGTGAGCATAGGATTGTTATAAAATAAAATATGCCTTGAGCTGACATGGTGACTTTTTTAAAAAAAAAAATCTACCTTATTTTGAAGTATGGAAGTATAAGGGATCTTTGAGCGGTAAGTGAAATTACATAGCCAATAACTAAGTCTTTCACTTAAAATCTCAGCTACAAACTTCTAGTGTGCCCATGAAGGCAACAGTGGAAAGTAAACAACGTGTGTTTGAACATGCTACACTTACAATGAGGGAAACGATAACAGGAGAAGGGAAGCTAAAGACACTAAACACTTAAATGCATATAAACTGAGACATCTCCTCAAATGCCACCCAAGAAGCAATGAATAAGCTTGAAGAGTATCCGTCTGCCTCTTTTCATGGTATAGTGCAGACTAAGAATCAGAGGGCTGGGTTCCATCAATGACTTGCAAGTTTCCATCACAGTTTAAAAAAGAAAAAAAAAAGGAGGGATATCATATTTGCCATGCACCAAACAGGGATGCTTTGAGGATTAATGACATAATGTCTGTAAAGAGGTTGGAGTTCCTTGGAAAAAAGACACTACATAAATATAAAGTTATAATATTTAGGCTTAGTTCACAATGTGAGACCTGGTTTCTCTGGCTCATGAGGTCATCAGCAGTTTTGTAAAATGTGCTCAGGCACCCACAGAGGAGCCTTGTAAGCTTCCTCATAAGTGGACTATAGAGCTAATTCGACCCACCTGGGTGGAAAAGGCACCAAGGCCATGGTGTCGTGATCTCCAAGGGGATGCAGACGGGGAGTGCTGACTCCCTAAAAAGCGAGATGGAGCTAAGAGAGCATCTCCACAGCATTCTGGGCTTCCAAAGAGTGCAGTGGGAGTTCACGTTGTTTTGGATTAGAACTAAACAAAAGTCCACATCATCTATTGAATTAAAATTTGCAACTCAGGCAAGGAAAATTTGGAGTAAAAGCAAAAATGAGAAAGCTACTTCTTAGAGGATTAGTTTATATCTTGGAAGGATTTAGAGGCAAACTAGGATATGATAGTTTTGTCCTGGGAAAGCTGTAGTCTTTGGTTTGGTCTCTGATGGCAACATCCTGACTACTCATTAGTGTTTTTCTCTGCGAAAAGGTTATCAAAGGCCATCTTGCAGAGGTTTTAGTTCTAATGTTTCAAGAGACAATCGACTCAATGTAGATGTTGTCTTGCAAAATCTTGTGGTATAACTGAATGACAGTAATGTTCCTGTGACTGTTTGCATTTCTCAGTTTTTAAGGATCCAAAGGTTTCAGGGCATCAAAAAAATCACCCTCTTCAAGATGCAAGGTTCATGAACACACTGTTAATCATTAGCACAAATCATAACCCAGAGATTATATCCATAATACAAAAACATTTGAATGAAAGAAACGTTAAGGTGCCAGGCGTGGTGGCACACACCTGTAATCCTAGCACTCGGGAGGCTGAGGCAGGAGGATTACTGTGAGTTCGAGACCAGCCTGAGCTACGTAGTGAGCTCCAGGTCAGTCTTAACTACATAGTGAGACCCTGTCTCAAAAAACCAAATAAATAAATAAAGAAAATAAAAAATGTCAAGGAGTCTTTTTAAAAAATTAGTTGTTTTCATTAAGTTATATGATCTTTGACAAAGGGGCCAAAACCATACACTGGAGGAGAGATAGCCTCTTTAATAAATAAGTTATAAATAAAGAGCAAAATAAAGGATAAATAATAGGAAGTAGAGAGATAGATCTCTCTCAAATAGGGAGTCAAGAGATGAAGAGAGGGTAAAGGGAGGGAGAAAAAGAGGTTGAAAACAGACAATGCCACCTGCCTCACAGGCTCAAGGACCTGAGTTTGATCCCCGGAACCAAAAAAGAAAAAGGAAAAAGACAGTGGCGTTATGCATATGTATCAACTCTGAATAAGGAATGTAAATATTGTGTACTGCAAACTTGTGCTAATAAAATTTTAAGAATAAAGTAAGGATGGAAAGAAAAAAATAAATGATACTGGGGAAACTACCTTTCCACACACAGAAGACTGAAATCTAGACCCATATATCTCACCGTGTACTAAAATGAAATAAAAATGGATCAAAGATCTAAACGTTAAAGCAAACAATCTACTGGAAGATAAGAATAGATAAAACTCTTGAGGACACAGGCATAGGCAAGTACTACCTGAACAGAGCCTCAATTAAAAAATAAATAACATCAAGGGTCAACAAATGGGATCACATCCAATTGAAAATTTGCACAGCAAAGGAAACAACCCACAAAGTAACGAGACAAACTACAGAATGGGAAAAATACATTTGCCAGCTATTCCTCAGACAGAAGACTAATATCTAGAACATATAAAGAACTTTAAAAATTAGACTTACCAAAATAAATGACCCAGTCAAAAATGGGCAACTGAAATGAACAGACACTTCTCAGATGGAGAACAGACGGCCATTAAGTACATAAAAAATGTTCAACATTTCTGGCCATTAAGAGAAATGCAAATTAAACAACACTGAGATTCCATCTTTCCCAGAAAGAATGGCTAACATCAAGACACCAAATAAGGGGCCAGGGATTTGGCTCAGTGATTCCGCCACCTGCCTCGCAAGCACAAGGACCCAAGTTCAATCCCTGGTACCACACACACACACACACACACACACAGACACCAAATAATAAGAAACTGGAGACTCTT
>NW_022900924.1:3945421-3961028 GCF_012274545.1 Fukomys damarensis | reverse complement strand
TAAACAACACTGAGATTCCATCTTTCCCAGAAAGAATGGCTAACATCAAGACACCAAATAAGGGGCCAGGGATTTGGCTCAGTGATTCCGCCACCTGCCTCGCAAGCACAAGGACCCAAGTTCAATCCCTGGTACCACACACACACACACACACACACACACAGACACCAAATAATAACAAATGCTGGAGACTCTTTGGGATAAAAGTAGTCCATCTATATTACTGGTGAAAATGTGGACTAGTATAACCATTATGGAAATCAAAATGGAGATTCCTCAAAAAACTAAAACTAGAAATGCCATTCAACCCAGCTATTCGTTTTCTAAGCATCTTCCTGCAAGGGTTAGACATTGTATGGCAGTGATACATGCATACCCATATTTATAGCAGCACAATTCATAATAGCTAGATCTTAGAAGTGGCCTATATATCTATCATCAGATGAATAGGTAAAGAAAATGTGGTATTTATATACAATGGAGCACTACTCTGTCATATAAAATGATAAACTTGAGGCATCTGTAGGAAAATAGATGTACCTTGAAACCATAATATTAAGTGAATAAGTCAGATACACAAGCTTAAATATCACATGACTTCTCTTATATGAGAAACCTGAAATACAGATAAAAAGCAAAACAAAAGATAGATAATAGGAAATAGGGAGATGGATCTTTTACAAATTAGATGGGGACCAACAGGTGCAGGGAAGAGGAGGGTGAACAGGGATGTAACAACTACTGAGATACATTACGTACAAGTGCCAACTCCCCAGGAGGAATGTATTCATTAGGCACTGCTGACATATACTAATACAATTTCTTTTTAATTTAGTGGTTTGTTTCTACATTGATTTAGTTTGGTTGTTCTTTCCAAAGTCCTTTTTACACGGATTGCTATTTCAGATTAAATAACAATGATAACAATTTTTTTTTTTTTTAGGGAAAGAGAACTTGAGGGCATAATGGGAACTAGAACTATGCTCTCCTCAAAACATCATCAAATCAACACCAAATAGAAAGCACTTTCTAAGTAAAATACTAATCTTAGTTCTTCTTCTTCCCAACCTTTGATCACCAGCTCAATCTTTTTTTTCCATTAAGTGTTTTAGTACCTTTTAGGTACAGAGTACAGTTACGTTCATCACTGGGATCTTGGACCCTTACATGATGTATCTTGGTTCTCAGTTTTTCCCCATTCCCCTGCCCTCCTTTTACCCCCTCCGCCCTCCCCTATATATAAAGACTTTGTTTCCATGTTTTTCCTTTTCTCATGTTTTCTTTTCTTCTTTCCTTTTCCCTATCCCTCCCACTTCCCCTACTCCTTTAATGTTTTCTTCCTATTTCACATTTATTTATTTTGGTCCTTATTTATACTTTTAGTCTTTCACACCAGAGAAACTATTCAGTATTTACACGTGTGTGTCCTGTTTATTTCACTTAATAATATGGCCTCAGTGTGCATCCATTTAGCTATAAATGTCTCTAGTTTCTCATTCTTTATGGCTTAGTATTGCATTTTATAGTAAAACCACATCTTCTTTATTCAGACTCCATCTGATGGGCAAATGGGCTGTTTCCAAGTTTTACCTATTACAAACTGTGCCGCTATAAACATGGGTGCACATAGATTGCTGCGGTATTATTCTTTTAATTCTTTTGGGAAGATACCCAGCAGAGGGATGGCGGGTCAAATGGGACCTCTAATCCTAGTTGTTTGAGGTGTCTCCATACTGATTTCCACAGTGGTTGCACCAGTGTGTGCTCCCACCAACAACAGAGAAGGGTTCCTTTCTCCCCACACGCATTTGTTATTGGTTGATTTCATGGTAGCAGCCATTCTTTCTGGGACGAGGTGGAATCTCAGTGTTGTTTTCATCTTCATCTGTTGAATGACCAGTGATGCTGAACATTTTTTCAAATGTTTATTCATTGCTTTACTTCTTTGTCTGACAATGTCTGTTCAAGTTATATGCCCATTTTTAATTGGTTCTTTATATTTGGGGGGTCCTTTTTTCTTTCAGTTCTTTATATATTCTAGATACTATACCTTTGTCTGAGGAACAGGAGGTAAAATCTTTTTCCTATGTCGTTGGTTGTCTCTTATTTCTGTTGGTGGCTTCTTTTGCAGTACAGAAGCTCTTTAATAAGATGAAATCCCAGTTGTTGATTCTTTGTGCTAGTTCCCGTGCTACTGAGGATTTGTTTATAAAGTCTTTTCCTATGCCAACGTCTTCAAGAATTCTACCTAACTTATCTTCCAGCAAGTTTAGTGTTTCTGTTTTAATATTTAGATCTTTAATCCACTTCAATTTTACTTTAGTGCATGGTGAAAGATAGGGGTCTAGTTTTAATCTTTGGCAAGTTGAAATCCAGTATTTCCAACACCATTTATTAAAGAAATTATCTTTTCTCCAGTAAGGACGGTTGGCTCCTTTGTCAAAGATGAGGTAGCTGAGTGTGTCTGGAGTTGTTTCTGCATCTTCTAGTCTATTCTACTGGTCCTCGGGTCTGTTTCTCTCCCAGTACCATGCTGACCAGCTCACTCTTAAAGCCTTAGGTATGGCATCGTAGGTGTGGCAGAGCAAGGTAGGCATCTCCGTGGAGGTAGCAGAGTCTGAGCAGGGTGAGGAGGGCATCGATGCTGAAGACAGGACTGATGTGAGAATTCACACCTCTGAAGGAGTAAGCAAAACGTCACAGGTACGAGTAACCTGCACTTGGGTGTTAGAGCCCGAGGAGGGTAGCATGATAATCTTTGCGAAGAAAAGGTCCAGGGAAAAGTGTCAGACCTTAAGAAGGTGAGGAGGCAATCTCAGAGTGAGAGTCCTAGACGGGTGATATGGGTGAGTCGGGAAGGAGGCAAGGATGAGAGTTCGGTTATATCCCAGGGAACGGATCAAATCAGTAAAGTGTAGGTCAACAGGAGCCAGGTTCCTCAATAATAGAGAAATTACAAACACAGAAGTTGAGAAAACTAGAGTGACCTTTACAGCTTTGGACTGGAATCGGCAGTGCTGTATCAGGTGTGAACTCACGGGCTTCCACATAGAGACATAAATATAGATGTGTGTGTGCATGTGTGCGTGCGTGTGCACTTACACGTACACTAACTCTGTTCACTGAGAGCCCACAGCTTGGCTGCTAAAAAGCCAGGGGCATTCCAAGAAATGGCTGATTCTAGGACCACCACAGAGAAAGTACAAGACTCTGGAACAGCTTGTCGTGCCGGAATGTACGGAAGTGATCAAAGAATTAGGGAGACGTACCCAACAACACAGAAGCCTGACAGGGTTCTCACGGGCAAAATCTCAGCAAATGTGAACATCAAAATAAATAATTATAATAGAGGATAAAATAAGGATCCATGTGTTCACACTGAAATAATGCATAAATGGGATGTTTTATGAGGATCAGGATAATTTATACAATTTTAAAGTATTTCTCTATAAACCACTTCTTAATTACAAAGGGAAAAAAGAGTAGCTTTATGGTAGAGAAAGCTGGTAGATGCTAAATTAATATAGTAACCAAATAAATATCAGCGATGGTACAAATCAAAATCACGTGCCACTTGAAGGAAATAACAGTTATTCAGCACCACTGAGTGGTATTTAAAAAGATGCATACCTCAAATCTAATCCCGAGGAAACAGAAAAATCCAAATTGAAGATGCTCTACAAAATAGTGGGCCCCTTCTACTAAAACAAATCAACAGCATGAAACTCAAGGTAGGACTGAGGACCTGTTGCAAGCTAAAGGAAGCTTAAGAAATCTGACAAGGAAAAGAAACGTGATTCGATCTGAATCCTTTGCCATAATACACATTCTCAGGACAACTGTCAAAATCTGAATGGAGTCTGAAGGTTAAATGACAATAAGGCGTCAAAAACTAAGCCCTGTTGGGCTTTGGCAACTCCGTCCCTGGGATGTCCATTCGATGGTTGATCTTGCTGTACCCTGGTACTTCCCTCTGTTCCTATTTTCTAACCATCATGTAACTCTTCCCTTTAAAAAGACGTATAAAAAAAAAGAGAAAAGCAAAGCAAAGACAGCTAAGTGTGATGGTGCACACCTGTTATCCCAGCACTCACAAGGCTGGAGCAGGACGGTCCTGAGTCTGAGGACAGGCTGGATCACAGCATGAGCCTTAGGCCAGTCTGGACTATACAGTGAAACGCTGTCTCAAAAAAAAAAGTTAATTTCTCAGCTTTGGTGGTTGTAGGGAACGTCCGTATCTCTAGGCATGTATATATAATACATGTTCAGGTGATAAAGCAAATCATTCAGGAAAAAAAAACATGATTTGCGCTATACTTGCAGCTTCTCTGTAAGTTTAAGGTTATTTCAAAATAAAAATAAACATAAAAATATTGATTTTAGAAAAAAACACTTATATTATTCTATTGATATTATATAGTTCCCTGAGAAACACTGAGGAAACTGAGGACACCTATCTATTGACAATTCTGTGATGAGTCTAGGTGTGAGGTATCGATAAGCTTAGCTTCTTCATCTAGAAATGGAAAGAAAGTGAGAGAAACTGAAGATGAGGAAATGAAAAGAAACCAGACAGGCTGGGGATTTAGGTCAGCGGTTCCGCCACCTGCTTCACAAGCACAAGGACCAGCGTTCAATTCCCTGGAATAAAAAAAAATAATAATAAAGGAAGAAAAGATCCTGGGGCTGAATCAGATCAGGTGTGGCCATAAAAGGCAACAGTGAAGTAACATGAACAGATTCATATCTTTAAAATATCTCTTGCTGTGTGGCATGGTGGCATAGGCCTGTAATTCCAGCAGTTTGGGAGGCTGAGGCAGGAAGATCACAAGGGGCAGGTTGGCGACCTAGTAAAACCCTGTCTCAAAAATACAAAATAAGGACTGGTGATGTAGTTCAGTGCAAAGCCTCTGGTTTCAATCCCCAGTACCAAAAAACAAAACAAAAAGAAAAACTCTGGATGCTTTGTATCAAACTGTGCCAAGAGCAAAAATGAAAGCAGGCAGGAGACCACTGCAGAACTGTTTGGTTGGACTAAAGTTGTAGCGGTGAGATCAGAGAGAAGTGGTCAGATAGATAGATATAGATATAGATATAGATATAGATATAGATATATTTGCTTATTTTGTTGTTTTGTTTTTTGAGACAGGGTCTCACTATGTAGTTCAGACTACCCTGGAACTCACTATGTAGCCCAGGCTGGTCTTGAACTCGCAGCAATCCTCCTGCCTCAGCCTCCCGAGTGCTGGGATTACAGGCATGCGCCACTATGCCTGGCTTGATTTTGATATAATTTGAATGGAAAGCTCACTAGATCTGCTGATGGAGTGGATGTAGGTTATAAAGAAGAACCAACAGGTGGCTTCTAGGGTTTGGTTGGAACAACTGGATAAATGATGATGTCATTTACTGAGATGGAAAAGATGAGGAAGTGACTAATGACAGGAAAACAAAAAGAATTGCAGATTATGCAATAGAATGGTAGAGATGAAAGCCTGACTACAGTGAGTTAAAGAGAAAAGAAAGCAAGGAAGTGGACATAGAAAATGCAGGCGATTTTCTTGATTGATTTGATTTGGGTCAATGGAAACGCAGGCATTTTGGACAAGAGAAAATTGTTAAGATACAAGGGCAGAAATGAACTTGAGTCCAGGAAAGGGAACACTTTGGCTAATAGTGAGACTAAGACAGGTAAGGCAGAGTCAGATCATGAATAGCCCAAAAGTCAGGTTTAGACTTGAGGTAGTAGGAAATAGGAGTAGTGAGGTATTTCTGACTAAGGAAGTGATATGATGAAAGTCACATTTAAAGCAGATTAGATGGTAGTGATATGCAGGCTAGAGGAGGCTGTGGGCGGGCCTGGAGGCAATGACAGAGATCCAAAAGTGAGAGGATAAAGGTCTGGGCTCGCACCATGAACACGCTGGAAAGGAAAGGCTTGGGGGGAATTCTGATACTTGACTAAGTAAAGGGACTAGTTTCAAGTTTCTGAACTTGACACTGAGATAAACGTGATGTTGAGAGGGAAATCTGGGAAGAAACCTTGTTCTGGGTGTGGAATGGGAAGGGCAGTAATAAAATGATACACATACTGGATTTGACATGATGGTGGGACATCAAAAGAGAAATGTCCAGGGCTCGGGATTTGGCTCAGTGGTTCTGCCACCTGCCTCGCAAGTGCAAGGGCCTGTGTTCGATCCCCAGTACCCAAAAACAAAACAAAACAAAACAAAAAAACAGAAATGTCCAACAGAAGTCTAAAGATAAAGAAGGGGAAATTTGATCATGGTCAAGGCTCAAAATAAGACATTTGGAAGTCAACAGCATATATGTATGTATATACATCCATCCCTGAGAATGGATGGACTCTTCAAAACGAAACATGCAGAACTAGAAAGTAACATATCAAGTACCTTAGAGATGTTTGGAGATATCTACAATTAGAGGTAGGAAGAAGAACAAAAACAAACAAGAGGCCCCGGCGTGGTGGTGCACGCCTGTAATCTCAGCACTCGGGAGGCTGAGGCAGGAGGATCGCTGTGAGTTCGATACTAGTCTGGGCTACATAGTGAGTTCCAGGTCAGTCTGAACTACACAGTGAGACCCTGTATCCAAACAAAACAAAACAAAAAAAAGGACAACAGGTACATGAAAGAATGCTTAACTTTGTTAGTCCTGAGCAAATTAAAAGTCAACACCACAATGAGATACCACTTACTTTACACCCCAGAATAAAAAAGTAAGATAATACCAGATGTTGGTAAGATGTGAAGAAATTGAAACTTTCACACACTGATGTTAGGAATGTAAAATGATATGGCCACTTTGGAATACAATTTTGGGGTTCTTCAAATTATTAAGTACAGAGTTACTACGGGGATTTTATCTACATATATATTTGTGTACACTACATTTGTACTGTGACTCAAGCATGGAAGGCGTCAGTATAAAGGTGTTGGCTGGATAAATGCTGATAACTTATGGTTAGTAGAGTATATTAGTGGGGTTTTTTTGTTTGTTTGTTTGTTTTTTTCTTTGGTGTGGTACTAGGTATTGAATCCAGGGCCTTTGTACTGAGCTACATCCCAGTCCCTGTTTATTTTGAGACAGAATCTTACTATATCATGAAGTTGCCCAGGCTGGGCTTGAATTTTCGATCCTCTTGCCTCAGCTGTAGCAACAAACATGCACCATCCTGCCTAACTTAGATTATTTAAAACTTTCCATAGTGAGCCCCATGGAGCTTTGTTTAAAGGTAAAATAGTGTTCTTATTATGTTATCCCTCTGTTGTTCTGAATTTGTTTATCAAACTAGGAAGAGCCCTCAATCATGCAGGAGGAAGTATACTTGGGGTGGGGGCTCCACAGAGTAGATATTCCTGTTGTACTTTTCTTTACCACAGGCAGTAGTGGTCTTCTGAAGCCTTACCTCTCAATTCTGAGATTTAATAGAAGTATAAAATAATTACTCTTCCTATGATGCCCAGATTTCTTTTACGCATAATCTTATCTATGTACCAATACACAATTTAGCTTCAACTGGAAAACCAGCAGTATATGTAATAGTATTAGAAAACTCAGCCAAGGCTGGGGATTTAGCTCAGTGGTTCTGCTGCCTGTCTCAAAAGTGCAAGGTTCCAAGTTCGATCCCTGGTACCAAAAATAAAGAAAGAAAGAAAGAAAAGAAAAGAAAACTCAGCCAAATGAATCTAATTTTACACAAGGAAAATTATAATTTTTCTAATGTAGAACTGACTGAATCTCAAAGTTATTTTGAAAGAAAAATCTAAATTTCCATAAAACCTACTATTTCACTGGGTTTACCATAATGGTAAACATTGTATTATTACACAAATCTTTCTTTTTAAACAAAGAGAACATTCTCAGACTCAGTCTTTCTTTAAAACAAAACATTTCTTTTAATGCCAGGATTTAATAACAGTAGCAACCAAAGTGTTCCTACTTTAAATTATTCAACTTGTCTTCTCTAACATATTATACATCAATAGCACTCTTTTATATAAGTGAAACGTAAATAGATCATCAGTGTGACTTACCATTCACAGAAAGAAACAATTCAGTAATATGTTATAGAATGATTCATTAAAAAAGAAATGACTTATAAGACTCATGGGAAAGTCAACTAACT
This sequence comes from Fukomys damarensis, assembly GCF_012274545.1. Lineage (NCBI taxonomy): Eukaryota > Metazoa > Chordata > Mammalia > Rodentia > Bathyergidae > Fukomys > Fukomys damarensis. Next base: position 3,952,879 of record NW_022900924.1, on the reverse strand, counting down.
CATTCCTCTCTGCATGGTCAACAGAGGGTAACAATTACATTCTGTAATGCAAAACAGAAAAATAAATTTTAAAAATTTTCCCATTGAACAAAAAAGAAATTTCATGAAAAGGACTGCAGGCTCATGATAAACAGAGAATAGCGTGTCATTTTTAAGGCAGAATATTTTCGGTAACCAATGTGCCTTCTGCAATGTTTGCAATAATAAACTGCATTTCTAAGAATCTGAGATATTTTTGCCAAAACTACATTAAATCAAACATATATCCTTCATGTGATGCTATCAGGTTACCCTTCAAAAAAAAAAAAAAAAACATAAAACTTCAGTTCTGCACTTAGTGGGAGAAAATAAGTTCCTAATGAAAAAGCTCTTGTTTTAATCTACTGGCTGGAAATCGAAGGAATTCTAAGGAATTCTGAAAAGATCTTTGGAATCCATATTTCAACCATGTCATTTACTTTGGCACCAAAGAAGTTAGCATTTTAATTTCTTAAAACAAGTCACTTGTACTTTAAGTAAATTTTTATTGCAAAAGGATGAGAAATGGGCTTTATGGAGAAAAAATATATACTCTGGCAAACTGTATACTGTTATGATTTATAGATTTTGGATTATTATGTTTGGAATTCATGATAAAGAAGGGTGCTACCTCAAAATTTTATTTTGAATCTGAAATAAGATGCAGAAATCTATGCAAAATACAAAACTTTTTATTACACTTAGAAAATAGTGTAATACCGTTGTGTATCCTTGGAATATGCTTACAAAGCAAACCATTCATTGTGACTAAATCAACTGATAAATTATTGAGCAAAATTTAGATACACTTGTGGCTCTTATATATCAACAATATTTTTGGCCTTTAGTTCATCCTCAAAAACCATTATTTTATGAATTCTTTATACCTCAGTTACAGTTGAAAAACATGCCATTCTAGACCCAGATTTCTAGTTACAAAAGAAAAGCCTAGAAAAAGATCTGGACAGAGTATCTAGCAACTCTTTCTAAGATGGAAATACAAAGACTCATAGGATCTCAGAAAATTAGAAAATTGTAGCCTACGGACTCCTACCTACAAATATTGTAAAAATAGTGGTAACCAAAAAAGCCATAATGGCTTAATAAATTAGGACCATTGACATCTAAAGTAGTAATACATTTTAGAGTCAACTAATGGGCACTGTTAGTCCTCCACCATTTTATAAATGTTTTTCTGTGTCAGCAATTTACTTGAATCTTTTAAGAAGACTGGATTAGACATCTCATTACAGAAAAATATTTCTCCCTTAGCATTTAAACTTAACATATATGTAAATAAGATTCAATATCTAATTCCAGAACATGTGTTGATTGATTTCTTTGAAGAAGTCTGTGTAGAGGTCTTTCTCTGGGGGCCTTTAGTGAATAGGTCTATTTGCAGTCCAGTTGAGTCAACAGGGAAAACAGACCCAACTTCTCAGAATTCTGTGAAGTGCCATGATATTTCTGTGGCTTTTCCAGCTAGGTCTTAGGCCCAAATTACCTCCACAAGAAATAAAGATCTGTTTTGAAAGTGTTGTGGGAGGCAGACAAAATGATAAGGACACATTTATCATAAGATTTTATAGACAGTTTTATATAACACTATGTGTTGTTCTATGGTTCCTTGAGCTCCTACTTGGATACCATGTCCTGTGTTCTGGGTGGAATTAAAATATCAGAGTTCTTATAATTTAATAATTTTAAAACTTCAACTGTATTCTCTTATCATTTCTGAGTCCACTGTCAAATTACAATCTACCTTTTTACAATCTATTTTTTCTTAGATCTTACAGATCACCAGAAAATGAATAGTAAAAATATTGAATAATTTCAACTACTGGTAGAAATTCTGTTATATTTGTTTTTATGTTACTAAGATAAGAAATAATCTAAAACATTTTTTATAATAATATTTTTAGTGGGAAGATGGTGGAGCAGTAAACAGCAGCAAATAAGTTTCTCTGAGATTTGGAATCCAGACTCTGGAATTTAACAGCTTGGAGAAAAAAGGATGGAAGTAGATCCCTGGGACCCAAGAAAGATCTGAAGGGAGAAGTGGAGCTCGCAGGGAAAGTGAAGAGACAGACCTCAATGCAGAAACAGGAGGTGGACTTTCTGCCTGACTTCCACCCAGCTTGTGGTATGAGAGAGCAGGCTTCAATCTATAGAGACACAGTGAGGGCAGGTGACTCCAGAGGCCTCCAGGGAGAAACATACCAGTGGAAGGGAGCAGTGGATGCTGTGAGCTACAACAGCTGGTGAATGACTCCAGTGCAAGTGTTCCCTGGGGAGGGCAGTTGTTAAGGAGAGGCCAACTGAACCCAAGACTTGGAGTAGTCATGGGTTGGCTTTATATCAGGGCTCCCAGTGACTGGGTGAGGCATGCAGGAGACATCCAGGGTCAGGGAGCTACGGTCAGGCAGCAAGAGACACATAGAATGCTGTAGGCTGAACAACTCAGGCCCCACACAATAACCAAAGGCCAGGATCAGCCTGAACTTCTGTGAAGATGGAAAGCACCAGAATCAGCACCTTGCCCTATTCATACCACAGGCTTGCTGGGGTCATTCAGTACAGATCTGGGCTCTGTATGCCTCCTTTGTCTACCAGTGACAGTAGAGACACACCCTGAGCTGGACACTACCACAAAACTGTAGACCTCAGAAAATAACCACAGGCTTAAAATCATAGAGAAATGTCTGTTTTTTCTTTGCTTTTTTTTTTTTTTTTTAATGAATGTGAACATTGCTTTTAGCTTTTTTGCTTAGTTCTTGCTTTTGTTTTTCCTTTCTTTCCCTCTTGTCTTCTCTGCCAGTTTCCCAAACTTGGATAATCTTCCTTTGTCCTTCAACCTTGCTTCTAATCTCTTTTATTTCTCTGTCCTTCCTTTATCCATTTAAAATTTTCTCCCTTTAGGGTAAAATTGCTCCGTTGATAGGATATTTACTATATATAATTTTCTGATTTGTTTTAGATTTTTTTTATGCTATAAATGTTGTACTTATGGTTAAAGGTGGCAAATTAACAGTTACCACAGTTTGTCATTTTCTAGACTGTGCACCATGCTACTGTTATTACTGATTGTATTACTTTAGCAAAGGTGACATAGTTATAGTGATCAGTTGTTTTTCCTTGTATGCAAGTGCTAAGATTATCTGGGTGTCTTAAACAATACCATAATCCAGTAACAAAGAACTAGGTGCTAGGCCAAATAGGCAGCAATTTCTCATCGCTAATATACTGAAGAGGTGGGATCTTGGGACAGACTCAAAAGGCAAAAGCCAGCTATATATACAAAACATATCTGAAAAGTAGTCGTTTCATAAGGAGGTCTCAATACTAGTAATAAAGAAATCTACCATAAGTAATTTACAAGCATCAGCACAAAAAACAAATTTTTAAAAATAGAAAATGAGAAGACATGGAAACAAGATAAAAACCCAGATCTCCAAATCAAATCCAAGGGCCATTTAGGTGGAAGAAAGAAAAAGCCACCCACCTGAACTTTTTGAAATGGTAGCAGTGGAAGTAAGAAAGCAAATGAATGAGTCTCTAGAAAAAAATTACAAAATAATTTCACAGATAACTAAAGAGATTATGACCATAGCGAAGGACATGGTTAACAAATCTAGAGTAGATTAGATTTTTAAAAAGAGAGGTTTAGGAAAATGATGAAAACTATGAATGGCCAACATAGGAAAGAGTTGGATTCCATAAAACAGATTCAAACATATCCAGATTATTAAAAATTCTACTGAAAGTATACATAACAGAATCAACCAATGTGAGGACAGAATATCAGATCTAGAAGACAGGTTTGTGGTTAGTGATGATCAAATGAAAAACTTCTTAAAAATAGCAAGGAATCATGAAAAATCAATCTCACAGCTATTAGTTGATGCAAAGAAAATAACATAAGATGGACTGGAATCAATGATAAATCAGAAAACAGCACAAAGGACATAAAAAACACTGTTCATAGAAGTAATGGCAGAAAACTTCTCAAGCATGAAAAAAGAATTTCACATACAGATATGTGAGGTACACAGAACTCCAATTAGCCATGATCAGGAAAAAACTATACCAAAGCATATAGTATATGTACTGCCAAAGCAAGCACCATCAAGGCATATCATAGTCAAGATTACTGAATTTCAACTCAAGAACAGAATATTAAAAGCCGTAACAGAAAAGAAACAAATCGTGTATAAAAGGAAAGCCCATCAGAATCATAGTAGACTTCTTAACACAGACCCTTAAATCAAGGAGAACTTGGAGTGAAGTATTTCAAGCCCAAAAACAAAGCAACCTCCAGCCCATATTGATGTATCCTGAAAAACTATCTTTCAAACTTGATGGAGAAATAAGGTACTTCCAGCTGGGCGTTGTGGTGCTCGCCTGTAATCCCAGCACTTGGGAGGCTGAGGCAGGAGGACCACTGTGAGTTTGAGACCAGCCTGGGCTACATAGTGAGTTCCACGTCAGTCTCAACTACATAGTGAGACCCTGTCTCAAAAAAACAAACAAACAAAAAATAGAATACATACAGAACTTTAAAAAATCAGACCTCCCAAATTTAAAGACCCAATCCAAAAATGGGCATCTGAAATGAACAGATGTTTCTCAGAAAAATAAGTAGAAATAGCAAATAAAAATATGAAAAAATGTTCAACATCACTGGTCATTCTAGAGATACAAATGAAAACAACACTGAGATTCCACCTCACCCCAGAAAGAATGGCTGCTATCATGAAATCAACCAATAACAAATGCTGCTGCTGGGCGTGGCAGGCCTGCAATCCTAGCACTCAGGAGCCTGAGGAAGGAAGATCGCTGTGAGTCTGAGACCAGCCTGGGCTACATAGTGAGTTCCAGGTCAGTCTCAACTACATAGTGAGACTCTGTCTTTAAAAAAAAAAAAAAATGTTGGTGGGGCTATGGGGAAAGAGGAATCCTGTTCCACTGTTGGTGGGAGTGTAGACTGGCGCAAGCACTGTGGAAATCAGTGTGGAGAAACCTCAGAGAACTAGGATTGGAGGTTCCATCTGACCCAGCATTCTCCCACTGGGTATCTTCCCCAAAGAATGAAAAGAATCGTACCACTGCAATCTATGTGCACCCATGTTCATAGCAACACAGTTTGTAATAGCTAAAACATGGAAACAGCCCAATTGCCCATCAACTGGAGACTGGATAAAGGAAATGTGTTTTTTTTTTAATAAAGTGGAGTACTACTCAGCCATAAAGAAAGAGAAATTACAGGCATTTATAGCTAAATGGATGCACATTGAGGTGATACTCTTAAGTGAAATAAAGGACACATGTGTGTAATACTGAATAGTTTCTCTTCTGTGAGAAACTGAAAGTGTAAATAAGGATCAAAATGTATAACAGAAGTGCCTGGAGTTTAGCTCCAGGTGACACCACCTGCCTCACAAGCACAAGGACCCGAGTTCAATCCCTGGTATCCAAAACAAAAAACAAAAAACAAAACAAAACAAAAAACCCCCAAAAAGCAATGTATACTAGATAATGTGAAATAGGAAGAAAAGGGGCAAAGGGGAAGGGGAAGTGGGAGGGGAAGGGGAAGTGGGAGGGGCAGGGGAAAGGAAAGAGGGGGATGGAATTAATGTGAGGAAAGGAAAACATGGAAACGAAGTCTTTGTAAACAGGGAGGGGTGGAGGGGTTGGAAGGAGGGCAGGGAATGAGGAAAAATAATAAGAATCAAGACATATTATGTAAAGGTACAAATCCCCAGTGATGAATGTCATTATATTGTATACCTAACATGTACCGGTAAAATTAATTTTAAAAATAAAAAAAGAAATGGTGCTATGAAAACCAGCTTTCCGTATTCTGAAAATTAAACATAGACCCTTATCTCTTAACACGCACTACACTAAAATCTAAATGGATCAAAGATCTAAATATTACAGAAACATTTCATCTGCTGGAAGATAGAATAGGTAAAACTCTTGAAGATAAGTGTAGGCAAAGATTTTACCAACAAAACTCCAATCTCGCAGGAAATATTACAAAGAATCAACAACTGGGACCTCATCACATTAAAAAGCTTTAGCACAGCAAAAGAAACCATGTACAGAATGAAGAGGCAATCCACAGAATGGGAAAAAAATTTTTAACAACTGTTCCTCAAAGGACTAATATCTAGAATATATTTAAAAACTCGAAAAAACCAGACCCCTTCAAATGTAAAGACCTAATCCAAAAATGGGCATCGGAAATGAACAGGAACTTCTCAGATGAAGAAGTACAAATAGCAAATGAACATATAAAAAATGGTCAATATCACTGGTCATTTGAGAGATGCAAATTGAAACAACACTGAGATTCCATCTCACTCCACAAAGAATGGCTGCTATCAAGAAGTCAATCAATAGCAAACGCTGGCAGGGCTGTGGGGGGAAAGGAGCCCTTCTCTACTGTTGGTGGCAGAGCAAATTGGTGTAACCAATATAGAAATTCCTCAAAAAACTCAAACTAGAGGTTCAATTTGACCCAGCTATTCCCCTCTAGGTATCTTCCTGAAAGCTGAAAGCATCAGACCACAGCAATAGATGCACACTCATGTTTATAACAGCACAATTTGTATTATCTTGGAAACAGCCCAGATGCCCATCGATGCATGAACAGACAAAGAAAATGTGGTTTTTATATTCAATTGAATATAAACTGCTATAAAGAAGGATAAACTTGAGACATTTTTAGGTAAGTAGATGCACCTGGAGACCATGTTTTTAAGTGAAATAAATCAGACACCTATGTTTAAATATCACAGTGTTTCTCTTGTGTTAGAAACTCAAAGGATAGGGCCGGTGATTTAGGTCAGTGGCACCACGCCTGCCCCGTGGTCAGGGGCTCGACCCCTGGTACCAACAAGAAAAGAAACTCAAAGGATAAATAAGGACCAAAATGGGTGACAGATATTGGGAAGTAGGAAGAAAATGTTCAAATGGGAAGGGGAACAAGGAGGGGGGGTGGGAAGGAAAGCAAGGGAAAAGAGAAAAAAGAGAATAGAAGGAAAAAAGTAGAAACAAAGCTTTTGTAAATCAGGAGGGGAAGAAGGGCTGAAGGAAGGGGAGGGGATGGGGAAAAAAGATGAATCGAGATATATTATGTATAGTTACAAATTCGCTATGATGAGTGTGATCACTATGTATATAAAAAAGGTACCAATAAAAAATTTCTTTTTCAGTACTGGAAATTGAACTCAGGACCTTGTGCTTCACTGAGCTACATCCCTGGCCTACTTTTTAAAAAGCTTTTTATTTTCAGCTGGGCATGGTGGCACATACCTGTAATCCCAGCATTTGGGAGGCTGAGGCAGGAGGATTGCCATGAGTTGGAGGCCAGCCTAGGCTACACAGTAAGTTCAAGGCTAGTCTGAACTACATAGTGAACTACATGCTGTCTCA
>NW_022900924.1:3935339-3945308 GCF_012274545.1 Fukomys damarensis | reverse complement strand
AAAAAAAAAAAAAAAAAAAAAAAAACACACAAATTTTTAAAATTTTTCAATCTTATAACAAAATGATTATGTTAAATTTTCTCTTTACTATGAATTACTGGTAAAAAGGCAGTATAAACTATTGGATTGACACTGATTGAGATTTTATAAACTTTCTATTTTAATGAAAAAATCTTATAACTTTAAAATGTTTTTTAAATTTTTGAGTCAGAGGTTACCAAGAGTTAAAAGATTTCAGCAAAGTCATATAAAATATACAGGAAAGGGGCTGAGAATTTAGCTCAGTGATGCCACTGCCTGCCTTGCAAGTACAAGGTCCTGAGTTTGGTCCCCCAAAACATAAATAAATAAAATAAAATACAGGAAAGGTGTAGAAAGTTCAGTACAAGAATTATAAGCCTCAGAGACAGAAGTTCAGATGCCACCATGCCATCTCTTCTAATTTGCCTGTAATTGTTACCTTCATCTCTGTCAGTCAAAATATGATTCATCCATAAAATCACCAACTCAATGAAACCTTCCCACACTGTGCCAGTTTATCTTTTTTCTACATCCCAAGAGCACAAACTTTGGGGCCAAATGCTGAGGCTGCACTTGTGATCCTTTTACATATTCTCTGTGCGAAGCCTTGGGTTAATTTCTCCAAGTTTCAGTTTCCTCATTTAAAAAATCAAGATAATAATAGCATCTACTTCATAATAATAACATCTAGATAATAATAACATCTACTATGCCTCACAACCACAAGATCCCAAGTTCAATCCCCGGTAGGAAAAAATCTACCAGTGAAACAGCTGGGAACATTAGAAGTAACAGCACATATATAGCCCTGAGGACAGTTCTTAATATTTTTATTTGGAATTACTTCTACGAGCCATACACTCTCTGGTATTATTTTCCATGATATATAGCTGCTGTCTCTTCGTGTACAGTTCTCAGGGGGCAGAAACTATATTTTATGTATTTTTATTTTCCTCACAGTGCTTAGCAGGGCATCATTCTCTTAATAGGAATTTTAAAAACATCCCAGTGAATATTGGCATGAAAGAGATTCAGAAGTCAATCCAATTCAACCATCTCACTAACTTTTCTTTGGCAGCATCTTCATATATTTTTTCATGAGCACAACTGATGATAGGGAGCTCACTCTTTCAGAAGGCAACCAAATTTACTAAGTAACTATAACATTTAAATATCCACCCCAACACGGGGGCATAGGCCTGTAATCCTAGCACTTGGGAAGCTGAGGCAGGAGGATTACTGTGGGTTTGAGGCAGCCTGGGCTACATACTGAGTGCAAGGCCAACCTGAACTACATAAGTAAGACCGTCTCAAAACAAAACAAAATAGCTATCCTGAAGCGGTAGAGAAGCTGAAAGCTTCTGGAAAGTGATTTAACAATACTCACTTGAGAACCACATACATTTTCAGGTTCTATAAATTTCACTCTGGATATCATATCTATAAAGTATAAGGAAAAGTACTTTCACTTGCACAAAGATATTCATTACAACATCGAATTGAAAAATCAGGAATTAAACTATGTATTAGTTTTCTGTCACTAGAATAAAGTACCTGCCATAATAAATTTATAAAGAGAAGATGTTACCCAGCTATACCTCTCCTGGGCACATTTCTGAAAAATTTTAAAACATCATTCTCTAGTGATACACGCATATTCATGTATATAACAGCGCAACTCACAATAGCTAAGCTCTGGAAACAGCCTAGATGCTTATCAACAGATAAATGTGTAAAGAAAATGTGCTGTATATGCACAACTCAATAATACTCAGACAAAAATAAGAATGAAATCATGTCATTTGCAGGAAAATGAATGGAACTCAAGACCATCATGATAAGTGAAATAAGCCAGATTCAGAAATTTATATGGGAAACTCAAAATATAAATAAACGAATGAATAAAATAAAGGAGAGATGATAGGAAACTAGAAGGTAGATTCTCTAAGACTCAAAGGCCTCTTATTAGTACACTTTTTAATGGTCTCATTGCCTCTCAGTAGCATCACAAAGGGAACTAAGTCTTTAGGTTCTTAGGGTACATGATTCTTTAGGGGTCATTCAAGATTCAACTATAGCAATATGAATATTTAAACACAGAGAAACAGTAGAGGACGTAAATGAAACCAAAAGTCACTAATATTAAAATGTGAAAATTAATATGGGACATAGTCACAACATTAATGTTAAAAATAGATAAAATAAATTTTATATATCATGATTAAAAACATACAAACAAGTATGTCTACTGAAAAATACTGGATAGGACATATAAAAATGAAAATAGCAACGACAGAATGATAGGATGGTTGAAATATTTGCATTGTATTTTAAATGATCTTAATGTCTTTACAATATTGTGTGTTTTGGGGGGCCAGCGGGGTTTGAGACAGGGTCTCACTATGTAGTTGAGACTGACCTGGAACTCACTATGTAGCCCAGGCTGGTCTCGAACTCACAGCAATCCTCCTGCCTCAGCCTCCTGAGTGCTGGGATTACAGGCGTGCGCCACCACACCCGGCTAATATTGTGTTTTAAAAGTTTACTTTTCTAGGAGCTGGAATGTAGCCCAGTAGCAGGGCACATGCTTGACATGTAGGAGGCCCTGAGTTCAATACTTAGCACTGAAAAACAAAACAAAGTTCTTTCTATTGAGCCAAAATCAACCTCTTCCAGAACTGTAACTTTTACCTACTGTCTCTTAGAATTATATGAAATAAATCAATTTGATACATTTGAAAGTAATAATCACAGTTTCAGTACACTTGTGCTCTGGCTTTCTAGAACACAGACTGCAGAGGCATCGATGACATCAGGGAAACCCAGGTAGGAGACATAGCTCTTATTCACCAGAAGAATGGTCAAGACAGCCCTAATCAACACAGTATCAATATGGCCAGAATTGAGAAATAGCTCAAAGCCAGAACTGACAGAAACGGTAGCCAAAAGGATGTGGGAAGTAAGGAGAAAATAGGAATTGAACACGCTCCTGGTCAGGTTGTTCGGGAAAGCTGTGATACTGTACCAAGATAAAGAATGTGAAAAGAAAATAGAATATTTGATCATTAGATGAAATTCTATTTGAAGATGAGTTTGAGGTATCAACAGAATATACACATTTATATATTGATGCAAATATCAATATGAAGTCGGTGAAGACAAAACTATTTCAGAGAAACAGAAAGCAAAAATTAAAGAAAATATAAATGAAATAGAAAATAAAAACAATTAGAAGTACTCAGAATCATCAAACAATGACTTTTTGAAGACTAGTAAAACTATTGTTTTAAAATATAATTTAAAAAACCAAATGGAACACAAATAAGTACCCCAGATATAAAAAGAGGAAGACAATTAAAGGGACAGAGAAGATTTTTTTAAAAATTATGAGACCTTATGAATAACTTCACACCAAATATATGAATAGCTAACGGTGCGGGAAAGGCCAGGTATTCGTATTTTTTGGTGTGAAGTTATGCATGGAAGTTTTTTTGAGTTTTGTTTTGTTTGGTTTCCCAGTACTGAGGATTGAACCCAGGGCCTCGTTATGCTAAGTATGCACTATACCACTGAGCTACGCCCCTAGCCTAGAAGCTTTCCTTATAACTAAAAACAAACGAAAAAACTCATCCATTTCTGCAGTTATTTTTCCCCTTTTAGAGGAAAACAGAGAAAATGTGGCTCTGTAAAGTCTGGAGTAAAAAAATTTTAAAGCAGTAACCCAAAATGCTGAATATAGTTGAAAAGATTGATAAATTAAACTGTATTAAAAACTATTGTTCATAAAACACTTCATTAGTGGAGTAAAAAGTAATTTATAAGGTTGAAGAAGATATATACTATACATGTACAAATGAAAATAAACCCTTAAGAATTTAAATGTGAGCCAGGCGTGGTGGCACATGACTGTAATCCCAGCACTTGGGAGGCTGAGGCAGGTGGATCGCTGTGAGTTCAAAACCAGCCTGGGCTACGTAGTGAGTTCCAGATCAGTCTCAACTACATAGTGAGACCCTGTCTCAAAAAAAAACAAAACAAAACAAACAAAGAATCTAAATGTGAAAAGAAAAGCTTTAAAACTTTTAGAATAAAATGAGATTATTAATGATTCTCAATAGAAAAGGATTTCTTAAATATAACCAAAAACATATTAAAAGGAAAATATTAGTCTACATTAAAATTAAGAACTTCTCTTTATCAAAAGACCTCTTAAAGAAAATGAAAAAGATAAGCTACAAACTAGAAAAAATATCACAACATAAATAAATGAAAACGAATGATTATTTATAATATTTTTTAAAAATCTCTGAGGAAAAACATGAATAAGCCAATAGAAGAAGGCATGAAAAACTTGAACAGCTGCTTTATATATAAGAAAAACAGAATGGCCAATGAAAATATTCTCAAACTTCCTAGTAATCAAGGAAATTCAAACTAAAGTTGTGCAGTATTAGCATTTCATATCCAGCAGATTTGCAAAAAACAAACTTTGACAATCAATAGTAAGTGTTGGTAAGGATGTAGGACACTGTCCTCCATTGTCGGTGCACTACAAATAGGTATGATTACTGGGGAAAACAGTTCTGTGTTACCTAATAAAGTTGAAAATGTATATACCTAGAACTGTTTGATATATTCCCTACAGACACTCTTCCACATGTAAACCATTAATTGTTATAAATGTTTCTTTCAAAAAGAGAGACTGGGCCGGGGATTTAGCTCAGCGGTTCGGTGGCCTGCCTTGCAAGCGCATGGACCCAAGTTCGATCCCCAGTGCCCCCCCCCAAAAAAAAGAGAGAGAGACTTCTATCAAGAGTAGAATTGGGTGTGGTGGCATATGCCTGAAGTTTCAGCAATCAGGAGGCTGAAGGAGGATCACAAGTTCAAGGCCAATCGGGCATCTTAGTGAGAATCTATCTCAAAACTAAAAGGGCTGGGGCTTTGGCTCAGTGGTACGGCGCTCCTGGATTCTATCTCCAGTAGTGGGGAAAAAAAATACAACCATGGAAATGAAAAAACAACAACACAATGGATGGATCTCAGTTGTAAATGATCAAGCAAAAGACTCCATGATAAAAAGAACAACAAAAGAAGAATTATCATAAAACTCAGGAGGTGGGGCCAGGGATTTAGCTCAGTGGTTCTGCCGCCTGCCTTGCAAGCATGAGGACCCGAGTTCAATCCCTGGTACCAAAAAAAACAAAAAAACAAAAAAAAAACCTCAGGAGGTGGTTACCTTTAGAATAAGGTGGTACAATGAGGAAGAGGTATATATATATGGTGGCTTCTAGGTAGAGGCAATGTTCTACTGTTAGCCTCACTGAAGTGTATATGACTATTTTCATCATTTTTATATTGCACATTATTTATACTTGATACATAATACATTTTAAAATAAAACAATTTTTAGGGCAATAGCTAATGATCCTCTATGGGTATAGATGTGTGTGAATGAATGTTATGTTCTTCGAAGGAATAACAATAGGAATTCTTTGTGGGAAAATGTTAATAGCACTTCAATAGATTTACTAAATTCTCCAATATGATTGGCTGGCTAGGAGAGGAACTTGAATCAACTATAAATTTGCCATAAAATTTAGATCTTTATCATACAGTTTTTTGAGAAATGTCATCCCATGCCTTATTTAATCTATCAATTGAACTTTTTCTTCTCAGGCTGTCTTGCTTATGTTTCTTTTGGTAAAAGAGAAATTCTTAATTTTTTTTAAGGATAACAATCCAATTAATACACGGTTATTCTTTTAACTTATTTTTAAACCTTTATATCTTACCTAGATCTTCCTTGAATGGAAGCAAAAGAAGAAAATTGTACCAAAATCTAAAGCCATTTTATAGCTGACATTATGAAATACTAAAAATGAAAAAAAATGGTTTGATTGGCTATACCATTTATATAAATTGAATCAAAACTAAGACCTCTTCTCAATGTATTAAACATAACACAGAGTTAAAGATCTAGGAGAGGGCTGGGGATTTAGCTCAGTGGCTCCACGCCTGCCTGGCCAAGTGCAAGGTCCTGAGTTCAATCCCCAGTATCATCCCCCCACCCACAAAAAAGATCTAGGAGAAACCTCCAGAAATTATCTAGTACAGCCACCTTCTAGTAGGACTCAATCTCAGGCAAATAAGTTATCATCGTAATCTTAACATACCTCCTGAAAAAGATTATAGCACCTTTTCCCACTAAACCATCTGAATTTTTTTTTTTTGTCTCAGAACCCTTTTAATACAACGCTATCATACAGTAAACATTATTGTGCAGAAAAAGCCAGTTAATGGTGGGATTTTTCTAGGCACAAGAGTAACCAACTAACTCTAAGACTGTACAAACAGCAAAATAAAGAACTCAGAGTGCTGCCTGCTCAGCCCCAGCGGCTGCAACCTCACCGACCCACGAGCTTCCCCAGTGATCTGGTCTCAAAGCTGGACACGCAGGAGAGCCGATGATCACTTTGTTTCCATCCTGACTTGGGTTGATCTGCAGACTTTTTCCTTCCCAACCTCTTTCCACCCAATTACTCCAAAAATCAAGAGCTGAGTTGTATATTTCTATTGAGTATGAATAGATGCCGAAATATTGCACAGTCCTAAAAATATGTCACTTATAAGTGAAAAGAAGAAACCCTTAAATTTTCCAATTTATGGATAACTCTAATAAAATAAATAAATTGGGGAATCTTTTTCCCCTCTAGTCATGGACAGTTTCATCTAACAACATATATTTCTTCCACGAAGATTGTACTTTTTAGACTAAAATTTCCTTGATGTTAAGGACTTGCTCTGTTTCTGTTTTTATACCTGGTACGCTCCATTAGACTTTGTTACTGTAACATGACCTGTATATGTACTGAAAAATATCTATTACATTTAACTAAAGCAATGGAGGGTCACGAAAACTTGGCCTTACTTGATTGTTGCATTCCTCCTTTTTCTCATCACAGTCTAGGCCCTGATGAGCAATCTCAGTAGAGCTGTTCTCCAAAAAGAGGTTATTCTCCAAATCAGACACTCTGGAGGGCTCAGTTGTGACTTTCACTTTCATTCTATGAAAGCCAGTGGAGACCAATCCCACTTGCATGTTGACAGGCTCCCCTTCAAACCTCAGGAAGCGTGAGTTCTTTTCTTCTTCTTTAAAACCAGGGGGTTGGTAGTCATGTGGGGTCACTGCAAAACAAAAAGCGCAAAAAGCCATAAAATTATTTTCAACAGAATAGATACAATTCATATTTCGTATGTAGCAACAAACTTTGTTGTTGTTGTTGTTAAGTCAGGGTCTCCTTATATAGTTCACTCCAGCCTTGAACTCACTATGCAGCCTAGGCTGGCCTTGAACGCAGTGATCCTCCTGCCTCAGCCTTCTGAGTGCTGGGGTTACAGGCTTGCACCACCATGGCTGGCCCAGCAACAGTATCTTTTAGGTGCTTGCAAAATCCTATTTATATAAAATATTAGTTGAGCACTTAAAGAAGGAACTTACCTTCCTTATAGTAATGGAGTTTCATAGTAAGTATAACTTCATTAGGAAGAGGTCCAAGGTTCTGCGTCAGTATGTACAATTTACGAATCAGTAAAATACTGGCTTTCTTAATATCGTCACTATATGTTCCACTTTCAAAGCTTGTACTAGTACTATAATCATAGAAAAACAGCGTCCTTTATAATCATATACAATATTGACAATTTATTTTGAAAAGAAAAACTTTTAACTATATGACTATGAACTATATATTTATATTTCTATTTATAAATTAAATACCAGGACATTTTCAGACAATTTTCAGAATGTAAATTAAGGAAGTGATTGTACTTTTAGATTGCATACACAAAGGGTTTGTAAATAGCAAGTTCTCCTTATGTATTTAAAAATGACCTTTTAAAAATAATTGGTTTACAAATAACTACATGCCATAATAATGAGAACAATGGATTTGCAATTATGTGACCTGGCATGTAATATCGGCTCTGCAGCTAACTACCTGAATGACCTGGTCAAGTCATTTAGACACACTCTAATTTGGTCAGCTCATTTGTGGGATAAACTTCCGGACATTCCTTTAGTACTCCAAACATAAAACGACATCCTAGTTCTGTGCCTCTCTACCACCTAGTTATCTCTCAAAAGCTCCACTCACTCCTCTATGGACACCTGCTTTTCTTCTTGTTCATGTGGCAAAACATTCTCCGCACCGCTACCAAAATAATATTCTTTTTTGGGGGGGTGCCAGGGATCAAACTCAGGACCTTGCGCTTGTGAGGCAGGCGGCGGAACCACTGAGCTCAATCCCCGGCCCCCACAATAATACTCCGTGTAGGATTATCTGTTCATCTCACCTTTTTTGCTTAATTCCTCTACTACATTCATCATCTCTGAAATACAGAGATGGAATGAGTACAATACTTTTCACGTCCAGCTAACCCTTACTTCCTTCCACCTTCACCTGCTGCGAACACTGGGTTTCCTCTAACCTGAAAATGAAGTGTGCATTTATATACGTTGCTCACTTCATTTGTATTTTGCCTCTGCAGTTCTTTTCTAGGCTCTCCTGCTTTGTCCTCTGATACCTAACTCATGTGCTGCTTCTCAAGGAAGCATCGCTATTATTCCAGACCAGGTTTGCCCTCAGGAGGGCTGTTTGTCCCCTCTTGACCTTGGGTGGCTCTTTTATCTCCACAGTACTGAGTTTGGTATCCAGCTACTCAATAAACTTTTATTGAATTAATGAATGATAAACAAGTTGGACTAGGTTTCTTAAAAATCAAATGGAATATTACTCAGCCACCAAGAATGACAAACTGGAGACATTTATGACTAAATGGATGCACACTGAGGCCATACTCTTAAGTGGAGCAAATAGGACGCACGTGTGCAAATACTGAATAGTTTCTCTGGTGTGAGAGTGTAAATAAGGATTAAAATGTATAACAGATAATGTGAAATAGGAAGAAAAGGTCCAAAGGGCAAGGGGAAGTGGGAGGGGTAGGGGAAAGGAAAGAAGGGAGAGGGGTAAATATGAGAAAAGGAAAAATGGAAACAAAGTCTTTATAAACAGGGAGGGGTGGAGGAGGTGAAGGGAGGGCAGGGGAACGGGGAAAATAATCCTAAGTAGTTGAACTGTTTGGGTTTTTTTCTGATCTAACCTTTGGAGGCAATGTGAGTTCATAAACCAAATACTTAGTAGGTAAACACATTAGTTCTATCAATTTCAAACAATTTAAAGTTTTGCCCAGCAGGATGTAACAAATTTGAGCACACTTAACGAAGTAAAGGGCTCTAAAGCCACGTAGCTTATGGAAACCTCCAGGGCACGTCAGTAAGATCTCATTCAGAACTCCTCCTACTTAAATAAATTCTTAACTTTTCCAAGAAACCGAAATATGCATTACTTTCTCCACTTTAGTGTCTGAAAGATGTGGCCATTCCCATTTTACTGAAAACATGTATGAAATGTGCTAAACAATCTGTGAAGTGCTATACAAATATGTATTAGTTAATAATAGCTAATATTTTCATTCTCATTTCTGGTACTGACTTTTTTCTTCAATTTGAGTGCATCTGTAAGTTTAGAAATAAGAGAATAAATGAGGACAGGAGACTTAGCAGAAAATCCTCAGCCTCCTCAAGGTTAACAGGGAAAGCGAGAATCTTGCCATATGTTTCTTCAGAGCTGCTCCTCTCAGGGACATCCACCCCCAGCCCTTAGAACCCCCTCCTAACCAGGCTTTCTATCCCCTCTGCATCCTCCACTTCTATTCCACCTCGTCGGCGATACTTAGCCCTTTGTATCACGTAGATGTTGCTCCTCAACACACACCCGGATCTGCACTGGGACCCTTCTGGAGCACACGTCTTTGTCTCTGCCATTGAACCCATGAGTACATCTAACACGTGGAGTTTCAACTTGATAGGAAAATACAGTGCTTTCTAGT
>NW_022900924.1:3900339-3932839 GCF_012274545.1 Fukomys damarensis | reverse complement strand
GTGTATTCTTTATAATTCATCTGATGTTTTCTCACTTTTCAGGCTGCGTTACCTAACAAAGATGAACCTTTAAGCTGTATGTTAATGGGTTCTATCAACCATTGTGAGCTAACTGACATAGACCAAAGCAACAGAAGCATGTGCACCGTTTCCTTTTTCCTCTATATTCTTATGCACTGACAAGACTTTTCAGGGTTATCTCCAAAGTGAATTGCAAACTCTTTGGCTATTCATTCTTTATCAAACAACCAAGAGTTTTGGAAAATACAATCCAGGCCAGGCCACTCCTTTGCTTAACACTCACCTTCAGGGCTGCCCTTAGAATAAAATCCAAAAGTCACCTTGGTCCACAAGGCCCTACTCATCGACCCCTTGTCTACCTCTCCTGATACCTCCCTCCCACTCACTAAGTGCCAAGTTCATAGCACTTCTTTCCATAAGCATTCAAAATTCCTTCCTGTCTTGGGGCATGTGTACAGCTGTACTCTGGAACACACTGTCCCTGGTTGATGTTAATATAATATTGAAGTACTCCCCTAATTGCTTTTTGTTGTTGTTGTTGCTTTGTATTTGTTTTTTGAGACAGGGTCTCACTATGTAGTTGAGACTGACCTGGAACTCACTCTGTAGCCCAGGCTGGTCTCCAACTCACAGCGATCCTCCTGCCTCAGCCTCCTGAGTGCTGGGATTACAGGCGTGCGCCACCATGCCTGGCTTCCCCTAATTGCTTTTTATCAATGCATTTATCTAATCAACACTCCAAACCATGTATTATTATTTTCATTATTGTCAAAACTAGTAGTGGTAGAGCTGAGATTTAAGTCCTGTGTTAACTACGGTGTAACTCTGCCTGTCACATGTCACTGCCTTTCCCAGGCGTGTGAAGGCGGACGCTTTCTCGTCAGTCAGTCTCAGTTCAAGCAGTAGCACTGCAGGGAGGCTGTCTTTGGCTGCCAGTCTGACACAATCATCCAGTCCCTCCTTCTCCATTCTCTACCTCAGCACTGACAAACACATTACCTTTTAAATTTTTTCTTCATAGCTTTATGATTTTCTGAAATTTGTTTCTGCTGTTTTGTTTACTTATTATTATCCTCCCTCATAAAAATGTAAATTCCTAGAGGCCAAATTACCCTTGTACTTTTATACCTTGAACAGTTCTGAGCACATAACAGAAACCTAATTAGTATTTCCTGAGGGAATATTCATCTAAGGTTTTTTAAAAGTCTCTAAAGTTGGGGCTGGGGATTTAGCTCAGTGTTTATGCTTCCTGCCTCGCAAGTGCAAAGTCCCGAGTTTGATCCCCGCTACAAAAAAAAGTCTCTAAAGTCATGTTATGCCTATGGAACAGGCACAACCTATGGTTCAGCCCCTGAAGAAGGCTATTCAAAGTGGATATTACCCTCCGATAAGCACAAAAGACTAGATGGTGAAACAGTAAGCTTTGGGTCCTCATGATAATTCACAGATAAAGTCATTCTTTAAGGTCTATCAAACACAGGAGGCCTTTCCTTACTATAACACCACTCAGCCGACCCACCTTGTTAATGATCACCACATATTCAGCAGTATCCCTGTATAGTAACAATCACTCTTCATTACTTCCGCTGCTTTGGTCAGTCCGTCTCTTTCAAGAGATACAGCGGCCAGAACAAACTTCAAATGCAAAAGTGCCACAACTTTGGGCAGTGCCTAAGACTCTGCTGGCCTCTGAACTAGGAAAGATGCTCTCAACTGTTGCTCCATAATGTACTCTTCACAAGAGTGCTGTTGGTGTGGGGTTAAAAGGAATCAAGATGTGTTGTGTTATGTACATGTGCCAGCTTCCCACAATGAATGTAATCGTTATGCACTGCAAACACGAACCAATAAAAATAAAACTTTGGAAAAAACGGAGAGCTGCAAATTTTAATCCTAGCACAAAGTGTATTTTTGTTTCAGGTAAATATAAACATTGTTATTGTTTGTGCAATTTTGCTTAGGGAAGGTTCTACTTCTAGGAATATGACTCAAGGGTTTGGCACAATATCAGATAAATGCCAAAGACTACGCTTATGTGAGAATGACGTTTTGTGAGTACATAAGAGAATGTGATCAGGGAACTAAACAGATACATTAGTGACTCAATGCTAAACAGCAACCATAAAACAGTGTTACCTTGTGGGTGCTTTTAGGAACTATGAACATCGATATATCATAGTGGAGTTATATTGTAAATATTGCTGAATTAATCGTTCTTTTGAGGTTTTCTGTTTTTTTTGTTTTGTTTTGTTTTGTTTTTGGCACCGGAGATCGAACTCGGGTCCTTTTGCAAGGCAGGCGCTGGAACCACTGAGCTAAATCCCCATCCCTAAGTTTTTTAATATACTCAAACATGCTGCCAAATTTTTTGGTAATCAAAAGAAGGCCATGAACACCGCCGAGTAGTTTGAGCTCACTACTGCAGGGAACAATCTAAAACATTTGAAGTATTTTTCTCAGATCATAAATGACAGCTCAGAAGTCACCATAGAATAACTTGTTTCCTAACTTCACTAAGATTCGTTTAACAGTTTTCTTCCAACTCTGTAAGATTTTTCTGTAGTTAAGCCTACATTGCTCAGCATTTCACTATGCCAAACCCACTGATTTCAAACTAGGAGTTTTTCCATGCATAAGAAAATATAATAAACACTGCACCAAAAAAACAGCCAAATGATCAGGAAATTTTAGTTTAAGAAATTTGCCCTCCAATCTTTAGGAAAAGGGAATCTTGAAACTAAACCCAAGACAAAGACACAGAAAGGTAAAACTAGTTTGAGCACTGAGCGATTGCTGTCCACCTGTATACAGTAGGTTCTCTTCCTGCTTGCCTGCACTGCTATTTATAACTTGCAAAAAGGCTATTAATAACTAAAAACAATTTAGCCTCAAACACTCCCAGTTGAAATAAATCCATTGGCTTAGAGAAGGAAGCCTGAAAGGAAAAGGGAAAGAAAGCTAGGAGGGAAACAACTAAAATACAGGGCTTCTTCCAGCTCTTCACCACGGCCACAGAAGCCACTCCAAGTGGCTCAAGTAAACTATTAGGTTGGCAGGGTCATAGCACTAACTCTGAGACATAGAAAACAAAAGAACTTTGTCCTCAAGAATGTATGGTCTTCTGGGGAAAACAACGTGATCTACACAAATCACTCGAGAGTGTTAAGTTGTAAGGGTGTCCTCAGAAGGAAAAGAAAGACGTTTAGTGCGGACAGACTGGCTAAGAAATCGTGAGAAAAATCTACAGGGGGAGGGGAAGGGGGAGGAAGGGAGAGAGAGAGAGAGAGGTAAATAAATAAAACTCTGAAAAATCTATGAAAGGGTCAGACTGGGCATGGTGGTCCTTTCCTGTGATCTTAGACACTTGGGAGGCTGAAATAGGAAGATCTCAAGTTTGAGGACAGCCTGGACAACTTAGTAAGAATTTGTAAAAAAAAAAAAAAAAAAAAAAAAAAGTCAGAGAGAGGTAGCTCAATAGAATGTTTGCCTGGCATGTGCAAATCCCTGTGTTCAATCTCCAGTACTTCCAAAAAAAGAGAAAAGATCCAAAGGGAAAATTTTAATTATTAAAAAAAGATTAGAATTATGCCTTATCTCATTTATTTTCCCAAAAGGTCATAAACAGAAAGAATTCAGAATCAGTTAAATAAATAATAAAATGGAACTAAAATACATTTATACCTTAATGTTAACAAGTTAGGAAAATAGGCTCACTTTTACTCAATGCTTTTTTTCTTAATACCCCTCGTTTTTGAAAATTTCAAAAGAAAGGTTGGTCACATTTATAACCAAATATACTGAGAACTCATTGTGAATTACTCTGTTCATAAAGTAACTGAGTAACAAAATCTATAGTATCAGCCCATGCAAAGATACTTCAACATAATGTACATACACCACCTTTTACACATGGGTCTTCTCACCTCAGGTTCCTTGGGATTTGTGTAAAGCTGTTTAAGGAAAAATAAATAGCATTCATTTCCGGAAATTTACTAGATTACTCCTTATGATGTATATTTTCCATATAAACACTTTAAGTTGTGCTCTATTAACTAAATATTTTGCTGACATATACTTTAAGCTAGAGATACAATAAACTCTTTTTTGTTTTTTTTGTTCAATAATCTCTTATTTTGTGACTATGGAGTTTGTAGAACATTCCATGAACATTGAATATAAGCAAATTATAAGAAACACAAAATATGTATAATTATGGTGACTGAGTTACAAATAAGTTGTAAATAATTTGTTATGGTTTAACTTTTTAATTAAATAATATGTCTAAAGACCCTCAATATCTTTTCTTTTCTTTTTTTTTTTTTCCCCTGTTCTTAACTATATATACCATGATATATCTAAGGGCAAGCAAAAGTTCCCAGAAAAAATTCAAACTTTCAAAACAAAACACAACTTTGAGTGGTAAAGTAACTAAAGAAAAATAAAATATTGGGCTGGGGATTTAGCTCAGAGGTTCGGTGGCCTGCCTTGCAAGCACAAGGACCCGAGTTCAATCCCCGGTACCAAAAAAAAAACAAACAAACAAAAAAAAAAAACCTGAAATTCTGAGAGCCAGCAAATGAAGCTGGGCCTAGGGGCACAGGCCTATAATTCCAACACTCTGAGAGACTGAGGCAGGAGAATTAAAAGTTCCAGGTCAACCTGGGTAATTTAGCAATTTAGTGAGACCCTATTTCAAAATAAAAAAATAAAAAAATGGGCTGAGGATGTAGCTTAGCACAAAGGCCTTAGGTTCCAAAAAAATAAATATTGTGCCGGGGAGTTAGCTCAGTGGTTCTGACACCTGCCTTGCAAGCGCAAGGCCCCAAGTTTGATCCCCGGCACCAAAATAAATAAATAAATAAAAATATAAATGAAAAATAAAATATAGACTTTTTTGAGATATTGAGGGAAGTGCTCTACCACTCAGCTATATCCCTAACCTTAGATTTTTAAAAATTCTAAATATCAAAAGACAAATAAAAGGAGGAAGGGAGAGAATACTACTTAAATATTTCACTTGCCAAAAGTCAGTGCAGTACAGACAGAAGCTTAGTGTTGAAGTGCATACTTACTAAAAGCACTGCCATGTGTAGCTTCAAGAGAAAAGAAAATTATTGTTACTATATATTCACACTTATATTATTGTTATTTCCAGTAGAGGCTAATTAAAATATTGCTTTAGAGAGGGTCCAAAGAATTGCTGGAGGCAAAAGATATACAAAATAATTTGTTACTGCTGGGCTGGGGACTTCTACCACCTGCCTCTTAAGCACAAGGTCCCAAGTTCAATCGCGGGTACAAAAAAAATTTTTTTTTTATTATTGCTAATAATAAAATATACTACAAGTGTACCCAAAAAGTGTTCCTTTTTAAAAAATTAATTTTATTGCTACATTTTAGGTATACAGTACCTTTACATAATCTATCTTAGTTATTTTCCCCTCCATCCCTCCCTATTTACAAAGACTTTGTTTCCATTTTCTCATTTTCTCATATTGATTCCATTCCCTTCTTTTCTTTCCCCTACTCCTCCAATTTCCCCTTCCCCTTTGCCCCTTTTTTTCCCATTTCCCATTATCTATTTTATCTTATTTACACTCTCAGTTTCTCATACTAGAGAAACTATTCAGTATTTACACGTGTGTCCTATTTATTTCACTTAAAAGTACGGCCTCAATGTGCAGCCATTTAGCTATAAATAGCTCTAATTTCTCATTCTTTATAGCTGAGTAGTGCTCCGTTTTATTTAAAACACACACACACACATTTTTTTTTTATACAGTCTCCAGCTGATGTGCAATTGGGCTGTTTCCAAGAGTTAGCTATTACAAACTGTGCTGCTACGAACACGGGTGCACATATATCACTGTGGTATGATTGTTTAAATTCTTTTGGGAAGATACCCAGCGGGGGAATAGCTGGGTCAAATGGGACCTCCAATGCTGGTTCTCTGAGGTTTCTCCACACTGATTTCCACGGTGGTTGCACCAGTCTGCACTCCCACCAGCAGTGATGCAGGGTTCCTCTTTCTGCACCTCCCCGCCAGCGTTTGCTATTGGTTGATTTCAGGATAGCAGCCATTATTTCTGGGGTGAGGTAGAATCTCAACACCGTTTTCACTTTCATCTCTCAAAAGATCAGTGATATTGAATGTTTTTTCATATTTTTATTTGCTATTTCTCTTTATTTGTCTGAGAAATGTCTGTGCATTTCAGATGCTCATTTTTGGATTGGGTCTTTAAATTTGGGAGGTCTGATTTTTAAAAATTCTTTATATATTGTAGATTGTAGACCCTTGTGTGAGGAACAGCTGGTGACATTTTTTCCCACATTGTGAGTTGCCTTTTCACACTGTTGGTGGTTTCTCTTGCTGTACAGAAGCTTTTCGTTTGCTTGTTTATTTGTTGCATTTTGGTACCAGGGATCAAACTTGGGACCTTGCGCTTGTGAAGTAGGCAGCGGAACCACTGAACTAAATCCCTGGCGTGCAGAAGCTTTTTAATAAGAAGAGATCCCACTTGTTGATTGCGCCAGTTCATGTGCAACTGAGATTTTGTTCATAAAATCTTTTCCTACAACTGTCTTCAAGAGTTCTACCTAACCTCTCATCCAGCTGCTAAAATGTGTTCCTTCTGAAACTAATCTACTAAAGTAAAAATCAAAATTTGATATATCTATAAAACTCTTGCCTCTACATATACACTACTATAAAGATATTATCTCTGATTAAAAGAGTAATAGAATATAGAGACAGAAATATAATCAAGTTTATGATACAGTTTTCAAAACCTAGAATACAAATCAGAAAATTTCAGGTCCATAATTTCATGACAAAGGACTAAAACTTTAGTGACATCATGTGGCTACATTGGTTACTGCATGTAATTGATTTGAAGTCCACCCAATGAAACCCGGATTTATACCGACTAATAGCTCACACGTACAAAGACATGGACCCTGACCTCAGGAAACACGAAGACTAACAGGAAAGACCAACAAAACCAAAATTAGCACAGATAACTACATCGTTACAGTCATGTTAATGGCTATGCAGAAGCAGGTGGGTGCTGTGAGAACACCAAAGAGGAAAGCAATACAGGCTGGGCAAAGGGGGTGTCCAGGAAGGCCTTCCTGAGCTGAGGCCCCAAGGGTAAACTGGAGTTAGCTTTGCAACATATACGGGGTCAGAGAGAAATTTTTCAGGCAAAAGGAAAAATATGTGCAAAAGTACAAGGAATTGTGGCATGTTCTAGAATCCACGTGGCTTGAACATGGGAATGAGAATAATGCCTTGCAAGGCAAACAGGGACCATACAGGTCTTGCAGATCATATGAGGGGTTCTGAACTTTATTTTTATTTTATTATGCATTTATTTATTTATTAAATTTATTTTGTTTTTTTGAGACAGGGTCTCACTATGTAGTTGAGACTGACCTGGAACTCACTGTGTAGCCCAGGCTGGTCTCGAACTCACAGCGATCCTCCTGCCTCAGCCTCCCAATGCTGGGATTACAGGCGTGCGCCACCATGCCTGGCTCTGAACTTTATTTTTAAAGCCGTGGAAATTTTGGGGTAAAAGAATGCCATGATTAGACTGAAGTTTCTGAGAGAATGTAGTGGGGACAGTGAGTTTAGAATGATGAGGGACTGAGAGCAGGAATAGGAGACAAGTTAGGTCACTACAATAATATAGTATCTTTGTGTGATAATTATCTAAAACTCTATTGCATACTAAAGGAATTCAAGGATAATATAAAGTACGAGAAAATAATAGAAAAATCAACCAAAATTTCATAACTAGAAATAATCAGCAGAAGATCTTTCAAGATCTCTAGATGCTCAAACTTGATTTACTTCAACTACTTTTAAGATATTATTTCCAAAATATTAAAAAATAATTTCCTCCTAGCAACAAGATATCCCAAGAAAAGATAAAATATTAACAACTCAAAAAGAGTCTGTCATATATCTAAGGCGGTTTTGGGTGGGGTTTTTTTGTTTTTTTGTTTTTGTTTTTGTTTTTTTTTGTACCAGGGAATGAACTCGGGCACTTTTGCTTGCAAGGCACATGGCAGAACCACTGAGCTAAATCCCAAGCTAAGGTTTTGTCTTTTGATCTCCCCCAAACAGTTAATTCAAATCACATAGGTAGTCATTTAGTATAAAATATGCTCATCGACTAAGACACTCTTTCTTTGTTAGACTGCTCTTCTGAACAGCTGAAGGAGAGTATTTGGTACACCAGTAATGATTTGCTCCCTTTCTCAAGCTGTCTGCTCAAGGCCTTCAAAGCTCAAGATCATTTTCTGTCAAAGATTTCCTTCATGTCCCTAATTATAATCCCTCCTTTTTCACACTTCCTGTTATGCATGAATTTTTCAGTATCTTTCTTTTGACATGTATACATCCTAATGAGAGTTATGGCTACTTGTATTTGTGATGGGGGCAGTATCAAATATATATCTGGTACTTTTACATAAATATATCTGCTGATATGAAAAAAAATCAATAGAACCCAATATGGAACAGTCAATAAACTGCTCAGAAATTATCCAACTTAGCCCTGGAGCTGGGTTCCTGGAAACATCCCTTGAACTAGGTGTTAACCTTTAATTGCTGGACTTGAGAGATGTCTAGGGATATTTCACGAGAGACCATGATGGGGTAAGAGGGAGGATGTTGGTGAGGGTTCATACAAGGCTTCAAAAAAATCTGCTATTTACCATTACTACAGAGGGAATACCAGTACTTTACCAACAGCTAGTTAGGCCAATATATAACCACTGATCATTAGTCCTGCTTACGAGTATTTCTTCTACCATGGTTTATAAATTTTTTCCCTCATCTGATTTTCAGTGGACCCTTGACTTACATTCATTCCTGAGGGCTGGTTATAACTCAGGTTGATCAAGTGAAGGCACAGGCTCCTCTATACAGGCAGATCTCAGTGTCCTTAGAAAGCCACTGGCCTAGGATTTCTCAATTAACCCCACACAGGAAAGGATACTGTAAAGTTCCTTCCAGAACTCTTTAAGGGTTAAATCTGTATCTGAGACCATCTGGAAGCACAAGTGACCAGTAATCAGGTTGTAACTCAAGACTTTGGTCATAAGTTAAAACTAAAATTTCAGTCACAACTCAAGTTGTTCATATGTCAGGCCAGTTGTAACTCAAGGGTCCACTGTATCTTTGCATCCCTTGGTTTCCTAGGTCAGTATTGAATAAGTCACAACCATTCAGTTTACGCTTCTATAAAGAGAGGAAATGTATGAACATACTAAATAATACAATGTAAGCATGCTCACCTCAAAATTTCTTAAAGAAATAGGAATTGAAAAGTAAAAAGAAGGCACAGCCAGGGAAAAGGGAGAAAAGCAGTGATAAAATTTTCATTTATACACATTTTGTCTCTTCAACTACAACTAGAGCCTCCATTTTTTAAACTCTTCATAGCTGTTTAGGAAACACGAAAGATCAGATGGCACTTAAAATTTAAACTGCATTTTTTAAAAATTCAAGATTAAAAGAATTCAGGATATACTATTAACCATTTTGAGAGAACAAGTTATACACATGAACCAAACATAGTTACCAAAATAACTAAGGTAGAAAAAAATTATTCAAATCTTTTTTCCTTTCATATCTGCAAACTGAATTTTCACTATTTTGAACATGTTCAATGCACTAAATGCCAGATTCTAGTCTCCTCTATCCCACATCCTGTGGATCTCTTCCAGGGACTTCAGAGGAAATTCTGTGGTCAAACAGATATGAGTGTCTAAAAGAGAAAAGTGAGAGCTTCATTTCTAATTAATGTAAAGAGGATATCAATGGAACAACAAAGATATGAAATAAAAGGATACTGGTTCATGAATGTAAACGCAGCCCTGGTACACCATTAAACACAAAAAGAATCTAAACTTTTTTAAGGGGTAAAAGATGAATCTTTGATCCTGGTATAAATTGAAAACATTCTTACGTATTTCTTTTCCAAAGCCTGAAAGCAACCTTGAATCCTGTCAAAAAATAAATGCTTAATGTCAATTTGGACCACATGCAAAGCCAAAAGAATTCCAGTACACCATTAGTTTATGCTTTTTGATTTAAAGTATATTAAACTGATAACTCCTACCTTTTCCATTTATCTTTTTTCTTTTGAGACAGGGTCTTACTATGTAGTTGAGAGGCAGGTGCCAGAACCACTGAGCTAAATCCCTGGCCCTCTTACTACGTAGTTGAGACTGACCTGGAACTCACTACGTAACCCAGGCTGGTCTCAAACTCACAGCGATCCTCCTACCTCAGCCTCCCGAGTGCTGGGATTACAGGTGTGCGCCACCACACCCGGCTCCATTTATCATTTTTAATAAACTTCCAACATTTTTGTATATGTACAGAACTTTATAAATAATGAGCAAATTTCAGGAAGGGAACCATTTTTTTCTCCTATAATGTTTGTTTGTTTTTGGTACTGGGGATCAAATTCGGGAACTTGCACTTGCAAAGCATCTCATATAATGTTTATTATATTGACATACATATAACAAATAATCAAAATTTGACCTTTTTTAAAAAACAATCCTGGGGGTTGAACCCAGGGCCTAGGGTATGCTAGGCAAGTGCTTTACTACTGAGCTACCCCATCCCATATGCTCTCTCTCTCTCTCTCTCTCTCATTATTTTTTATTTATTTTTGAGACAGGATTGTGGTAAATTGCCCAGATTGACCTCAAACTTGTAATCTTTCTGCCTCAGCCTCCTGAGTAGCTGGCATTACAGGTGTGTGCACCATACCTCACTTGACTTTTTTCTTTAGATCAGTCCATTTTCTTTTGAAATCAAAACTAAATCAGTATTGGGCTGGGGATTTAGCTCAGTAGTGCTGCTGCCTGCCTCGCAAGCGCAAGGTCCCACTACAAAACAACAAAACAAAACAAAACAAAACAAAAACTAAATAAATATCTTAGAATAATATTAAATAATTGATTCAAATTTCAAGGAAATTATAAAAAGGGAGAGTGATCTTAAGGAAATGATCTTTCCAAAGAAAGTTTTATGAGCAATTTCAGCCATGAAAATGATAAAAATGTTGTTCAACTCTCATGGAATTTCAGTTACTTACCATTTGATAATATGCAGTGACCCAGGACATTTTTTGTTTCCTCGGAGTATTTTTAAACTGAGGTCTACAAAAATAGAAACAGTCTATTTTCACCTACAAAATTACTGCTATAATGAAAATATCCATGCTAAACAGGTATTTCTTTTGTTTTATTTATATAAATTTACTTAGTTTTATGGATTATAAAAACATCTGTAACCTCTATCTACTTTATCTGTACTTTTATCCCCTAGGTTTGTTCCTTCCAGGCACATCACAACCAAATCTCTTAAAGATACTGTAAATCCATAAATTAACCTAGTTGATAGAGAAAAGGGCAATAACTTGATCTAAAGATAAGGAAACATGCAAATTATTCAAAGAATGTTTTTAGGTAACACATCTTAGGTCGTTCACCTTGATAAAGGGTACTGCCAAGACCACATACATCCCCAGCCCCAGACCACAGCATACCTTACTTTTGAGCACCTGTGCTCTATTTTGTCTCTCAGTGCATACTTCAAATCTGCTTAATGAATCTGCCTATACCTCTTATGGACACATCCTGAAATTATTTTTCTGTAACAAGAATATGTCTTGCTCAGTTTAGGTTCCCATCTTCCCTTTGAGGGGCCTCCTTGGATTCTGTCCAGTAACAATTCCAATTCTAAAGACAGTTTATCAACCTCGTCTATATACAGTGTAGCACAGCTGAGTTCCATGCAAAATCAAATTGTGTTGCTTTGCTTCTTTTCGCTTCTAAACAATCACAAAGCAGAATTGAGGCTCTGTTGACCAATTTAAATATACACCTCAAACTTTTCTGTTATTTCTTTCCCTCCCTCCCAATGAAGAGGGCAGGACCGAAAAGAGATTTTGTATGGTTTAATTCTCAAATATTAATTTCATTTTCATCTGAAATCCAACTGCTTGTCTAAACTTAGGGAACAGAAGCAGAACATATTAAACGAGTTTTGGAGCCAGGCCTGGTGACTCACGCCTATAATCCCAGCACTCCAAAGTCTTGGGCAAAAGAATCATGAATTCGAGGCCAACGTGGGCTTCACAGCAAATTCAAGGCAAGCCTGAACTATATACAGAGACCTTGTCTCCAAAGAGAAAAAAAAAACAATGTTTTTGTGTTTAGATCAGTGCAAAATCAATTACTAATTCATGGATGATTTTGCATGAGTCACTCACATTTTCATATTGTTTCCCTATCCTAAAACTGATATCATCTCTTCTCAATTAAGGAATATGAAAATTATTTCACATTAGCATAACATTTAGATGTAATCAGAGTAACGTACTACGCTTGCAGTTTGGTTGCAACCAGAATCGTAGAATGAATTCTGCGCTCAGAATTGTGGAAAGAATTAAGTTCGTGAATCCAAGTACCACTGTATTTAGAATTTCTGTGATGTGTTTTAAAGTACAAACTCAGAGAGAGATGTACCTTCTATTTTGTCATAAAAAATAAAGCTACAAGGAATGGTTTTATCCCCATTCTTAGGGTAGTGACTGACATACAATAAGTGCTTAGTTACCCAGAACATATCATTTGCCATTCTGTGTTCCAAACAAAATAGAAATATGAAATAGAGAGATAAAAATCAACAAGAGTAACAATACAGCTATTCAAACAAACAGTAAAATTTTGAAAAATTGAAAAATCACAGATAAATGCTTTTGATACAAAGGAAAAAAAGGAGCCTAAAACAGCTTCTAATATAAGGCAGTAAGATGGTACATTTAGGGGCACAAGAAACAGGAGGCAAAAAAAGAATACCTGGTAATTGAACAGAACTGATTAGAATAATACTGCAGTTATTTAAATATATATACTAATTAACAAATGGGTTTACCTTTTTCCTCCAACATATTTATATACATTGACAGAGAGGAGAGTTTTATACCTTGCTCCTCTGAGCTTCTTCAATACCAAAATATACTTCAAAGAGCAAATTCAGTTGAGGCACAAAATAGTATAAATCTTCAACATTTAAATAGATTTTGTTCTGGCTACTGCTTTTATAGGGATAGCTCAGAATTACTTACTTGTCTTGCCCCTACGGATTTCTTTTCTCATTTGGTATCTAGCCAGAAATTAATGGTTTCTATAAGTAAAATCACTAAACATACTGAAATTAAAATGGAAAATGGATTAACACATTGTTTTTAAAGAACTGGTCCATCAATTGGAATTAGCACATTGTATAAGAAATGATTTCCTCTTTTCTTTTGAGACAGGGTCTCACTATGTAGTTGAGACTGAACTGGAACTCACTATGTAGCCCAGGCTGGTCTCCAACTCACAGTGATCCTCCTGCCTCAGCCTCCCGGGTGCTGGGATTACAGGTGTGCGCCACCACGCCCAGCTATTTCCTCTTGTTATACAGAGAAAAGGGCTACAATTGCTAAAGCAACCATTTAATTAAACTTTACCATCCAATCGACGTTCTCCATAACAGCTCTCTGGAAACAAGCCCCTTAGATACATTATACATGATACAGAAGTAGCAAAAAGTTTCTTCACCATTAGCAATGATTCACGTTCATTAGTGATTTGGGATGGGAAAACTGTCCCCTGGGGAAAAAAAACAAAGGCAAAAAGATTAGTCTTCTTTAATATATTCATCATATCACACTATCACCCCAGAGAGGAAGGAAAGATTTTCAGTACTTTGAATTTGATAACTTTATGGGTAATCAAAAGGAAGTGGAGCTCTAAATGCTACATTAAAGTAGATCTTCACAGGCAAGACACAGCAGAAAGGCAGAGACAATTGCCCAGATAATTAAAGACAAATAATTTATTTCACAATGATCCCCAGATTTGGGGCAAGACTGAAAGCCGACTTTGATTATATAGTTTCTTCCTTCTCGTACGCTCTTCAGACTCCACACGCTATGGCTTTCACACACCTCCAAACTACCTAGTTCTCTCCAGTGACAAAGTACACCCTCTTCTCCTTTCTCATGAGATGGAACTTCTTTTCAGTATTTGACCCTGTTGCCTACACAATCTTTTCTTCTCTTTCAAGCTGTCATAACACTATTGTCTGAGTAATTTTACTCATCGCTGGGACAGATACCAATACCCAAAACTTAAAGGAGAGGTTTTGTGGAGGAAGAGTTGCTCATGTCATGGCAGTTGGGATGCAAAAAGTAAAGGTACAAGCTTGGGAAGAAGATACGCCCTTCCGGGTTATGCCCCAGTGAACCACCTCTTCAGAGCAGGCCTCACTTGCCAACACCAAGCCAGCCGTAGTGCCCCCAAATATAACCACTGTCCAAAAGTTCTGCCTGTGAGCACATAAGGCTCTTGGGGGCACACTGAGATATAAACCATAGCGACTATTTTATTTTACTGTTGTTTTGGTGTTGATGAGGCTCAAACCCAAGACCTGAAACATACTAGGCCCCTGAGCTACACCCCTAGTCCACAATTCTGGGTTCCACTATCCCTACAGAATCTGCCTAGCTCAATCTCTCCCCATTTTTTCCAGCATTCTGCCCTGTAAAGGTTGGTGTTCTTCTCCAGGATTGTGTCTTTAGTCCTTTTCTCTTCCCACAGTTCTGTGACACTTAACAGGAAAAGCATATATAAGTGGCCATGAGAAAGTGCCTGAACATCATCAGGGAAATGTGCACTAAAATCACAGTGAGAAGCCCAGCATGGTGGCGCACACCTGTAACTCCAGCACTCAGGCGTCTGAGGCAGGAAAATCACCCTGAGTTCAAGGCCAGCCTGGGCCACATAGTGAGTTCAAGGCCAGCCTGGAATACACAGCAAGACCCTGTCTCATAAATAAATAAATAACCAGAGAAGCTGGTGTCGCGGCACGTGCCTGTAACACAGCACTCTGGGACTGTGAGGCAAGAAGATCATAAGTTTAAGCCCAGCAGAGGTACTTTAGCAATTTAGTGAGGGCTTGTTTCAAAATAGAAAATAAAGAAAAGGCTGAGGAGGTGGCTCAGTGTGAAGGCCCTGGGTTCAATCTCAAGTGCCACACACAAAAAAATTAACTAAATACAATTTATTTTAAATCACAGCGAGAAAGCACTACACAACCACCAAAACAGCTAAAAACAGAAAACACCAAATGTCGATAAGGATGTGAAACAATAAAAACTACTAAACACTGGTTGTAGGAACATAAATGGGCCAACCTCTTTTGAAAACTGCTTAGCAGTGTTTATAAAGTTAAACATATGTATATATATATGTCCATATTCCACACATAAGTATACATCCAACATTTATGCTTATATCTGTTAATTAAATGATGTACATTAGTATGTTCTGATTTTTAATACCGTATTTCCAAAGTGGATTCTACTCAAATGTTAATCAATAGTAGAACAGATAAACAAATTAGGTATACTGCCCCAGTGGGATACTATATGGCAATAAGAAGAAATGATCTGTAACTATACTTAACAATACAAATGACTGTCACACACAAGGCTGAACAAAAAGGCCCGGATATAAATGAATACTAACATATTATTTCACTCATATAAAATAATATACATGTTAGCGATCAAGCTGGTGATTTCTCTTGGTGGGGGAAGGGGACAATGACCAGAAGGGAACATGAGAGGTATAGTTGGTACAGTTCTGTTTCTTGATCTGGCTTCTGGTTACAAGAACATATTCAGATTGTAAATTTCATTTAGTTATGCACTTAGATGCATTTTATAAATATAGAGTCATAAAAAATGTAAGTGTTGGTCAAGTAAGTTTGGAAAATGTCATCTCATGTAGTTCTTTAGGTCAGAAATATTTTTCATTCCACTCATCAAATACAGAAATCTTAATTGAAATATGTATTTAATCTCATTCTATTCCAGGTGCTGTTATAGGTTCAGAGATACCAGAGAAATCATAACAAAAAAAATCCTCTCCCTCAAAGAGCTTACATTTAAGTGTAACCTCTGGTTTAACACATCCCCAGTCTCTTCAGTGCAGAAATAATTACTCTCTTTTTTGTTTCACTCTTAGTACCTACTACAAGAATGACACTTATTACCGGGTAGTATAATCTTTAAAGGTGAAATGCTATCTCTTGTTAAAATAAATGTTAATTCGCTATACAATTCAGTATTTGGCATACAAAAGTCAATAAATAAATATTTGCTAAATTAAACAAGTATTTACTGGCTGCCAATGAGTTTTAGCGTGCTGAGAATACAAAGAAATCAAAAGATCAGCCACATAGGAAATTGAAGTGTGTGTACAAAAAAGAAAAGGGGAAAAAAATGAGAACCAAGACCTGTCATGTAAAGGTACAAGATCCCAATAATGAACGTAATTGTACTGCACACCAAAAAAATTTTAAAAAAAGAAAAGAAAAGTTTACATCTACCAAGTTTTGCAGATATTCATGATTTGTTTGTTTTTTGTCTTGGTGGTACTAGGGATTGAACCAGAGCCTTTGTGTTGCAGTACATCCCCTGATCTTTTTTTTTTTTTTTTTTTTTTTTTTAATTACTAAAATGCCCAGCCTGGACTTGAACTCACAATCCTCCTACTGCAGGCTTCCAAAGTTTCTGCGATTAGAGGTATGCACCACCACACCCAGCCTAATATTTTCTCTTTTTTATATATTTATTTTTAATTGATGCATAGTAGTTATGCATGTTAATCAGATAAAGTATGTCTTCTTTTATGCTAGTGCTAAAGACTGAAACTAGGGCTTCACACATGCCTCAACTACTGAGCTTTCAGTCCAAAAATGTGACACTTAAATACATGCACACAATGTGCAAGGATCAGATCAGAATTGGTATATCCAGCATCTCAGACATTTATCATTTCTTTGTGGTATGGACATTAAAAAATCCTCTCCATAGCTATTTTGAAATTATCAAATAATTTTTGTCAACTACAGTCATCCCATGTGCCATAGAATACTTAGGAGTCATTCCTCCTACCCAATTACAACCCTGTGCCCGTCAGCCATCCTTTCCCCAGCCTTTCCTCCCTCCTACCCTTCCCAGAATATTTGATTTGTAAAGAGGAAAAAAAGCAAATTTCTAAGAAAAGTGAATAAGAGTGACTTTATTTTGTAAAGCAAATCAATTGATAAATTGATTTTTAGGTAAACAGGTAATCTTCACTGTTATTAGATTCTATATTTTTGAATTTGCTTTATCACTAAAATGTATTTGTAACCCCAAAGTCAACACGCCTGTGTTTGTGCAATCACTCACAGATATGTGTAGAGCAGAAACATGTTTGAGTCACCTGAAACACATGTTCTCATGCTTCCAGCATGACAGCTGAAAGACAGGTGTCAAGGAAGAGAACTGCCATTAGTTTCAACTACTGTACTATAAACATGTATCCTTTTTTTAGTATATTCGTTGCTCAATTTTTTTACACTTGTGTTTGTGTGTGTGTGTGCGTGTGTGTGATTTTGCTACTTAAAATGGCACTGAGTATAGCAATGAAATGCAGGTTAATGTTCCTAAGTTCAAGAAGATTTGATATACTTTGAAAGAAAACATGTTAGAGGGCCAGGGATTCAGCTCAGTGGTTCTGCCACCTGCCTCGCAAGCACAAGGACCAAGTTTGATCCCTAGTACCAAAAAAAAAAAGGGAAAGGAAATACGTTTGATATCTTTCATTTAGGCATAAGTTCTTGGCTTTTAGTTTAATGTTAATTAAACAAAAGTATGTATTAAGTAAGGTATATATGAACAGAAGCAGACACAAAACAAATTATGTAATGATGGGTTGACAACATTGTTGTGAGGAGAGGCTCACAGGAACCTAACCCCGTCTTTCCTTGTAAGAGAAGTGGTTCAGTATTCAATAATTCAGTGTTCATGGCAGCTTTATAGAACCCAACTACTACGTACACGTTGATCTCTTTCTATAAACACATACATAGCAGTCATGATCTAGGAGCGAGGAAAAAAAGACGTGGGGAGAAGCATACGAAGCTCTAAGACAGTCATCTCAGACGGTGGCTTAAGGGTAGAAAGACATGATAGAGAGTGTGATGGAGATTCAGTCTTAATCTTGAGCAGGAGTCAGCAAGCTTCTCCAGTAAAGGCCCAGGCAGTACATATTTTAAGTTTCACAGTTAATTCTGCCATCATAGCATGAAAGAAGCCATAGATAGGTAACTGAACATATATGCAGCTTACATATAAATGTTTCAATAAAACTATCTATAGTAGCTGGTAACAAGCCCCAGATCTTGCATAAATTATTTAACCTGTCTGCATCTAAATTCCTTCAGCTGCAAAATATGTGTATAGAGATACCTACTTTATTGAACTGTTTTGAGGATTAAATGAGTTAATGTTTATAAAGTGCTTAGAACAGTACCTTGTTCAACAGTTTATTTTTTATATGTGGTTTCTCTTGATATAAGTACTTATTACTTTGGGAATTTGTAAAACACCAAATAAAGAAAATAAAAAATAAAATAGAGAATATCTTTACTCTCATGGAATTTACAATCCAGTTAGAAAGAAAAGATTTGGACATAAAGGAACAGATAGTACACGAGACAGCAGAGACTGTGGACCAAATGAGTGAAACAAACAGGAACAAGATAAGGTTTGCTACCTGAGACTAGGACTGAATAGGATGGCTTTGTGGGGACAGTGAGACATAGCTGGTTTCTGAAGAAAAGGTAGCACTCACACATAAGGCAAGGAGGGACGGCATTAGTACGGGCAAGAGGGCGCAAAGATTAGACCAGTAAAGCTGAAGCTGAGTTCGGCAGAGTGGAGCGGGAGAGAAGATAAGAAGTAGTTAGAAGCCA
The DNA here is from genome assembly GCF_012274545.1 of Fukomys damarensis. Lineage (NCBI taxonomy): Eukaryota > Metazoa > Chordata > Mammalia > Rodentia > Bathyergidae > Fukomys > Fukomys damarensis. The sequence continues at coordinate 3,913,929 of NW_022900924.1, read as the reverse complement.
GATAAAATAAATCTAGAACGCCATGTTAAAGAAATTGTATGCAATCTACAAAGCAATAGGAAACCCCTAAAACTTGGATAATGAATATTTTCTTCTACAGTTAAACGTTTGAGTTAAAAAACCCTCCAGCCAGGCACAGTGGCACAGGACCATAACGCAGCTTGTCAGCGAAGGCACGAGGCTTAGATGGGAGAATTGCCCAGTTTGAGATTAGCCTGGGCAATTTAATGAGACCCTGTCTCAAAATTTAAAAAACAAAAAGGGTTGGGAGTGTAGTTAGGCACTCCCTAGGTTCAACCTAGTGCAAAAAGAAAGAAAAAGAGAAGGGAGCAGGGGAGGAAGAGGAAGAAAGGAAAGAGGGAAGTAGGTTTGTACAGCATTTTAAAACTGGAAGGACTTTAGAACTCATCTACTACAATAAACTCATATCACAAATACCAAAAAGAAAGGTAAATGATTTGGCAGATCACAGAGATAGCAAGTGACATAGATCTTTCACTACGCTACACAGTTCAACCGCTGAAGTTTTAATAATTCTATTTAGAGCAAGTACTAATCACAAATATGTCTTTAAATGAAAAACTTCCAAAAAAGCTCTTCTAAATCTATAGATTTTTGTTCTAGAATATCTTTCTGACATTCTGGGCATGACTGTGCTATATATGAATGCCTCTTCATTGGTATACTATATAGTGGCAATTAATTATCACTTTATCCTTTTGTCAAATCTTATACTCAGTTGTTGAAAGGGTACATAATAATATTATTACTCTTGCACATATGATGGATTGGGGTGTGTGCATGTAAACTTTTGAAAAAAAAAAGGCTTTTTTTTTTTTGGAGCCAGGCATGGTGGCGTAATTATAATCTCAGCGCGTAGGAGGCTGAGGAAGGAGAATCAGCATGAGTTCAAGGCCAGTCTGGAATACACAACAAGACCCTGTCTCAAAAAAAAAAAAAATGCTTTAAATCCTAAGGAATTAAGGTTATTTTGGACAACTTGGAAATTCTGACATGGTATACCTATAGTTACTTATTGAAAACATTTCAAAACATAGAGGCAATTTCAATCCCCAGTATCCAAAAAACAAAACAAAACATAGAGGCAATAACCTGTTTGCAAAACTAACTTGAAAGTATGAAGACATTTACTTTAACTATAACATCCAAATGGCCTTTTTTTTTTTTTTTTTTTTTTGAGACAGGGTCTCACTATGCAGTTCAGACTGCCCTGGAACTCACTGTGTAGCCTGGGCTGGTCTGGAACTCACAGTGATCCTCCTGCTTCAGCCTCCCAGGTGCTGGGATTACAGGGGTGTGCCACCACGCCCAGCTCTCCTAATGGCCATTCATAGTAAGGAAATTGGGAACCGCCTCTACAGTTTTGTTACTCTAGGGATGATTTTTTTCTCAGCTCAGCAAGTCTAACATATTAAGGGTTATAATTGATGTTTCATAAATGTCTAAAACATGAAAATACCATAGATTGAAAATAGAAAGCAGTAATATAAAATTATTTCAATAATATATTGTGCTACTGAGGGAGAAGAAAGTAAAGAGTAATATAAATCTGAATGTATTGAAAATAGTGTAATAGAATTTCGGACCAGAATTTGCTGGTCTTAGCCTACAAGTATTTTCATAAGCAGAACAGGAAAGAACTTGTTTTTTTTCTCCTTTATGGCAGCAAAAGTAAGTCTCTGCCCTTTCCAGAATCCCCAAAAATCCCATTTCTCTTCCTCAGGCCCCCAGGTCATGATGGGAATTTAAAAGGAGTTCGGAAGTTTGTCTTTTGCAAATAGGAAATGCTGGTGAAACTAAAACTAAGTCAGGTGTGGAGCACAGCAAGTTGAATTTGTTGATGGCTGAGAATAGTAGCTCAATATTAAATGGTTCCTTGAATGAGACGCTCCTCATTTTGAGCCAAGAATCAGAGCTATTTGACAGGTTGTTTTGGAAAGGATGACACTCAAACATCTCTCAGGAAGAAATCCTTTGGGAACGCGGTGTTTCACAGGACACTATAGAAATGGTAAATGCTGTCTTGATTATGTTACCAGTGTCTGTGTTGTTTGATTCCAATTAGCACCTAAGAAGATACAACTCTGTAACTGGTTTAGAAATTGGGATTTAAATACCCTAGACCATGACAATATTTCGTAAAATGGTTAAACTTGGGAAAAGCTTGTTCTGTAAGTCTGACCTGTTACTTGATGAAGCTAAAGTTCTAAGAGTACCACCAGGGCTTTAGCTCAGTGTCTCCGGCTCCTGCCGCACAAGTGCAAGGTCCCAAGTTTGATCCCCAGCACCAAAAACAAAAAGTAAACACAGAAGTTTTAAGAGTGCTAAGGGAAAATAAGTAATGCTGGCCTAGAAAAATAATAATAATAATATATTGTGCTAGAGCCTTAGTGATGTTTGAGAGTTCAGCTGTCAAGTTACATGACCTTGGGCAAATTATTTTACTTCTCTGAGCTTTGGTCTCTTCCTTATCGCAAGGTTTAATTGACATAATAACTTAAAGCCCTTGGAACAAGGCCTGGACCATAGTTAAGTGCTGAATAAATGTTGGCTTCCATAATCACTACTAGTGTTTTTGGTACTAAATAACAAAATCACACAGTCACTTAAAATTTACCGGGAAAGGTAGGTCATATAGTCCAAACAACAAAGATTTGGTTGCATCAAAAGGTCAGTTTGTTAATTTACAATGAGAAAAATAACTGCTAAGCTGATTGCAATTCAAATACACAGCTCATCATTTTGTCCTGGTAAGGAAGCACACTTAGGAAAACAAATGAGATCAACAGTCTGCTTTGTGAGTGAGTACGGGATACTGAAATCAAGCCAGAAAGATGACTGCTTTCTCTCTGCCCTATTTCTCCTTCAACTTCAATCTTTTCTATCTGGTATAATTTAATACTCCTAAAACAATTATTTTACTTACTGTTCTGATCAAATCCTCTGACTTTCCATTAACTACAGAATAAAGCATAAATTCCTTAGCTTAGCTTTTAAGGTCCAGAGTAATCTGTTCCCAGAGTTCTTATCCAACTTTATTTCCTTCTTTCCAACATGATAAGCTCTCCACTCTACTAAGAAAGGGTTCTTTGTTATTTTCTGAAATATGCCATGCTGGTTTCTTATTCTGAGCCAAGGCATAGGCTATGCTACCCTCATGAAATTCTCTCTCCTCTGTCTAGAATTTGCCTTGTGGATAAAGGAGAGAATTTCATCTTTTTTTTTTGTCCTTTCATCATTCAAAGTCCAGCTTGAGTCCATCTTCTTCATGAGAAATATACAAACCATTGCAGTCTATACTAAATCTCTAAATTCCTACAATTTGACTTGTCATATTCTTTTTCACATATATATAAATATAGGTATAGTGATTTAATTCCTATAAATCTTATTTCCCTAACTACATTATAAACTTCTGGGAGATGAAGATCTTTTTAAATATTATCACAGAATACAACACAATATTACATACATATTATATAATATTGTATCTCAATGAATAAACAAAATGATGCATTAATGCCCTGGGAGAAGCTAAACTTGCCTGGGTGAATCCAATGATTGCCTGATCCTGGCATGCTCCCTGTTATGGTTTAGATTTTAAATGTCCTCCAAAAGGCCATGTATTAAAGGCTTGATCACCATTGGGATCACTTGATCACTATTGGGAAGTGTTGCAACTTCTAGAAGGTGGAGTCTTCCAAAAGGAAGTAAGGTCACTTGGGGAGTGCTATTAAAGGGCATATTGGGACCCTGTTTCCCAGCTGCAATGAAGTGACCATCTTTGCTCTACTACACATTCCCTGTGTTATAGGTTATATTTAGATGTCCCTTCAAGGCTTCATGTGCTCATATGTGGGACTTTTCAAAAGTGATTGGGTTATGAGATAGTACAGCTGACTTGCTCTTAGGAGGTGGGGTCTGCTTGGAAGAGTGCGTCACTATGTGCATGACTTGGGAGGGTGTATCTCCCCTTCCTGACTCCTCACTTAAAACACTCTTCTTCCCAGTCACCGTGAGATAAGCAGCTTTCTTCTTTGGCAGACCACGGGCTGAAACTTCTAAAACTGTGAGCCAAAATAAATCTTTTCTCCTTTAAGTTGGAGGTGTTGAGTATTGTGTCTCAGCAAGGAGAAAAATGACTAAGACACCCTGCCATGGTGTTCTGTTCTGCCACAGGCCCCAATCAAATGGTGCCAACCAACTCTGGACTGAAACCTCTGAAACTATGAGCCAAAATAAATTCTTCATCCTTTTAAATTGATTATCTCAAGAATTTTGCGGCTGGGGATTTAGCTCAGTGGTGCTGGCACCTGCCTGGCAAGTGTGAGGTTCTGAGTTCAGTCCCTGGTAGTGGTGGTGGGGATTTTGTCTCAGTTACAGAATGCTGACTAACATTCCCCTGGGTTCCTAATGCACAAGTTAAGGGAGGAAAGATTTAGTTAGCTCATTTTATTGAGTTTCAGTCCATATTCAGCTGGCTCCAAGGCAGGGTGGCATGGCAGATGGCACCACAGAGGGGAAACAGTTCATAGTGGGCAGAAGGTAGCAAAGCAAGCATCTTTTTTCTGCCCCTTTTATATTCTGTCTAGGCTACCGGGATTGGAGCAGTGCCAAACCAGTCAGTGGACTGATTTAGTCATCACCTACCCTCAATCCTAGCATCCTTAATCTTAGCACTGTACCATGAATCAGTCACACACTTTAGATCCAGCCACCGCTGAAAAACTATATGGGGCTTTGAGGGGACATCTAAACACAAGCCACAACGCCCCTTTAGTTCTTGTAATTACATCACCATGTACAACACAAGTTTTCTAATTGTTTCAGAAAGTAAAGCTATAACAGAGAACTATTCGCTTTGTCTTTTTGTTTCTGGTTTCTTCTACTCCAGGTCTAAATATATAGACATGAAGTAAGCAACTTTGTGATTTATTTTAATTTTCTGAATATCCATCCATTAAGCATTTAAAATGTAGAAACATACTCTTCAAGAATATTATGTGCCAATTAACTGATAAGACTGCTGCTAAAAAAATTAAAGTCATGATTCTGAATAACTCACTAAATCAATGATCATTGATTTTCCTTTTAATTCTTAACAAATACCTTAGGCTCCTTTTGTTTTCTGACGGAGCGAGACAGTTGAAAAGTGGACATTGTAGAAATGGTTCAGGATTCTTTCAACAAATATAATCTGTTAAAAATAGTGATAATTAGAGATCTTGCCAAACATAGTACTTCCTATATTGCTCTGCCCAAAAGTGAAACTAAAAACTTCTAAAAACACACAAGAAACTAGAAAAACAATTAAGTATGAATTATTCCCCACAGTGTTCAATTTAGAGAAAAATTTACCAAGCTCAGTTTTGAAGACACAAAGGAAAAATGAACGCTAAAATAGTCCTATCAGGCCCTATCTAAACGATAAGTGAGTCTGAGTTGGAAAAATCCTTGATGTGAATTTTCCAAAAGAGAACAATGTAAGCTGACTGTTTTGGTAACTAAGTTTAATAATATTTTGTTTTTGTTTTTGTTTTGGTACTGGGGATCGAACTTGGGACCTTGCACTTCCGAAGCAGGCAGCACAACCACTGAGCTAAAGCCCTGGCCCAGTTTAGTAATATTTAAATTCCACTACCCATTTTCTATATATCTGGCATAAGGTCTCTGGATTAATTTTTTTCAAGGACCTAATGAAAACCGTAAGATCATTTGATCATTCATAAATACGTTAGGAAGAGAAAAATAAAGCATAAGTCACTTCAAGACATAACAATATATCTTACAATATATATTAACAATATATCTTTGTTATTCCCCCAGAATGTAACGGTGCTCTGTATATTGCAAGGACCCCAAAACATTTCCAGAATTAAATTCAGGTGTAAATTATTTGCAAATTCAAAACCTTAAAAGTTAATGTACAGTTCATACTCATCAGCATGACCACTCCAAAAAAATGTGAAAGAGGGCCTGGGATTTACGTCAGTGGCTCCACCGCCTGCTGTTCAAGCACAGGGTCCACAGTTTGATCCCTGGTACCAAAAAAAAAAAAATAAAAAACCACTGACAAAAAAATGCAAAAGAATAAATGTTAAGAAGATGTGGAGAAATTATAACCCTTATCCACTGCTGGAAGAAATATAAAATAATCTAGCCATTGTGGAAAGCAGTATGACATTTCTTAAAAACACTAAACAAAGTTACCATGGTACCCATAAATTCCAATTCTAGATACAAAGCAAAACAAAGAAAAAAGAAAGAAAGCAGAGACTCAGATACTTGTACCTTAGTATTTATTGCAGCATTATCACAATAACCAAAAGATGCAAGCAACCCAAATGCCTATCAACAGATGAGTGGGTATGGTGGTAGCAGTCACAGCTACTGGGGAAGGTGAGTCAAGAGAAGCACGTGAGCCTAGGAGTTCAAGGACAGCCTGGGTCTCAAAAATTTTTTTAAAAAGTAGATGAATGAGTAAACAAAATGTGGCCGGTACGAGAAAATATTATCCAATTTTTAGAATGAAATTTTGATAGAAATGAACCTTGAAAACACTGTGCTAAATAAAAAAGCCAAACATGAAGGGATGAATGTTGTAGGATTTCACATATGAGATACGTACAGTAGGCAAATTCATAAAGACAGGAAATAACATGAAGGTTGTCAGAGGATAAAGAAGTAGAAGGAATGGGGAACTTAATGGGTGCAGCTTCCATTTGAAATGATGAAAAAGTTTGGAAAAATGTATAATGGTGATGGTGAATGTGCTTGAAACCACTAAATTAAATTGTACACTTCTAATGGCTAAAATGATGAGTTTTATGTTACATATAGTTTGCCACAGGTAAAAAAGTAACCAGCTAGGTGTGATGGCACATGTAATCCCCCACTCAGGAGGCCAAGGGAGGAGGATCATCATAAGTTCAAAGCTAGCCTGGGCTACACAGTGAATTCAAATCTATTCTGAACTATATAGTGAGACCCTATCTCAAAAGGAAAGAAACGAAAAAAGAAAGGCAAGTTTTTCCTTTTCTTATATTTATTTGTTTATTTATTTGTTTGTTTGGGGTTTTTTTTGTTTTATTTTTTTTTTGAGACAGGGTCTCACTATGTAATTGAGACTGACCTGGAACTCGCTATGTACCCCAGGTTGGTCTCAAACTCACAGTGATCCTCCTGCCTCAGCCTCCCGAGTGCTGGGATTACAGGCATGTGCCACCATGCCCAGCCTTTCCTTTGCTTTTTAAACGAATTAATTTAATTTCAGTTGGGGCTTCTTTTCAAGGTTTTTATGGAATTCTCACCAAAATACCTGTAGAAGAACCTATTTAAAGCAATTCCATTCTTAATGGAATTTGCAGGATAGAATATAACCTGTTCTGTTAGCTACTGATGCAAGTTTCTGGAAGATTTTTGCCGATAAAAGAGAGTCAAATTACTTGAGGACACTGCCACAAGGTGGTGATAGAGATTATAAATAAGTAATATTTAATTTCTCTCGAATTACTTCAGCACAGCACTAGGGGACACTCTATCGCAATATTTTATATGAGAGTGAAAACTACTTACTTTTCCTTCGGTCCTTAAAGATACCAAAGTACCTTTTTTTTTACTTTAGAGAATAACCTTTAAATCTGATTCAACAGCTCTGTTGCCTCCTTTAAATTTCAAGAGTAAAATGAGGAAGAGGGGAAAAGTAGTTATACGAGTTCAAGCTCTAGTTCTAGACCATTAAACCATGACCTCCTACTGGGGTAGTTATTACTTTTAGAGACAATAAATAGGGAAATAATGATTTTTAAATAGCTTTCTATGTTAGTGGGGTTTTATCGTTGTTACTTCTCTATGATCATAAGCTATTCTGATGGCATGTCTAGAGATTCAAGCCCTGAAAATAGAATCAGTCAATTAGAACACAATGCATTACCACACCTATATTTTTAGAATGTATGAGTGGCCTGGATTAAATTGATATTAGCAACTGAAAACTCTGAGACATCCAACGCATTTGCTTTTGAGAGAGGGTACGAGGTAGGTTCTGTTAGCATTTGGTATACCCTCTAGGAATTAGTATTTACAAGATAAGTAAAATTACATTTTATGCACACAAATGTATACAGAGAAAAATAATCACAATATAACCCAGTACAAAGAGGCTTTGGAATTAAGTAACCGAGTTCAAATTCTGACATCACTACCTAGTAGTTGTATGATTCTGGGCAAATTACTTTTCTGGGACTTAGTCTCCTTTTTGGCAAAATGAAAACAATAGATCCAGTTTTGAACCACTTTTCAGGGCTTGTTCAGTGTTTATCCAAACATGTGTTTATCTGGAGAGGCACCATAGCACTGCAGTCAAGAATGTGGACTCTTCTGAAGCCTAGGATCACATGACATTGTGCAAGCTGTGTGCCTTAGTTTCCCTATTTATAAGATAGAGATGATAATTATATCTACCTCCTAGGGTTATTTCAATGATTAAATGAATCATATTTGTAAAGTACTTGGAACATTTTCTAATACACATTTTGTTATATATAATAAAGCATGTTTGCTTTTAAAAACTCTTATATTAGCCTGGTGTGGTGCTGCACGCCTATAATTCTAGCACTTTGGGAAGCTGAGGCAGGAGGATTGCAAGTTCGAGCCCAGCCTGGACAATTTAACAACTTAGTGAGGCACTGTCTCAAAATTAAAAAAAAAAAAATTAAGACTGGGGATGTAGCTCCATACAAAAGCCTGGGTTCAATTCCCAGTAGCACATAAACAAATAAATAAATGAAAAAAATCTTATATTAATGTTCAATCTCCTGATTTCCCTCTAGTCTCCCAGTTGCTCCTCCTCACAGTCCTCTTCAGACTTGATTTCCTCTGTCATTTTTTGCCCCTGCCATTTTGGTGTTAATTCAAGATTCTGTCCCAGGGGCTCTTTTTGTTTGTTTGTTTGTTTGTTTGAACACGCTCCCTGGGGCCGGGGTTTTTCCCTGCCCTCCCCCTGCCCCACAAGTGCAAGGACCCATGTTCAATCCCCAGTACCAAAAATATATAAATAAATAAACACACTCCCTGGATTAAAAAAATACACTCCCACTGTTTCAGTTATTATTTGTGGTCTAGTGATATCTATCTATCTATCTATCTATCTATCTATCTATCTATCTATCTTCTATCTATCTTTCCAGGTTACTCCGGGAGTTGCTGGTACACAAGACAGATCTAGTTTGATGATCTCAGTACATCCAAATGTGATTATTTCCCCCAAATATGTATTTCTCTTCATTAAATAAGTGAATGACTATCAAAACACCTAATTGCGCCAGGCATGGTGGCGCATTCCTGTAATCCCAGCACTTGGGAGGTTGAGGCAAGAGGATCACTGTGACTTTGAGAACAGCCTGGGCTACGTAGTGAGTTCCAGGTCAGTCTCAACTATGTAGTGAGACCCTGTCTCAAAAAAAAAAAAAAAAAAAGTCCTAAACACCTAATCACTTAAGCCGAAGACATGTCAACACTGACCTCTGCTTTATTTCCCTGTCCAATCATATTGATAGTTCCAGATTGTGTGTCCACTCCTTCTGTATCCACAGTTATCGCTATTTTAGATTACACCAGCCACATCTTTCACCTGGTCTACTGCAACCACCATTCTGCCTGTCAGTGGTCTTACCCTTCTCCGTTTGTTCTTTGTGTTGCAACCAGAGCTTTCTTTTTAAACTGCAAACTTAATTATGTATTATTCCCAAGATTGAAACACTTCAATGACTCCCCACTGCCCTCACAATAAAATCAAGATTCCTTGCCATGGCTTCAAGAGTTGGCTCATGCCTCCTTAGCCTCATCATCTTCCTTTGCAATTGTGTGCACTAGTTATTCTTATCAAGTTTAATCACCCCAATGGACTGTGTTCTCCCAGGCTTTCAGATTTTGGCAATATTCCCTCTGTCTCAATCGCCCTCTTTTATTCTTTATTCCTACTCATCTCCTGGACATGGCTTTATAGGATTTTCTCAAGGAGAGATTTCCTTATTCCCTATCCCCACTACCAAGTCCAGATTACATGCCCAAATCTGTATCAAAGTTGCCTCTATGTGTCCACCCATGCACTTTGAGTTAACCTGAAGGCAAAAGTGAATCTATCTATCTCATTCTCTATCTTTAAAAAGTTTCCTTAAGGTGCAATTTAGAAAGCTTTGGTATATTCGCAAAGTTATGAAACGATTACCACTCTCTAATTGCAGAACATTTTTATCACCCCTAAAAAACGAAACAAAACAAAAAACCGAAGCCCATTAGCATTCACTCCCATTCTCTCCTTCCCTCAACCCTTGGCAACTATTAATCTACTTTTAATCTCTATAGATTTGCTTACTTTGGATGCTTATAGCAATTGAATCATATATGACTTTTTGTTTCTTGTTTAGTGCTTTTTTTTTTTTTGGTACCCAGACCTTGCACTTGCAAGGCAGGCAGCAGCACCACTGAGCTAAATCCCCAGCCTTGTTTAGCTCATTCTTGAATCCTCAGCATCATCACAGTGCTGGAATAAAGTAGGTGTTGAATAACTATTTGCTGAATTAATGGAGAAGTACTCCATTAATTCCACAGAAACAAAGAAGTATTAAGGATCTAGAAAAAAAAATCACAAAATTTTAGAAGAAAGATGAACTGTAAATGTCATCTAGTCCAAATATCTAATTTCCTAGATGAGGAAACCAGAGAAAACACTGATTTACCTAGGGTCAATCAGCCATTAAGCAGCAGAACTAACACTTAAAAATGCAAGGTTTAACTCACAATGCAACAGTTTTTCTAGACTGACTCTCCAAAATAAAGCTCTCTTTCGACTCATCTAACATGATGCCCTACAAATGCCTCTCTAGTTGTTGGGCTAACTTGTTTGCTTGTTCCCAACCATGGTAGGATCTCTTTCTGCTGTTCCAGACTGAGCTCCCTTAGGAAGGCAAAAAGACTCAAATTGTTTTTCAAAATCACAAGGCTGATTTCCACCTCTGAAGGCAAAAAGACTCAAATTGTTTTTCAAAATCACAAGGCTGATTTCCACCTCTAATTATTCTGTTGCTACTGTTTTTCCCTCTTTTCCACCTCTGAAGGCAAAAAGACTCAAATTGTTTTTCAAAATCACAAGGCTGATTTCCACCTAATTATTCTGTTGCTACTGTTTTTCCCTTTGAGCAACTGTTTTGAGGAGGTCTCCTATTCAAGTACAAAGCCTGCTTAATTTTGAAAGCTCACCAGCAGAGGGCCCCAGGAGATACGACTCCAGAGATCTTGCACTCTCAGAGAACAGCTTTGATACATTTTTTTAAAAAGCTTGTTCTGATTCAAAAATCTAAAACCTAGAAGAGCTTTCATCACTATGGATTTTAAGAATAGAACTCTCACTTTCAAATGTCTTTTGCTTATTTACTTGCATATCGAATCCACAAACACCTGAAACTTCAGAGGGCATCAATATCCCTCTTATGTTTGATATATCCTCTCTGTGACACTGTGACAAGGATTATGATCATTCTGAAAGGAGGCAAGATTTCCATCTCCTTTCTGAAAAAAAAAAATCATTCCAGGCTCACCTCTTGACTTATATCTCAAATGTTCTGTTTTAAATGGTGGCATACCTACTTTTTAAAAACCCCATCTATGTATGAATGCAAGATTCAGATAAAGATTAACTGGATGCTGTTTTCTTAAGACCTAAAAATACCTTTTCTACCTGGTGGGGGAGGCAAGTGAAGCCAGAGCCAGAGTCTTTGTTTGCCCAAAGACAATCGTTTTTCACTTACTATGGCTCTCTGCCCATCTTCCCAAACCATATTTTTACAAGAACATTCCATTTCTACAAGTGAATATTCAATAGCTGGATTCTGAAATGACCTTCCTTACACATGTATGATAGGAAAGGTGACTGCTCAGACAGTGTATATCAGCATAAATGGGTTCAAAAGATTCAGAAAGCTAGAAGGAGCAGAGATACCCTCTACTACTAATCCAACCCCTTCAGGGGAAGAATGGTCTTTTCAACAAGTCCTACCTGGAACGAGAGGGGAGAGGGGAAAAGAGGGAGAGATAAAGGAAAAGAAAGGAAATAGTCTCAACCTACATGTCATGCCATATAAATATTAATTCATAATGGATCTCTGATTTAAATGTAAAACATCAAACTACAAAAGAAAGTGAAGCTCAGCAAGGAATTTCATTTGCCAAAGTTCCCCTGTTACTTAGACCTTTCACAGAGCTTGCTTCAATAAATTATTATTCACTGCTTTAACAAATTCCATTTGGCCCTGATAATTCCACTACTCTGTGCTCTCTCAGGGTAAGTGGTTTCCACTGTATTAATTGGGTATCTGTTCATGCTCTTTTGATTTTTAAATATCTTTTTCATGCTAATTCAATGATTCGTTCATTCAACATTTACCAGGCGACTGCAATGTGCCAGGCATTGTGCAGGATTATAAAATGTAAAATATGGTTCCCATCTCAAGAGATTTCTGGTCCAATGGAGAAGAAATCAGATTATCATCCTAATGAGATTTAAAACTTCATTTTCACCAAATAGCAAAAGATGTATGGCACAGCCCATGCAATGCCTGAACATGGGGTGATTAGCTAATCTTGAGGTTCAAGACACTCCCTGCCCTGTAATATTTGGAGAACTAAAGTCCACGGAGATTAAATGGCAAATCCTTCACAAGGTAAAAGAGGAACCCACGTCATCCTAGGGGGACTCGTGGCCACCTCTCTCATGGCTCGGCCTGTACCAGGCCTTGATTATGGCTGGGGACAGGTAATATAAACCCCCAAAGCTCTACGTACAACTCTTTCCAGCGCCCAGAGGTCGGCCTGACAAACCTCTTGGCAGCTAATCACGGCTGCTGCTCTCTCGCCAAGATTGATTCTTCCATTTTCTCGCCCCGCCCCTATCTGAGACCGGGGATCAAACTCAGGGTCTTGCACTTGGAGGCAGGAGCGGTGCCACTGAGCTGAGTCCCCTGCCTTCCATTTTCTCAAAACGGATTCTGAAAGCTGTCTAGTTTTTGTTCTATTTGTCGGTTGGGTGGGTGGGTCGGTGGTATGTGTAAAATTGGGGGACAAAGGGAGTACGTATCTACAGCAGCCCCCACCCCGTCTTCAGCCTCGGGGGTTTTTCCCCTTCTCTTCAAAATATTTTGACCCCCGCAAAAATACTTACAAATTAAACTGAAAGTATCAAGTAAAAAGAAAAAAAAAAAACGAACGAACTACACCCCACGCGCTCTTTCCTCCAGAGATCTCGCATTTGGACGGCGCTCACCTCGTCTGGTTAGCGCCTTGCTCTCCCCAGGACTCAACGGACTTTTCCGGCCCAGCCCGCCCCTTCGGGTTCATGAATAATCCACGAGGCCTCCCTGGGCGGGGCGGACGCTGCTTATGAATAATTCATTACGTCTCCGAGGCTCGCCCGGCCGGCTGGCCGCGCTCAGACTCATGAATATGCAAATCACCGCGACGGTTGGGGGCCCCCGGCCCGCCCCGGCCCGCCTCCCTCAGGCCTCCCGCGCCGCC
>NW_022900924.1:3892939-3900230 GCF_012274545.1 Fukomys damarensis | reverse complement strand
GCTGCAGGGCCCCGGGGTCGCCCGGGAGGGCCCGATCGCGGCCGCGAGCCCAGAGCTTTCCAGGACTCAGGCGTCTCCCACCTCTCCCCGCCTACAGGGCCCACTTTGTAGTCTTTCCGACATTGTGTTATTATGCACCAAAACACGACTATTTTCTCCTGCACCTGCCTCGGTCTCTCCCTAGAGGTCAACCCAGGAAGTTGCGGGGGTTCCGGGGTCGCCCGGGAGGGCCCGATCGCGGCCGCGAGCCCAGAGCTTTCCAGGACTCAGGCGTCTCCCACCTCTCCCCGCCTACAGGGCCCACTTTGTAGTCTTTCCGACATTGTGTTATTATGCACCAAAACACGACTATTTTCTCCTGCACCTGCCTCGGTCTCTCCCTAGAGGTCAACCCAGGAAGTTGCGGGGGTTGGATCTCCTCAGAGTCTTTCCCTTGTGTCCGCGTACAGATTTAGCGCCTTGTGAAGACTTGCAAAGGTTCCCGAACCCCCTTGAACCTCTCCAATGGGATTTACGGGCAGTAGATGGAAGAATGGGCCACCGACACCTGTTCTTTAGTTCCTGCAGGGGGAAAAAAAAAATTCAAATTCTTGAGAACAGCTGGGGCATGGTGACGCACGCCTGTAATCCCAGCACTCGAGGGAGGCTGAGGCAGGAGGATCATGGTGAGTTTTCGAGACCAGCCTGGGCTGCATAGTTCCAGGGCAGTCTGAACTACATAGTGAGACCCTGTCTCAAAAACGAAACAAATTAATGAGAACAGAAGTTTGGAATATAATGACTAAAATCATGATTTGGGCTGAAAAACTCCTTTAGTACAGGTTTTCTCAGTCTCGGTAATAATAACTGTAAACGCCTCTCCCCGGTTGAAACAATCAAAACTCTGAGGAGTGGATGTAGCTTGCCTAGCACATGTAAGGCCCTGGGTTTTATCCTCCAGTACTATCAACTGTCCAACAAACAAACACACAAACAAAAATCTGCCTCTATACTTTGCCAAATATCCCCTGAGGGGCAAAATCACTTCCAGTTGAGTGCTGTTTTGATCCTGTACTTCCCAAAAATAGTTGCTTTTTAAATTCCAACCATCAGATGGTCTTTTTCACCACCTCCTAGCCTCAGCATTAACCTGACCCCTTGTCTGGACCTTTAGCCCCTCTGTGCTGTTTTGGTTTTTTTTGTTTGTTTGTTTGTTTTTTGGTACCGGGAATCAAACTCAAGTCTTTGTGTTTGTGAGGCCTGAGGCAGAACCACTGAGCTAAATCCCCGGCCCCTAGCCCCTTTGCTGGATGTCCTTAATTGTCACCTTCCACTGGTCTGACCTCTGGCAAGTGTTCCTGGATCCAAAGATCGTCCCCTTCTGCCCTTTAATGGCAGTCCATCTCACTCGCAAGCACTTATTCTCTCTTACTTTGTGTTATTCGCTTACCCTCACAGAATTCACTCAATCTGGAATGTGAATAAACTTTGTCAAAGGCCTAGCCTAGCTGAGTTACTAGTGCAAGGTCCCCAGTACTCATCACATGGTGCCTGGCACACGGTGGGCACTCAATAAACATTTGTGGACTGAAACAATAAATTACCCTCTCTTTCTCCAAATTGCTTCTCTGGGGTTTCTTGTACTATTTTCCCAGCTCATTTTTCCTGGGCTTCTTGTGACTTGTTTAGAACCCGAGTGGATGAATGAGCACATGCCTCCTTGTCACTGTGCCACCATATGGACAAACTCCTCACCTTTCCCACTGACTTACCAGTTTCTTGAGGGAGAGATGTGTTAATTTTACTTCTTTTATTATGTTCATTGAAGGTGTTCAAATAGATACATGAACTAATCGGTGACCTCAGGAAAAATGTTGGACAATTTAAAATTGTTAGAGCTGGAGGAGGACTTTAGCGATCCTCAAAGACTGTTCCTTCACAAATGAGCGTATAAGTAATTTGCTACAGGTCCCTAAACTTGTTAAGAGACTAAGTCACAAATACAATCTACGGTCTCATAACTCCCACTTTAAGGCTCTTTCTTGTCTCCAGCCAGGCTAGCTCCTGATTACTTTTCTGTGAACCTGATTTACAACTCAAACATAGAAATCCCAAGCCAAAGACTTGCTTCTTGTCAACTAAAAGGCTTTGAGCTTGTACTCTTCAATGAAATCCAACCCTAGGGATACTGGCCTAATGAACTCAAAAGTGCTGTATGAAATTCAAACAATTTTTCTGCTACTGCAGCTGCTTGCTTTCTCCTCCTCCTCTTTCTTCCTCCTCTTCCTTTTTTTCTCCTTTCCTTCCTCGTCTTTGTCCTTCTCTTCCTTTTTTTCAGTGATAAGATACATTGTTCTTGTCAAAGCAAAGTATCTTGTTTGGGAAGAGGGAAATGTGCATTGTGCTAGAAATGGATCATTATTTAGAAATTTCCAACTTTATTGTTTGTTTGTTTGTTTGGTACTGGGGATTGAACTCGGGTCCTTGTACTTGCAAGGCAGGCCACCGAACTGCTGAACTAAATCCCTAGCCCAGAAATTTCCAGTTTTATATAAGATCAAAATACTGTAATTGTTCAAGTTTTACAAACCCTACACCCAGAAGTAAAATAACACGAGACAGGTGAAGAGCCAAGGAGAGGAAAATCTTTCTTGAGTTGACTTTCACTGGCCAAATTTAACCTTTCTTTTTAGAAACATCTGTGTCATTTGACTCTGTGTACCTAAAACATTTGTAATTCCTCATCGATCAGTCTCTAGTTAGATACTTATCCTTTTTTTTTTTTTTTTTTTTTTTTTTTTTTTTTTTTGATACTGGCGATCAAACTCCAGTCCTTGTGCTTATGAGGCAGGTGGCAGAACCACCAAGCTAAATCCCTGGCCCTAGATGTTTATCCTTTGAATGCCAAGGACCATTTTTCCTTCTCAGTTAAAAGGAATTTGGGCTGGGGCTGTGCCTGCTTCACAAGCACAAGGTCCTGAGTTTGATCCCCAGTACCAATAAATAAATAAATGGAATTTCATGTTCCTTCTTTTTTTCTTTCCCCCTCAGTAGAGGGGACAGAACCCAGGGCCTTTGTACTGAGCTACATCCCCAAACCCACCCAACCTGTTAAATTTTTTATGTTGAGACAGGGTCTTGCTGAGTCACTGAATCC
Organism: Fukomys damarensis; assembly: GCF_012274545.1. NCBI lineage: Eukaryota > Metazoa > Chordata > Mammalia > Rodentia > Bathyergidae > Fukomys > Fukomys damarensis. The sequence goes on along the minus strand of NW_022900924.1, from coordinate 3,897,094 downwards.
AGTTGCCCAATCTGGATTTGAACTTGTGATCCTCCTGCCTCAGCTTCCTGAAGCTAAAACTACAGGTATGAGTCATTGTTGCTGGCCTTCTTTGCTCTTCTTGATTGCTTTGTATAGGCAGCACCTGGTTAGTAGAATCTTGTGGAGTTGCAGTCTGAATTTAGGATCTCAGAGTTTTTCTGAGGCATCTGGTAGCAATTCTACACCACAGACAGCAGATCTATTGTCTGCTTACACTAATTGGAAGTTTGTCCATCACATTCAGTTTAACCTTGGAAATCTCCAAAGAAGGTATATTTTAAGGTTACTAAAATAGACATATTGAACATAAAATTTATTCTATGAAAATTTATTCATCTGTAGAGGTATCTTCCTCTTTGGTGCAAATAGTCATGATACCAAATACAGAAAAAAGAGATTGGCCTATAGAGAATAGCTAAATATAAAAGGTGGTATGTTTATCCTATCTGCTTTCACCTTTACATAAACTCCTACAGTCCTCATAACTTCCAGTCATCAAGAAGTTGACAACACCATATTTATTTATTCACTCATTCATTATTTGTCTTGGACCTACCACTTATAAAGCACTCTACTTGGTAGTGTGAGAATCAGAGAGATAATGACGTGATACCTGAGCTGTGGAAGTTTGTGGTGTAGCAGGAGAGGGAGACCTGTAAACACATTATTAACGTAATAGCTTGAAAACATTAATGGAAATAGAAAGCATAGGGTAGAGTATGTGAAAAGAAGCTATCCATTCTGAAAAAGGAACCAAGGTAGCTTCACAAAGGAAGCGGCATTTTAGGAAGAGAGGATATGTATTATAAGACATAAGGTCTCACTACCACTCCAAGGAGCTCAACAGCCAACGAGGGCTTTCAAAATGCAAGACCAAGGGCCTTACTACCGCTCCGAGGAGCTCGACAGCCACGAGATTCACCTGGAAGGAACACACCGGACACGTTGGAAAGGGAACAGACCTTTATTAGTCTGGCCAGATGGCACTCCCGGGGCCAAGTAGCTCCGAGAGGAGCCAGCTCAGGGGCTGAGGTCCTTTTTATAAGGGGATAGGCAGGGTAGGGGGTCTATACTCAAGATGCTTACAGAATGTCCCAAGGTTTTCAAAACATTCCTTCCAGGAGTGAAACAATCTTTATCTATTTACCCAGAACTACAAGGAGTGAAACAGTCTTTATCTGTTTACCCAGAACTACTAAATGTTCACTGCTTAATTTACATTAATCACAGTTGAGAGTAGGATTTAAGATTACAAAGTTATGCAGTCTCACAGTATACAATTTCCTTTTTTGTTCTTTGGCAATGGTTAGGTTACTTCATACCACTATAAGTAGACCTTTTGCTCAGCCCTTTAGAACAGGAAAGAAGAAGAAGTGTAAGAGACTTTCTCTCCACTTCTGGCATCAATACACTTCTGCCAGCTAAAAGTTGTTGTTACCGTCCCAAGTGCCTCCCTCACGGTAAAGAAGAGATCTGAGCGGAGACTCCCTTTCTTCTTTGTCTCCTTGCTCGCTAAGGTTGAGCTGAATGAATGTGGCTCTTTCATGCCTGCTGCGTTATTTCAAGCCCTCTCCTTTTATTAGAATGGTATTTTGCTCTGGGTGCCACTGGGACGTGTAATAGTATTGTGGTTTGGGTTTTAACTGTCCCCTCAAAAGTTTAACTGTCCCGTGTGTTAAAACTGGTTGTCAGCCTGTGATGCTATTGGGAATGGTGGGACCCAGTGGGAAAAGGTTGGGTCCCTGGAGGTGTGCCCTGCAGGGAGGTACTGAGACCTCACCCCTTTTCTGTCTTTCTGCTTCCCTGCAGGGACGAGGTGAGCTGCTTTGTTCTACCGCACACATCCTGCCCTAATGTTCTGCCTTCCCAGGGGCCCCAAGGCAATGCAGCCGATCAGTATTGGACTGACACTTCTGAAAACGTGAGCTAAAAATGCATTTTTTCTCCTTATAAGTCATTTCTCTCAAGTGTTTTGGTCATAGTGATTGAAAACTGACACGGGTAGCCATGTGATTTGGGGGATAAGCATATTTATTGTTTTTTTGGGGGGTTTCTTGTTTGTTTGGGTTGTTTATTTGTTTATGGAGACAGTCTCACTTTGTAGTTCAGGCTGGCCTTGAACTCACTGTGTAACCCAGGCTGGCCTCAAACTTGCTATGATCCTCCTGCCTCAGCCTCCTGAGTGCTGGGATTACAGATGTGTGCCACCATGCCTGGCCTGAAGTAAGTATTTATGAATATGATTCTGAAGTCTTAGAATTTTAAGTACAATGGTACTTCGGTTATGAATTTAATTCTTTTCACAATTCTGGTTTGGGTTTTTTATTTTGTTTTGCTTGAGACAGGGTTTTGCTATGTAGTTCAGGTTGGCCTTGGACTCACTGTGTACCCCAGGCTGGCCTCGAACTCACAACAGTCTTCGTGCCTCAGCCTCCTGAGTGCTGGGATTATAGGCGTGCGCCACCACACCCGACTTCTCTTAGCAATTCTAGTTGCAGAATTCGTTCCACAATTCTGGTTGCCAATCAAGAGGAAGAAAGGTAAAACCACTGAGAGAATTGAAGTTTTGAATGAAGCCTGTGAATGTAAACTGACTATATTGGTAACTTCTTTAGAGTATATTTCAGAGAAAAAGGCAAAGATAAAGAGTTGCCAGCATGACTGTAGTTTCTGAAATTTATCCATCCTTTGGCAGCCAGATAATCCAGTCCATATGAAATAAGCTCCCGACTGTAAGGTCTGAACATAAACCCCTGCTGCTTCTGCCCACACGTGTCAACCTACGAAATAAACTCCCCTGTGGAGGAGGCGATTTAGTGTGGCCTTCATGCCCCCTCAGAGGTGCATATCAGTGTCTACCTCCTTTGGATTGATCTTTATGGACTGGCAGAGGATCTCCATGTGGGTGTGTGCTTCTGGGGAGCCTAAGGTTTAATGAACCGGAACAGGAATTGAAAGCGGTTGTAAGTGACAAGCTGCTGCCTGCTCAAGTGGCCGGACTGAGAAGCGGTATCAGGAAGAGATTGAATGCTCACACATCGTAGAAATGTTTACTTGGTTCTGTGTTCTGCTAAATATGCAGTTTTGGTGACATGTAAAATGATGTTATTCCTCTTAATGATTATCACTTAAAAGAAAAAGTTCAAAATAAATAGATTTTAAACTGGTTTTCCATGATCAGTACTTGGAACATCTGCACAGAGATCGAAGACAAGATGCTCAAAATTCACCACACTCATGATTGCCCATATTTTGAGGCCTTTACTTTGCTCAGTGCTTGGTTTGTTTGTTTTTGTTTTCCTGGTACCGGGGATTGAACTCGGGTCCTTGCACTTAAAGGCAGGCCACCGAACCACTGAGCTAAATCCCCGGCCCTGTTTTTGTTTTTTTTTGAGACAGGGTCTTGCTATGTAGCTCAGGCTGGCCTTGAACTTGTGGCGATTCTCCTGCCTCTGCCTTCTGAATGCTTGGATTACAGGCATGTGCTATCACCCCCGACTGCTTGGTGCTTGGAAAATGATGGTTACCAAAAGTGGTTTAGAAACTCCTCTGAGACCATATTGCAGCTTCCCCTCTATGAGAAGTGTTTTTCTTTCTTTAATTTATAGTAACCAACCAAATGATTAATCAAATTTGTCAGTATTAATGATCTCTGATTGAGAGGGTCCCTAATTTAAGACAGAATTCTTATGATCTTATCATAAACTGAACACCATAATACAAAAAATATGAAGCAGGCTTTTCTAACACCTCTTCTAACAAAACAACCAAACAAAAACCAATTTCATTCCTAACAAGAGAAAGGTTAAATAGCTGGAAAATGTAAGACATCAGAGGATAATTAGCTACATAGCTTTGAAAATAGAAGGGGAGAAAGAGAATTGCAAGAAGGCATCATTTAGGGGTTTGCAGGAACTTAGAAAAGGAAACTATTCTCCTTCCAGGAAAGCAGATTTTTGTGGAAGCCATGTTCTTAAGGTGCAAGGGACTATTATAACCCCAGTCACAGAAAATTCTACTGCCTTAAGAGACACTGTGACTACAAGGCACACCTCTACTTTTCAATAGCTTGGGAACAGCGTCCCTTTTTTTTTTTTTTTTTTTTTTTTTTTTTTTTGTTTTTGGTCCGGTGTG
>NW_022900924.1:3859449-3892919 GCF_012274545.1 Fukomys damarensis | reverse complement strand
CTTTTTTTTTTTTTTTTTTTTTCCTTTCTTTTTGGTACTGGGGATCCAGTGCGGGACCTTGCAAGGCAGGCAGAGGAACCACTGAACTAAATCACCAGCCCCAACATCCCTTTTTTGTTGAAGGGTATGTAGACATAAGACATGCTCAGTAAATACATGTTGAAAGAATACTCACGTTACTGGAAGAATCCTAAATACTACCCATGTGATTAACTGGGATATGTCCAAATTATGCAAAACAGAATTGATCCTTTAAAAGAAACCTTGCCGCTCCTGTTTCTGTCAACCATTTTATTATTTTTTCATTCATACTGAGTTGAAAACACTTATCTTTTTAATGCATTTGTTTTATTCTAGTGTGCATACTGAAAGCATTCCTTCCCATATGTTTTTTTTAAACGGGTTTTATTTTTATTTTTAATTTTTGGTACCGGGGATCGAACTCTGGTTCTTGCACTTGTGAGGCGGACAGCACCAACTCCCTGGCCCCTTTTTATATGTATTTCATTGACAATTTACCAGTTTTAGCTGGGCGTGGTGGCACATGCCTATAATCCCAGCACATGGGAGGCTGAGGCAGGAGAAGTTCAAGGCCAGCCTGGGTTACATACCATAGTGAGTTCAAGGCCAACCAGGAATACATAGTGAGAGATCCTGTCTCAAAAAAAAAATTTTTTTACCACTTTAAGGTGTGTAAATCAGTATTTTTAATATATTCACAGAATTGTACAACCGTCACCACTACCCAATTCTGCGACATTTCAAAAAGAAACCCATAGTTACTAGCAGTCATTTCCCATTTCTCCCTCCCCTAGGCATGGTCAACCACTGATTTATCTTCTCTGTGGACTTGCCTGATCTGGATATTTCATGTAATGGAATCGTATGATATGGCTTTTTGTGCCTGTTTTCTTTCACTTCGTACAATATGCATGTATGTTGTCATATGTACTCTTTTGTAGCTGAATAATATTCCATTTTATGCTGCATTTTGTCTATATATCTATCAGCTGATGGACATTTGGGTTGCTTCTACCTTTTTGCTGTTTACAATAACCCTGCTAGGCACCTTCATGTACAAGTTTTTGGTTTGCCTAGATCTTTTGGGTATATATTAGGAGAGAAATTGCTAGAGCATATGGTAACTCTGTTTTAACTTTTTTTAGGAACTGCCAAGCTGAAAAGCATCAGTTTATGTTCATACCAGGAGTGTGTGATGGTTCTAATTTTTTCCACATCCTTGCCTTGTTATTAAAAAATAGTGGTGTGAAATCAGATCTCACTGCCATTTTGATGTGCTTTCTCTTAGTGGCTAATGATGTTAAGCGTTTTTTAATCTGTTTCCTGGCCATTTATATATCTTCTTTGAATGAATGTCCGTTCAAATCTTATGCCCATTTTTAAACTGGGTGGTTTATGTTTTCTTGTTGCATTGTAAGAGTTCTTTATATATTCTGGACACAAATGACTTATCAGATACATGATTTTTGAATATTTTCTGTGGGTTGTTTTCACTTTCTTGATGATGATGTTCTTTTGTCACTGGAAAATATCACTGGACAGGGTTCAAGGAGATTCCTGAAGCTGAAATAAGAAACCTAACCCACCGTAAACAGAAAATGGGCTCATAGGTTTGCTGACTCTCATCATGGAAAAAAAATTTTCCGTCACATCAGTAAGGGAATGGTTTTTTAGGCAGAAATTTTAGTACATACTCAATGAAGTAGAGTACAAGCCCTCAAGAGAGAAGGGCACATTATTTCCTGGAGAAAGGACCATTTATGCTTCTCTTGAAGGGGTAGAAACCACAGGAAACGATGCCCGGCCCCCTGAGAATGGCACTAGCCCATTTTTCAGGTATAGGTCCAGTTTTTTGAATAGGCATTTAAAGCACTCTTTGAATTCTCTCCACCTGTTTCTTTATCTTAGAATCAGATTCCTGCCCTTTACTTTCTCAGTTAAGCCAATTTACAGACCTTCAGTATTCCTGAGGAATTTAGGGTATGATGAGTCTAGAGGCTAAATTTAACCAAAGGAATGCTGAAAAGGATCACCTTGTGTAATTGTGGCTGGATCTCAGAAGTTGCAGTCTTCTTAAAAGTACAATTTTTAACATATGATTTCCTTGTCTCCTTTCTGTCTCCCTTTTATTTCTTCTGCCCTACCTCACTTTGAAGCATAAAAGGCTTTATTCATTTGCTTGTTTTTGCAGTGCCGAGGATCAAACCAAGGCCTTGTGCATGCTAGGCAAGCACTCTCTCATTGAGCTACACTGCCAGCCAAAGGTTTTCATTTTTATGAAGTCCTCACATCATGCATTCCTTTTTGGCCTGTAAGGTTTTGTATTGAGAAACCCACTGATACTCTTACAGAACCTTGTGTGTGATGAATTGCTTTTCTCTTGTTGCTTTCAAGATTCTTTCTTTGACTTTCACTTTTGACTACTTGATTATGACAAATCTTGTACGTGAAGTCCTTTGGACTGTCTTGAATTTGAATGTCCATTTTCTTTTATTTTCAGATTTGGAGAGTTATAGGCCACTATTTATTTCTCTTCTTCTGGTAGTTCCATAACACATCTATTTGTCTGTTTGATAGTTTTCTATAGTTCTCTTAAGTTTTCTTCACTTTTCTTCATTTTTATTTATTGTTCCTCTGTCTTGATGATTTTAAATCACTTGTTTTTGAATTCACTGTTTTCTGCTTGATAAAATCTACTGTTGAACCCCTCTAGTAAATTTTTCACTTTAGTTATTATAGTCTTCAATTCTAAAATTTGTTTGGTTCTTTTTTATAATTTCTACGTCTATTCTCTCTTTATTCATGCACTGTTATCCTGATTTCCTTTAGTTGTCTCTGTTCTCTTATAGCTTGTTTGAGCTCTTTTAATATAATTCTTAAACTTTTGTCAGGTGACTAAATAGATTTCTGTTTCTTTAGGATCCATTTCTACAGCTTTATTTGAGTCCTCTGAGCCACGTTTTCCTTTTTTCATATGCCTTTTCATTTTTTGCTGGGATGTGGGCCTTTGAAAAAACAAATACCTCTTCTGGTATTTACAGACCTTCGCCATAGTCTAACTGCAGATTGTGTGGGTCCCTTAAATCTTTTCTGGGATGCATTTCTCTGAGTTTATACATGTAATTTCCAGTTAGAAAGTTTTTTTCAGATGCCTTAATGTTTTGTTCTCTGGTGTTTGTGGGCAATACTACGGGTACTCTGGTCTCCCCCGACCACCGCCTGGGCCAGTGGCGGCGAACCTGTGGCACGTGTGCTGCAGCAGGCATGCAGAGCCCTCTCTGTTGGTTTGTGAGCCCAGCCACTCAGATCTTGAAAGCGGGCAGCTGAAATATTTTCCAAATTAAAAATGCATTTCAAAAATTATATAACATTTGCAGACAATCCTACAAGCCACCAGGAAATCTACAAGGAATTTTCTAGCATTGTAGCAGCTGTAAAGGAAAATTTTAATAACAGGTCTTTACAGTTCTGTAAGATGGAGACGACCCTGTGTTTTCTTATTTCTCCAGCCAAATTTGAAGAGTTCAATCTTTCTCGCTTACACTGGTTAGATTTTGGAAATCTGGAAATAGAGCTATCAGAATTTTAAGAAAACTGTCTGGAAAAAATAAATTATATCATCTGCATGCAACACTTGAGAAATGGAGTGTGAAGGGTTGACAAAGGACAGCACGGTTGGTACTTTTGAAAATGAAACTCTTAAAGTGTGGAGTTCATTACCAGATGATTTTAAGCCAATGAAAGCACTTGGGATTGCTTTTCTTACTTTGTTTGGATCATCTTGTAAGCAGCTGTTTTCAGCTTTGAATTATATCAAAGCTGTTACCCAAAACAGACTAGCATGACCTGAGTGCCTCATGTGTTGCTCTCAAACTAACAAAATATGCTGAGCGTGGTGGCGCACACCTGTAATCCCAGCACTTGGGAGGCTGAGGCAAGAGGATCGCTGTGAGTTCGAGACCAGCCTGGGCTACATAGTGAGTTCCAGGTCAGTCTCAACTACATAGTGAGACTCTGTCTCAAACAAAACAAAACAAAATTTAAAAACCTAACAAAATATGAGCCAAGGTTTGACGAACTATCAGCATGCACACAACAGCAGAGATCCCATTAAATGTGCAAAAGCACACTGAATGGAAACTTACCTTTCAGTAAAAAGCTGTTTGTATCATTAAAAGCTATTATTGTGTTTTTAAGACAAAAGATGTTAATGTAGGAGTTGTATTTTCTAAATGAAAACCTCAGCATTCAGATTTAATTGCAGTGTTGGCATTTTGCAATGAATAAATGGGTTTTGGGGTTGAGTTTGGTACGTGGTCTCTTAAAGGTTCACCATCACTGGCCAAGGCTCTCCTTTGTTTTGAAGTATTCAAGGTGTGGCAGTTACTTTTCTGCACTCAGAGTCAGACAAGACAGAAATCAGTGCCTTGGAAAGACCCCAGAAAGCCAGAACATAAGACATATAGTCCACTCCTCTCTCCCTCCCAAAGGAGCAGCCAAGAATTGGGCATTCTCTCTGATCACACTACACTATCCTGGCTTGCAGGGGAAGAATCATATATAGACGCCAAATGGACCGGGGATTTAGCTCAGTGGTTCCACCGCCTGCCTTGCAGGTGCAATGACTCAAGTTTGACCCCCAGTCCAAAAAAAGAAAAAAATCCAATGGCTTCTTGGTTTCAGTGTAATAGTTCTTGTCTTTACACTTACTTCCTTGGCTACTGTGACTTTCTAACTAGTTTTTGGAGTTCCCTTGAAAGATTTTTAAACGGTATATTGTGGTTAAGTCCTTGTCTCTAGGAGAATAAGTTCTGTGGTTTGCTATGCCACCATCTTGTGACCTCACTCTAAATTCTTAAACTGTTAAGTGGTGGGATCTTTGATACTCTGAAGAAAGCTGTGAAACATTTCCCTAGGGGAAAAAAAATGCATGCACATAAAATATAAGATATACACTCTGGGAGTGTTATATAGCCTCATATACATAGATGAATATATATCTAACCATATACCCTGTCTTTAAAATCTTTATATAGTCTGTTCAATTAAAAATTAATTCATTGGGTTTGGTTTACTTAAAACTTGCACACCAATCCGCTCTGGAAGGTAACCTTCAAAGCACGGAATAGCTTGTCTGATAAACCTGTTTGTGTGCCTGAGATCTGGAGCTGCACGGTCTCAGTGTGGCCATATAGATTATGCATACAGTGTGATTTAGAGCGAGGACCTGTTTTGCGTGCCTGAGACCATGAGCTACACTGTCAGTTTGACTTCTGTATGGCTGAAGATACTTAAGGTGATTTATATAGAGGGTACACGCCCATGTGTTTGATCTCTATTAATCCTGAAGTCAAGTGAGCTTCTCTGGTTAGGGGCACTTTGCATATCACTGCTAAGGAATTAAGCGCTGTCTGTGAGATGAGCAGAAGACAACTAGAAGCTTTATGCCTGATTTCTCCTGGGTTTCCCTATGTGTCCTTTCCCCTTGCCGATTCTAATCTGTATCCCTTCTAGTGAATTAATGAATCTTGGGTACACTTGACACATAGTTCAAACCTTTGAGTTAGCCAGTCTGCTAAACCCACTGCAATAATTAGGCCACATGTCTTTCAGCATTTAGAGCATAAGTGCGTTTTTAACAAGCTTCAGTAAATGACTATCATTTGCTAAGCGCTACGTCATTTGCAAGGACTCAGATGTAAAAATGTTCATGCCTTGAACTGCAACATTAGCATAGACCTCTCCAGCCTTCTAAATCTACGTGGTAAAAATCATATATATAGGTGGTACTCTTTCTTTTCTTGTTGCTTCCAATTTTTCTCATATAACACATTATTCTGTGACAACCCCCCGTCCCCAGTGGATGCCTGAAAGAGAAACAGGATGGTACTGAAGCCTATAATTATTTTCTCAGTTCTGGGGACTGAACCAAGGGCCTCATGCATGCTAGACATGTGACCTATCACCAAGCCCCCTCCCCAGCTGAATCTCATAATTTAATGCCTTTTTGCCTTAACTAAGTACAGTGGTACCTTGGTTCACAAACTTGAGTCTTACCACAGTTTTGGTTGCAAACCAAATTGGATGAGAACCTAATCAAATGCAATGGTTAGGTTCAAGGTTGACCTTGTGAGGAAAGTATCAGACATTGTAGTCATTCCTTTTGTAATTTGAGGTGCAATAGCAAAACTAACATGAATTTATTTTCCTGCCTTCATAAGTTCACAGATAGGAGAGTGTACTTACTATAGATCAAGTACTATAATTTAAGTGTACTTACTATAGATCTTAGCAATATCAACATGATTTTTTCCTTTATTTTTGAAGTCAAGAACTTCTACCTTTGTGCCTAAAGGAATCATTTATGACTTCTTTTGGCAAATCCAAATTGCAGGCATTATTACTGTTATGCTTTGAGGCTATTATGTAAAATGAGGATAACTTAAACTTAAGCACTATGATATCATGACAAGTCAATCTGATAACTGAAATGTCTATTAAGTGATTAAGAGGTAGGTAGCATGTAGAACATGGTTAACTCTGGGCAAAGGGATGTTTCATGTCCCCAGAAGGAAGGAGCAGATGGTACAAGATTTCATCACATTGCTCAGAATGATGTGCAACCTACAACTTTTGAATTATTTCTGGAATTTTCCTCTTACTAGTTTCGAACCACAGTTGACCATAGAAAGTGAAACTGCAGACAAGAGGGACTGCTGTAAATCTTATTCTTCTGCATTCTATATGAGGCCATACTTAAAGAGAATAAATGTATAAAGTTAATGACTATCTTTGGGTTTTTTGGTTTCTTTTTTAAATTAGTTTGAGAGGGATGAAGAGGTTTATTAGGCAGAATATAAAGTACACACTCAAAGAAAATAGAGTGTGGATCCTTGAAAGACATCTTTAAATTCATTTTGTGTATTTAATTAATTAATTAATTAATTTGGTACCAGGGATCCAACTCAGGACCTTGCACTTGCCAGGCAGGCACTGTGCCACTAAGCTACATCCCTGGCCCTGAAATTAGTTTTTAAAAGTCATGTCTATAAATTTTGCCTATTGTAAATATATGATTATGTGACTTTTGACAAATTGATATAGTTAAGTAACTGCTACCACATCAGAGCATAAAACATTTCTATCACCCTTAAAAATTCCATTCCTTTATGGTCAATTCTCTTCTCCCCACCCCCAGCTCTGGTAGTTGCCACTGGTTTTTGTTTTTTTTTTTTCTCATTGAGTTTATTGGTACATTGTAGGTATACAGTACAGTTATATTCATCACTGGGATCTTGTGCCTTTACATGACAGGTCTTGGTTCTCATTTTTTCCCCATTCCCTGGCCCTCCCTTCACCCCCTCCTCCCTTCCCTATTTACAAAGACTTGGTTTCCATTTTTTCATTTTCTCGTATCTTTTTCTTTTCCCTTGTTTCCTTTCCCTTCCCACTTCCCCTATACCTTTAGCCCTTTTCTTCCTATTTCACATCGTCAAAAATATGGAACACTTCACGAATTTGTGTATCATCCTTGAGCAGGGGCCATGCCAATCTCTGTATTGTCCCAATTTTAGTATCTGTGCTGCTGAAGCAAGCACTAGTCCCCACTGTTTTATGCCACCGTATGTTTGCCTTTTTCCGTATGTCATACCAGTGGAATTATGTGGTAGGAGTTCTTCCTTTTTTTTCCTTTTTTTTTGTTGGTACCGGGGATCAAACTCAGGACCTTGTACTTGTGAGACAGGCTGTGGCTCCACTGAGCTAAATCCCTGGCCTGCGTTCTTCCTTTTTCAACCCATAGTGTTTTTTTGAGATTTGTTTATCAATAGTTTGTTCCTCTACTGCTGAGTAGTATTCCATTGTATGCATATGCCACAGTTGATGTTATGGCTTATATCTAGACACCCCCCAAGCCTCATGTGCTCATAGGTGGGGCTTTTGGGATGACTGGATGTGGTGTGTAATACTGGGGCACAGATGTGTGACACTGAATTAGTCCACTGAGTGGTTTAGCATATTTCTGGTTGTTGGTGAATGGGTTTACCAAATTAGGAAGATCCAGCCTTCGGTGTGGGTGGTATCAATTAATAGGCTTGTGGCCTGGATGGAATGAAAAGGGAAAGGGAGGAAGTCACTCTGCTTGCTCCCTCCCCTGCCATGGACGGTTTCTCTTCTGCCATGCCACGCTGCCTTGGAGTCAGCTGACTGGGGACTGAAACTTCTACAAACTGAGCTAAAATAAACCTTTTCCTCTTTAATTTGTGGGTATCAGGTATTTTATCCCAGTTATGAGAAAGTAACTAAGACATTTGAGTTGTTTCCAGTTTGGGGCAATTATGAATTAAGCTGCTATGAATATTCACATTTAGGTGTCTTAAGTGGGTATGTTTTCAGTTTTCTTCGACATACCTAAAAGTACGATTGCTGTGGTATATGAAAGAGTGTATTTATGAGATTCCTAATACTTTTCCAAATAGCCTTTACCATTTTGCAATATATCAAATTTCCAGTTGTTACTCATCCTCACCTTTGTTTCGTGTTGTTGGTATTTTCTAACTTAAGCAATCTGCTAAGTGTGTGATGATAACTTACTGTGGTTTTAATTGGTATTTGCTTTGTGAACAGTAACATTGAGGATATTTTCATGTTTCTTATACTTTTTTGGTGTTCAATTTTTTTTAAGGTGTTCAATTTTTTTATTCATTTTTTGCAGGGCTGTTTATTTTATCATGGACCTTTTGGTGTTCTTTACACGTTTTTGACACAAGTCCTTGATTCTAAATGTGTACCCATTGTACACATTTGACTTTGTATTGTACACATTATTTTGACACTTTTGACACACGATAATATATTTTACAACTATTATTTCCCAGACTGTGGCTTACGTTTTCATCTTCCTGAGTGTCTTTTGATGAACAGTTACTAATTTTGAGGAAGTCCAATTTATTAATGTTTTTACTGTTTAACATTTTGTTTTGTTTTTGCAGTATTAGGGATTGAACCTCGGTTTTTGAACATGGTAGGCAAGCACTCTACCTACATTCCTAGCCCAGTGGTTATTATTATATCTCCTAAGATGGTTTTGCCTAACTCAGGGTTGGAAAATCAGTTTCTCCTTCTCATTTTTTGTTTGTTTGTTTTTGGTACCGGGGATCTAACTCAGGTCCTTGCACTTGCGAGACAGGTGGCGGAACCACTGAGCTAAATCCCTGGCCCTCTCCTTCTGTTTTAGTCACTTTCCTTGTTACTGAGACACAATATCCAGCATCCACAACTTAAAGGAGAAAAGGTTTATTTTGGCTCAGATTTTATTTATTTATTTATTTATTTATTTATTTATTTATTTATTTATTTATTGGGGTTTTTTTGAGACAGGGTCTCACTATGTAGTTGAGACTGACCTGGAACTCACTGTGTAGCCCAGGCTGGTCTCAAACTCACAGCGATCCTCCTGCCTCAGCCTCCCAAGTGCTGGGATGACAGGCGTGCGCCACCACTCCTGGCTATTGGCTCAGGTTTTAAAAGATGCAGTCCTTGCGTGGTTGGCAGCATGGTGTCTAGCGATCCTCCTGCCTCAGCCTCCCGAGTGCTGGGATGACAGGCGTGCGCCACCACGCCTGGCTATTGGCTCAGGTTTTAAAAGATGCAGTCCTTGCGCGGTTGGCAGCATGGTGTTAGCTAGAGGAAAACTGCTCATGTTGTGGTGGCCAGGAAACAGAGAGGGGTGAACCCGAGAGGGAGCTGTCCCTTTCCAGGTCATGCTCCCGGCGACAGGCCTCTTTCAACCACGCTTAAGTCCTTACAGCAAATCAGCTAGAGCCTCCATGATCCTGTCACCTCCAGAAGCCCCACCTTTGAACACATGCGGTTTTAGGGGAACAGTCCAGATCCAAATCACGACTCCTTCTAGATGATTACACTTTCACACTCATATTTCGCTCAGTGGTCCACATTGAAGTAATTTTTGTGTAGGATATAAGGTAAGGGTGAAGGTTTATCTTTGTACATGGATATCCTATTGTTGTACACCATTTATTTAAAAGGCTTTCCCTTCTCCTGTTGAATTATGGTGGCACCTTTGTAGAAAAGTAATTGACCTTGCATGTGAGAGTCTGTTTCTCGCTTTTAGGTCCAGTTCTTTTAATCTATATCTCTATCCTTTTTCTAATCTTAATTACCATAATTTTATCAGAAGTCTCAAAAATATGGTCGTTTGGTTTCTCCAACTTCATTCTTTTTTTTTTTTTTTTTTTTTTTTTAGATTGTTTTGGCTTTTCTGGGTTCTTTACTTTTCCATACTAGTTTTAGAATCAACTTGTCAATCTACAAAATTACCTGCTGAGATTTTGGGATTTTGACTGGATTTGCTTTGAATCTCTAAATCAATTGGGAAGAATTCATGTCTTAACAATTACGGAGTCTTTTAATCTGTGAACATAGAACATACCCCTGTGTATTTAGATCATCTTTAACTTCTCTCAGCAGTGTTTTGTAGTTTTCATTATGCAGGTTTTACACGTGTTTGATTTAATTAATCTCTAGGTATTTCATGTTGATTGATGCTTGCAAATGTGATTTTTAATCTCAACTTTCAATAATTCATTGCTAGTGTAGAGAATTCAATGGATTTTTAAATTTGTTACTTTGTACATTTTTTATTTTTTAAATTAAGCTGATATACTTAGATTCTGAGTATCCTGAGTTTGTCAAAAGAGTCAGTGTTTCCTGTCTGATTGTTTAAATTCTTTTTTTTTTTTTTTTGGTACTAGGGATCGAACTCGGGACCTTGTGCATGGAAAGCAGGCAGCAGAACCACTGAGCTAAATCCCTGCCCCTGTTTAAATTCTTTAAATTTTGTGTTCATTGACTTAATATTATTTTTAAAAATATGTGCCTTATTTATTTTAACAATTATATAAAAACATTTACTAATGCTTAGTATTTGACAAGTACGATCCTGTTAATTTATAGATACTACTATTGTCGCCGTTTGGAGATTAGGAAACAGAGTCATGGAAAAATTGTGTGCCAAGGTCACACAACTAATAAGTGGTTGCTGTTAGGTAAAGAGAGCCAAAAACCAAGACCAGACCAGGACCATAACAAGCCTCTGTTGTAGGGACAATCTGCCAAGCCGTCTCGGAGCAAAGGGAGAGACTCTTATAGGAGTGGGTGGGGCCTATAGGAGCTGGGCTGGGTTGAGTGACGTAGCGGCTCAGGATTGGGGGGCTGTGAGGTCACTAGGCGAGGCCATTTTAAGGCGAGGGAAATCTAATGTTCCAGGCTTTTGTTTTATGGTCGTTGGGCGAAGGTCTTTTCTTCTGCAGCTGCTTCAAGCCCACAAAGGGGTGACAGTTGGGGCTAAACCTGGATCTGGTGGGGGCAGTGGTAGGTGGGGGCTTCTTCCCTCTGCCGATGTGGCGATACCCCGCCATGACGAGTTCCCTGACTGCTTGGTAAATGCCCTCATGTGTACCTGGAAGAAATTTTGAAAACAGCGAAGCAGACAGGGCCCTATCATCATTAAAAGACATATACAAGCCAGTGGGCCCAACAAGGGAAGTAGCAAGGCATCATTTGGGGAAGCCAGGAGCAGCTCTGGTCTGTTCCCCAAGAATTCCTTTGTCTCTCTCCCTCTTGGATGCGCTGCTGTAATTTTTTTTTTTTTTTTTTTTTTGGTACTGGTGATCAAACTCGGGACCTTCCATTGTGAGGCAGGCAGCAGCATCAATGAGCTAAATCTCCAGCCCTTCTGCTGTATTCCTTTAACCCTTGGCTTTAACAATCCCTGACTGGTTAACAAAATAACAGCACTCTTCACCTAGCACCTGGCACGTTCCCCCTTGGGCCGCTGTCAGCACGTCAAGGGCCTTTCTATTTTGTAACACGACTACTACTAGAGAATTTATTTGATCTTGTCTTGTATTTAAGGACTGGCTTATTTTATCCCTGTCTTCTGAAATCTCTATGGACAGAGCCTGACAGAAACGTGTGGATGTAGAAATGCCCACTATCCCTGTTGCCACCCCACTGAGGACCCCCACTCCCATTAAGAAGGGGACTAGAAGGGGAGCTGCCCTTTTTCTGATTGTGTTCTGTGGGAGAACTTGTTTGACATCTGGGCTTCTGTATAAATGGTCATGGGAGGGCTGAGGAAGGATATGCAACAGAAAACATCAGACTGAGGCATTGGAAGGCCTCTTGGTTACATATGAAGTACAGGCCGTTGGACAGGCAGATCGGACCTCTTCTGAGATAAAGAGGGAGCAAGCAAGGCAAGTGATGTTGTCATTTTGCCCCACGCACGTCAGGTGAGTGGTTTGTGTAGAGAATGGGAGACCTGTAGTGAACGAAGGGTCCAGAACTGTGGATAAACTGCCAGTATTTGAGACAGACAGGTTAAAATCTAGGGGGATGGGACTTGGAGTGAGCGAGCAGGGTAAACGGAATAAACATCCAACAGTCTGAGGTGGTGACAGGGAGGTGGTGGAGGGTGGTATTAAATAGGTGGTGTAGCCTTTTGGAGACTGGGTTATCTGGTTTACCACTTGGAGATCTGTCCCTTTATAGGGAGGTGGAGTGGTGGCCTCACAAGTCTCTCTATTGCTAGTGACTGTTCATTGACTGCTTCTTTTGGTTATTCTTTTCTGCTGGGTATTTAAGACCAAGTTAAAGTGAGACCTGTGTTAATCACTATGAACCTCTTGCTATTTGTCGAGGTCAGTTAGGTCTCCTTAGGCATTATTTTGGAACCATGCATAGAGGCCCTCAGCTCCTCTGTCAGTGTCAGTCATCAGGATGGGTCTCAGCCTTACTTGACCATGTTGTCTTCAGTGAAAGTGTGGGAGATTTTTTTCTCTTGATGACCCTCCTTTAGCACACGTTACAGTTGTCCTCTGGTGTCCCGCAATCTCCCTACTCAGGAGGTTGGGTGACTTACCAAAGATGGTAACTACAACAGAAAAGGTTCCTTCATACCTTGGATCTTTGATGACCTTGAAGGGCCAGGGCCAAAACATTGGTGGTCTTCTTAGCCCAGTTCCCTTTTAGTGTTGGTCTCTGCACTTTGGTGGTTGAACACCCAGAAGAGAAGATCAGTGACATCAGTAGCACAGTAGAAGCTTAACTATCATAACTTTTTCTGGATAGCAAGCACCCTGGAATCTAAAATATAGAGGGCTGTTATTTTTATCAGTCATGGTTGTTCTAGTAGTTGACTTCCTGTGGAATATTAACAGGAACTTGGAGCCACACATCTTCATCATCATCATCATCATCATCATCATCATCATCATCATCATCATATTTTAGCATGACCACCATGATGACATTATCGTTGCAACAAACAGTATAAAATAGCCATTGTTAAATATATTTATTCATGAGGCTTTGGGGGGACATTTAGAGAGAAGCCATAACAGCAAATCAAAACCACAGTGAAATACCCTGTATGTTCAGCAGAATGACTGAAGGCTTTAAATGGTCATTATCAAGTGTTACTGAGGATGTAGAGTATGTGAAATTCTCACATTATTTGGCATTTTCTTATAAAATCAATTATGTACTTGCTCAAGGCCCTAGAATAGTGATAGTGAACCTTTTAGAGTGCTCAGTGATACAGACAGCCCACTGAAACACACATGCCTTAGGTGCACCACCACCGTCCTAGGAATTCCACATCCACGATGCTCAGAAAAATTAGCTCATTATCCATCAGAACTTTCTACAAGAATGTTCATAAGCAGCTTTATTCCCCAAACCCAAGATTAGGCAAGATCCAAATATTCACAGCAGGAAAATAAAACAATTTGTGATATAGTCATACAGTAGACTGTTACCAGCAGTAACAATGACTGTTAATATACAGAACAACACAGATAATATCCCTTGATTCTGTGAGACCGGGTTTGAGATCCACCTCACAGCTAATTGACAATCACTGCCCTGATCCACATCCCTTTGGTGTGGGGCTTAGAAATAAAACACCCACGTTCAGAATGTGGTTCATGTTGGCTATCTTTTTAAATATAGCCTCCCTGGTATCTTTCTCATTCCAGTTTTATGCCTGCATCACCTACATTTCCCCACTCCACGGCTTTGGAGAACAGAACATCTTCTCCTGTCATCTGTTCTCCGTTGGAGGCCGCATTCCAACTGGCAGGACCTGTGAGCACAGCAGGGGCCAAGTCCATCTCAAGGTGACCTGTATTTGGACTCTCCTCGGCATAATGACCATCGTATTGTGCTGCTAGAACTAGTCTTTGCTTTACCAAGTGTGTTCTCATATGTCTATCTAATTATAAAGTGTGATTATGTCCATACCTAGAAAGCTCTCTCATTTTCCTTCCCAAACACTGTCCCCACCCACTCCCAGAGACAAGCGCTGTTTGTGAATAATTTCTTACCTGGTGCTCAGTAAAATTCTTTTGGAAATCTCCAAGTTACTTAGGCCTACCTTTTTTTGTGGCACCGGGGATCAAACTCAGGACCTTGCACTTTTGAGGCAGGTAGTGGAACCACTGAGCTAAATCCCTGGCCAAGGCCTACTGTTCTTAATTAGACCCTATAAAAAGTCACATTCATTTTCTAATCTTTCCTTAGATGGTAATAAATATTTGGGGATTTTTTCCTATACGTTTTTAAAATTACAAAACAGAAGAACTGAACTTGAAACTGTGAAATAGGTGTTCAATAAAAGCTTTTTATTTCCATAGTATGGACTTACAGGGAACTAAGAAAGGATCTATATTTCTTTTTGTTTTTATGGTTGTTTTATATGTACTTTGTTCTTTTCACCTTGTCTTATTTATCATTTTTGTGGTTTGGTAGTTTTCTTTCTTTTTTTTTAAAGAAAGGATATATTTAACAGGCAAAACGTTCAAAAGAAAAGAAAAAGCAGGCTGTTATCACTCATTCCCATTTATCCGTGTCCGGCAGGGTCAAAGCTGTCAGTGCATTGTGTGAGGTGAAAAGGACTCTCGGGCTGCAGAGTTGCAGGCTATGATTAAAGCCTCCTGACAATAGGGCCTGTCTCCCAGACAGTCCACCCCACGTCAGCACTCCAGGTAGCTTGGAGCCTTTCAGGGCCAGGGAAAATACATCCTGCCGTGCTTAATCATATACATCCTGAGGCTTATAGATAAACTCTGTTATCAGAAGGAGGCTTGAGTCTCAAATGAGTATCGAGTGACTCACTTATTCCTTCCTCTGTCCCACTAAAATGTTTTTTTGGGGGGTTGCAGAGGATAATTCTCTATGTGTTTATGTGCTTGTGTAAACCTAGCCCCGTGGATCACGTGAGGATGAAAAAAGTGATTCCCAGTGTCAAGGGGTTTGCAGTCTATGCGGCTCTCTGCTTCATGGGAAACATCAAATACAGGAGAATTTGGACTAAGGATAGTCTGGATGAGGGAACTTGCACAACAGAAAAATTTAACTAGGCCTCACTTAGTAAAATTTTGATAAATATGAATAAGAAAGAACCACACATTTTTCATACTGCAGCCCGAGTGATCTTTCTGCAGCACAAATCTGATCATTTCATTTCTCTGCTTAAAGCCCTTCAGGGATGAGAACGGATAATGCCCAGCGCCCAATGGATGAGGAAACTGAGGCTCAGAAATGAACCATGTTGTCCCCAGAGCCAGCTAGTTAATGGCAGAACTAACTAGAACCTCATGCTCTAGGGGCACTGCTGTTCTTAAGCATCTTAACAGTCATTCTTGGCTTAACTCACTGAGCTAAAAATCAAGCAGTCGGCAGGGCTGTGCTCCTTTCTGGAAACGCTAGGGACAAATCCATTTTCTTGTTTTTTCCAGTTTCTGGAGGGCACCCACATTTCTTTGTTTAAAGCTCCTTCTTTCATCTTCAAAGCCGACTGAGCCTTTTGCACATTGTACATGTCACTGTCTTCACTGACTCTTTTGCCCTCCTCTTCCACGTTTCGGGATCCTTGTGATGACTTGGACTCGGCCAGGTTAGTCTGCATAATCTCCCATCTCACCTTGGGCATGTGTGCAAAGTCGGTTATGGAGCATAAGGTAACGTATTCAACGGGTTCCTGCGATTAGGAGGCTGCATCGTTTGCAGGGCCATTAGTCTGTCTACCTTGGTACAGCCTGACTGGTACACCTACAAGAGTTGCAGTGAGACTCATTCTGGGATGGCCACAAAAAACTGGAAAGTGGCACCCGGCGCTGCCTTCACGGTAAGGAGTCAATGCTCAGTCAGCGCCAACAGGAGCATCAAGCAAAACAGGAAGAAGCTACTCCCTCCTCACCCTTTCCCCTGTCTTCTAGTCTTTTTCTAATGTCCCTGTTGGCAAGAAGCCAGCTGACTAAGGCTAATTAGCTTTGCAGCTTCAGTCCCAACACTGGAGAGCAGTGTAGAATGGAAGGTTTGAGGCTGCAAGACATTAGCTTCAAAACTGACAAAAATACCACTAAAAAATTTAAGTTTTTGTTTGTTGGGTTGGGGGGGATTCGGTTTTGAGGATTGAACCCAGGGCCTTCATTCTGTGCTACATTTCCAGCCCTTTCTATTATTTTGAGATGGGGGGGATCTGCTAATTTGCCCAGGTTGGGCTTGAACTTGCAATCCTCCTGCCTCAGCCTCCCAGACTGTTGAGATTACAGGTGTGCGCCACTACACCAGGTATAAAAAAATAAGTTTAAACAAAGGACAGCCTAGGACTACATTATAGATGCTCCTTGATTGCAATGGGTTATAATCAATAAACCAACAAATAATGTTTAAAATATCCAAATATACAATTGAAAATACTACCTATTGCTAGTTCAAGTAAGATTCAAAGTATGGTTTCTGCTCAACGCACATCATTTTCACACTAATATAAAGTTCAAAATTGTAGTTTCGGGACTATCTATATATTTAATAAAATGTTCATATCTCAATATATAATACTTTTCAGAAACCAATAAGAAAAAGACAACCCAGTACATATGGGCAAAACCACAGTATGCTGTGTGACAGTAGTATCGGCCAAATTCCTATATTATTGTTAAATATTACATCTCAGACATAACTGTATGTACTATACTTTATTATGACTGCTAAGGCACAGTAGGTTTGCTGACACCAGAATCAATTGAGTGGTGAGTTACTTTGTGACATCATAGTGGCTGCAATGTCATTCAGCTATAGAAAATTTTCAGTTCCGTTGTAATCTCATGGGACCACCAATATATGTGCATCTGTCCTTAGCCAAAATGTCCTTACAAGCTGGGAGTGGTGGCATGTGCCTATAATCCCAGCACTCAGGAGGCTGAGGCAGGAGGATCAGCCAACCTGGGCTACACAATTCAAGGCTAGCCAAAACTACACAGCAAGACTTTGTCTCAATAAATAAATAAAGTCATTGTATAGCACGTGGCTATATGCAAGATGAACCTGGGCATCTCATAGTGCCAAAGGAGAGGTGGCATTATGAAAACAAAAACAACAATGCAAACGGAAGACATGCAATGACATGTGTGAAGATTATGAATTTCATTCCCAAAATTAGGCCGTTAGATGGAAAAGTTGCTCAAAGTTTGGTTTGGTTTGTACTTTTAATATAAAATGAAATGAATGTTCCGTATAAATAATGCCCTACCCTACCACCACCAAGACAAACTCTTGACTGGCACAGTTATCCTGAGTGGGTCTGACCTAATCAGGTGACATTTTAAGAACTGAGCTCTTCCTTAAAAGAAATTATTTGTTTGAGGGGCATCAGTCACATAGGTGATCTCTTGTTATTACTTTTGTTTTTTGTTTGTTTGAGACAGGGTCTCACTATATAGTTGAGACTGACCTGGAACTCACTATGTAGTTCAGGCTGGTCTCAAACCCACAGCGATCCTCCTGCCTCAGCCTCCTGAGTGCTGGAATTACAGATGCGCCACCTCTATATAGTTGAGACTGACCTGGAACTCACTATGTAGTTCAGGCTGGTCTCAAACCCACAGCGATCCTCCTGCCTCAGCCTCCTGAGTGCTGGAATTACAGGCATGCGCCACCACGCCCGGCATCTTGTTACTACTTTTGAAGATGGAGGGACTATGTAGAAAAGAGTGTAACAAACTTCTGGAAGCTAAGAGCAGCTCCCAGCTGATGCCCATAACAGAATCTCAGTTCTACAAGCTGCAGACATCTGAATTCTGCCAACAACCTGAAAAAGACTGGATAAAGCCCGCAAGCCTCAGATAGGAAGGACAGCTCTGGAGATACCTTGATTTTAGCCATGGGAAATCTGAGCGAAGAACCCTGACCTAGAGAGACTGTGGTAACAAATATGTGTTCTTATAAGCTGCAAAACTGGTGGTAATTTGTTCCACAGCAATTGATAACACAGGTGTGTCTAGGCTGTAAGTTACCATACAGCCAATAACATCAGTGAGACGCACCTGAGTATCCCTCCAGGAGGGGACCAAGGTGACCACCAGTTGGATAAAAGAAGTTACAAAAATAAATGCAGCGCGGGCTGGGGATTTAGCTCAGTAGCACAGCGCCTGCTGTGCTGTGTAAGCTCAACGTCCTGAGTTCAATCCCTGGAACCCCAAATAAACAAATACAGAGCGGCCTTGTTTTCACAAAACTCAACATTTATGGGTGGCAGAGCAAGATCTAGAAAGATAATACCAAAACGAGACAAAGCAAACCCAACCCTGAAGAGCCCTGCACCGGTGTCCAGACCCTCTCTGCACCTGCTCCCAGTCATCTCCAGCTCTAGGAGCCTCACAGCTCTGGTTTCTGGCTTCTACTCTTCCTCCCTTGTGTTTGCTGGATTTACTTCTAGTTGTTGTTCTTCTTCTTTGTACTAGGAATCGAACTCAGGACCTTGCACCTGCCAGGCGGGTGTGGTGCCGCTGAGCTACATCCTTGGCCCCTATTTGTCCTTCTTGAAAGGACACCGTATTCTCCTGGTTTTCCTTTTTTCTTTTTGGTTCCCTTTGCCAACTCAGTTTTTAGGGGAAATTCGACCTTTCCCTTTGAAGGTTTTTATATTTGAGTCTAATGAAATAAACTGTCAATAGAATAACAGGAGAAAAGCTGCAAAAGATTTCATTGATCAGATTTACATGACAGGGAAGACTTCCGATGGACCTAAAGACCCAGAGGGAACTGTCCATTTTATGCTTAGATTAGTGAATTCTGCGCAGCATGGAGACCTGTGACCGGGTGAAAGGCTGTGAGCTAAAGGAAGCAGACTGTGGGGAGCCAACAAGGCCTGCTGTCCAGGTTCTTCTCGGCCCCTCACTCACAGCATTCCTTCCTGTGGGGTATGGAGCCTTTCCTTACAACCTACAGCCAACGGCATAGGTCAGAGAATTTCCTCATGGCCCGTTCTTAGAAGGTAGGGAAGTTTGACCCAGCTCCCCTCAGAGGGCCAGCTTTCAGGAGATTCCTTAAAACAAACCTCTCAGATTTCTCGAGTACTTAAGTCCTCAGGAAACCACACATTGTTCTCACACAGACCTGGCTTCTTCCCTGTCTGTTGTTAAATTCTTGGTATTATTTCTTGTGTGACTGGGGTTTTGTTCAGAAAGTCCTTGCCTGTGCCTATGTCTCTGAGAGTTTTATCTCTTTTATCTTCCGGCAGATTAGTACATGGTGAGAGATATGGGCCTAGATTCCATCTTCTGCATGTGGATAGCCGCTTTTCCCACCACCGTTTTTTGTTTTTTTGGTACCAGGGTTCAAACTTGGGGCCTTGCGCTTGAGAGGCAGGCTGCGGCACCACTGAGCTCAGTCCCCCACCAGCACCATGTTAAAGAGGCTCTCACTTTGTCAAAGATCAGATAGCTGAAAATGCCTGGAGTTGTTTCTGTGTCCTCTATTCTGTTCCACCGTCCACATTTTTTTGTTTGTTTTGTTTCTTGCCAGTATAATGCTGTCTTTATCACTGTAACTTTGTAGCATAACTTGAAGTCCATGAGTGATGCCTCCTGCTTCGCTCTGGTTGCACAGGAGTTTTTCACTGTTGCTTTTACTATTTTAGGTCTCTTCCAAATTCACATGGATTTAAGACTGTTTCCTCTAGTTTTATGAGGAATGCTCTTGGTATTTTGATTGAGATTGCATTCAATGTGGTGTCAGTTTTGGGAGTATGGCCATCATGACAATTTTGGTTCTGCTTATTCAGCACCAAGGGATAGCTTTTTTTATTTTATTTTTTTCTGGTTTTTTAAGACAGGGTCTTACTATGTAGTTGAGACTGACCTGGAACTCACTATGTAGCCCAGGCTGATCTCCAACTCACAGGGATCCTCCTGCCTCAGCCTCCCGAGTGCGGGGGTTACAGGTGTGCGCCACCACGCCCGGCCCTCTATGTCTATTTTCTAATGTCTTCTTCCATAGTAGTGTCGTTGTTGTAAAGGTCTTTCACATCATTGGTTAAGTCAATTCCTAAGTATTTCATTTTTCTTGATATTATTGTCATATTGTTTTTTTAATTTCTTCTCAGTGAGTTTATTTTTGTACAAGAATGCCATTGATTTTGTATCCTGCTATGTTACTAAATTTTGTTATTAATTCTAGGAGTCTTTTGGTAGAATTTTTGGGCCTTTTATGTAGATACCATATTGTCTGTGAATAACAATAATTGGACTTCTTCCTTTCCTATATTTATCTCTTTTATTTCTTTCTCTTGCCTGATTGCTCTGGCTAGTGATTGAGAACTATATTGAACAGGAGCAGTGACGGTGAGCGTCCTTGTCTTGTTCCTGATTTTAGAGGAAAAGCCTTCATCTTTTTCCTTTTACTATGAGGTTGGCCATCTCTTTGTCATACTTTTTTTTTTTTAATCTGGTTGAAGAGACTTTCTATACCTATTCTGGTTTTCTTTAAATCATGAGTAAATGTTTGATTTTATCAAAGCTTTTTCCTGTGCCAGTTGAGATGATCATAGGATTCTTGCTCTTCCTTCTATTTATGTGGTGTATTATATTTATTGATTTGCATATGTTGAACCATCCTACCTCCCTGAGATGAATCCCACTCGGTCACGATGGATGATCTTTTTGATGATATGTCGCATTCTGTTTGCTGGTATCTTGTTGAGGACTTTTGCATCTATGTTCATGAAAGAGATCGGCTATATTCTTTTTGGTCGGCTCCTTGTCTGGTTTTGGAATCGGGGTGACGTTAGCTTCCAGGAATGACTTTGGAAGTACTCCTTCCATTTGAGTCTCATTAGGGAGTTTGAGGAGTGTTATGCCTTGTGTCTAGATGCCCCCCAAAGCTTCATGCAGTCATAGGTAGGGGCTTCTTCAGAGGTGGCTGGATCTAGAGTGTGTGACGCCAGGATAAGGGTGTGCGCTCACTGCCTCAGTCCACTGATTGGCCTGGCACCGGCCTTATGCGGGGTAGCCTAGGCAGGATAGAAAAGGGGCAGAAAGAAGCTAAGGTCCCTTCGACGTGCTGCTTGCTGCCTTCCGCCCGCACTGCTTTGCCATGGGCCCTGTCCCCTCGGCAGGGTCCCTCCACCGTGCCGCCCCGCCTTGGAGCCGACACCTCTACAGACTGTGAGCTGAAGTAAACCTTTCCTCCTTTTACCTTTGGGTGTCGCATATTTTGTCTCAGCAATTATAAAAGTAATGAATACAGGGAGTATTGGTATTAGATATGTTCCCTAAAGGTTTTGTAGAATTCAGGAGTGAATCCATCATGACCTGGGCTTTTTTTTTTAGTTGGTAGTTTTTATTATTATTGCTTCATTTACATTGCCTGATATTGGATTACTCAGAATTTCTATATCTTAGTTGTTTTTGGTAATTCGTGTATATCTAGGAGTCTATCCATTTCTTGTGAATTCTACAATTTATTAAAGGACTTACCAGGCTTCATTTTGGTGGTGTCCATTATGATTTTGCCTTTTTCCTTTTTATTTTTTTGATTTTTTTTTTTTTTTTTTTTTTAGACGGGGTCTCACTATGTAGTTGAGACTGACCTGGAACTCACTATGTAGCCCAGGCTGGTCTCGAACTTCCAGCGATCTTCCTGCCTCAGCCTCCCGAGTGCTGGGTTTGCAGGCATGTGCCACCACGCCCGGCTGATTTTGCCTTTTTCTTAAGATTGCTTTCATTGTGTCCCGTAAGTTCTGGTATGTTGTACTGGTACTATCATTTGATTCTGGGAACTAATTTCTTCTTTGACACAATGAAAGCAGTCGTAAGAGGGAAGGAAGTTTGTAGTGTGAATGCCCACATCAGTTTAATTTTTTTAAACAGGTGTTTGCTGAAAAGAACAAGCATTGCAGTGGTTTTGATACCATACCTGAAGTCCTTTGACTGGATGATAAATTAAAAGTCAGGAGGGCCAGGGATTTAGCTCAGTGGTTCTGCCACCTGCCTCACAAGCAGAAGGACCCGAGTTCGATCCCCCGTACCAAAAAAAACCAGGCCAATCTGGACAAGGCCACACAGATCTGTAGTCCCAGCACTTAGGGGACAGAGGTAGGAGGATTGTGAGTTCAAGGCCAAAAAATATGAAAACACGGGCAATGTTTTTAATTCAGAAGGAAGAGGAAATTAAGGGGACTTCAGCTTGAGGAGAAGAACTGAAGGGGGAACAGATCTGGCAAGAAAATCAGGCCGGCCCATTAATAGAGGAAAAGAGCAAGCTTTTAAGGGGTTGCTGGGATGGGCTGGGCTTCGGTTGATCGTTATGTCGGTTCTGGTCCTGCCGTGAGATGACTTCTCCTGTGTGGGGGTGTCTGTCTGTACAGGCTCTGCTGGAACCCAAGGTGACTACAGATTTGGGGCAACGACAAGAGACTTTGTCCAGGTGTCACTAGAGGAGTTCTGGAACAGGGTATTGTAAAAGCCTTACCAATACTTAAAATGCCTTCGTGACTCTTATCTTGGTGTCTTCAATCTCAAAGGGTGATAAGGTAAATTAATTTTGGACTAATATACGTTGTGTTGCCAGTTTTTACACAAACACTCCTTAACTGATTAATTTAGCTATGGGCAGAGCTAGGCAGGGATCTGACCCAGAGTTTTCAGGTGATAAAGGAGGCAGATAGAAAATGAAAGTAAAACAGTAGCACCTATAATCACAGCACTCAGGAGGCTGAGGCAGGATGACGACAAGTTGGAGGCCAGCCTGGGCTACATAGTGAGTTCAAGAACAGCCTGAACTACATGCTGAGACCTTGTGTCAAAAAATAAATTAAAATATTTTTAATACAATAAAGGTACAGATGCCGAGATCTATCCTCGTTTTAGTTATTTGTTGGGCATCTGCAGGCACAAGTGAAGAGTCAGTGCTCTTTAGTGAAAGCAGCGTACAAGTCTCTGGCTGGCGCCTGGGAGGCAGGTGAAATCGATTTCTTGGGTAACAAGTAGAAGTTATACCCTCAAGGATACCCATGACAACCATTTGACCACTTCCACAGCTGTAGGGCGGGAAGATGCTGAAATCACAGGTGAGGGGCCCCTAATTGTGCATGCTGGTGAGAGATGTCACCCAGTAGTTAAGGCCTGGGTGGCAGTTGAGGCTTCAAGAGCCAGGCTGGCAACATTATTGAGTGCTTCTCCTCTGCCGGGTCCCTCCTGCCCAGGGCAACCCTCCTTTTCCCTTCCCTTCCTCCCTGCAGCCAAGTGCCAGAGAGCCTCCACTCGGAGCCATAAAGAAACAATTAGGTGCGGTTAATGGCCCATAATTTGTTATTTCTGTATTCTGTTCCCAAGGGTCCCCTCCTGTTATTATCCAGGAAGAAACGTAAGACTGCGCATAAAACTGTGTATTTCATAGAAACAAAGGAAGAGAGCTCTTCTTTTTCACTGTGTCTCCTGTGATTTAGGTCAGTGGGTCTTCCCAGCTAGAAATGAGGTCGCTTTCCACAGGTGAGAGAGGCTGCTGCAGGCTGGCTCTCACCATCGTGTGGTGGACCTATGCATGAAGCCGGCTGCATAAATTGTTTGGTCTGGTGCAAAATGAACATTTGATATATCAGGAATTTCAAGCTGGGAGCAGTGGCACTTGCCTATAATCTCAGCCCTTCGGAGGCTGACCCAGAAGGATGGAAGTTTGAGGTCAGTCTATGTAACCTTGTCTCAAACAGTAAATAAAAAGGGCTGGGATGTAGCTTAGTGTACTGCCACCAAAAGGAAAAAAAAAAGAAGAAAAAAAGAAAATTAGGAATTTAAGGACTGCACAAGCCAGATATGGTAGTGCACACCTAGAATCCTAGCACTCAGTCAGGAAGGAGACTGAGGCAGGAGGATCACTGTGAGTTCGAGGCCAGCTTGAGCTACACAGTGAGTTCAAGGCCAGCCTGAACTACACAGCAAGACCTTGACTCAAAAAAAACAAAAAACCAAAACTGCAACAGAGGAGCATTCAGTTGAAGAGCACAGGCAGGCCTTTCTGACCATGGGTGCTGTGCAGCTGCAGAGTTGCACTCACAGCACTGCCCTGCACACAGCGTGGTCAGAGGACTAGACTAGAAGGACAAGGCCCATGAGCAGGCTTCTCCCTGGAAGCTGAGGAGAAAACATGGTGCTAGAGCTGGGGATTTAGCTCAGTGGTTCCGCCAACTTGTAAGCCCAAGGGCCTGAGTCCGATTCCCGTTACCAGAAAAAGAAAGAGGGGAGGGGAGGAGAGGGAGAGAAGGAGCAGGGGGGAGAGAGAGAGAGAAGGGAGGGATCCTCTTGGTCCTGATCTGCTTGAGGTTGGATATGGGAGGGCTTGAGAGTCAAAAAAGAGCCAGGAAGCCAGGCACTTTGGAGCCAAAGTCTCCGAAGAAGGTAGGTGGGCTGTGCTAGTGCTGAGGGCAGGAGGACACCAGGGAAGGGAGGAAGTGACACTCCCCACTCAACTGTGGGTCACTGGCTGGCTGAGCCCATCTTCAGGCTCTGGCAGCCCCCATGGAGACTGTCTGGATGAGGCCCTAGGGAGACGGTGCCTGAGAAGACCAAGGCCCAAGGGTGTTCCTGTGGGGGTCTTTTTTGTAGAGTAGCATAGTGTGAAAGTACGCGAAACCCTCTGTAGCGGTGAACGAAGCGCACCCACCGTGAGCATCCCTAGTACCCGCCTCTCCAGTCAGGACCTGGAGCATCTCCAGCGCCCCAGAAACACCACCTAACCGCCCCAACTGAACCCCTCAAGACAGCCTTGGCCCTGGCTTCTGTCACTGCCACGTCCTCACACCCACCCCTAAAGAATACTTTCATCTTACCTGGATTTGAACTTCAGGTGGGACAGGACACCACATGATTTTATTCTTTCTGCTTAATATTTTGTGAGAATCGCAACTCATTTACTCACTTTTGCTGCTAATCTGTTGGTGAATCCTTGTGTTGACGGGTAATTGTGCTGTGTGTGGCTTGTGTGTTCTCTGCTTTAGCATGAGGCTGTTCTGCATGGCTTGTGGAGGCGAGGGCATTAGAAGAGGCCCTGAGGGTACCACAAGGAAGGGGCACTGGACGTTCCTTTTGTGTTTGCTCCTGTCCGAGGCTGGAGGGCTGCGGTTCCCCCAAAGCCAGTCAGGAGCTCTGGTAGCCGTGGCCACAACCTGCTGTGCTCTGGGCTACCTGATACCACTTTTCTGTTCTCTCTGGGCTAAGGCCAGGCAAGACAAGAGACTGCCTTTGGGACACAGCGGAAATGCCACAAACAGGCCAGCAGGTGCCTGCCCTTTCCCAGGATGGGCGTGCTAGAAGGTGTTTGTGTTTGGAAATCCCGACGTCAGTTGTCACCTGTCCATCGAGACACTGCCCGCTCACAGGAGCGGTGAGCCCGGGAGCAAAGAGGCCTTCACCACTGGCCGCTCACCACCTCTCACCTATGTTCGAAGCAAGGCTGCCCAGTGTAGCCCATCTCCTGGGGGCTTCAGTTGCCCAAGGCTGCTCCCCATTCTTGCCAGAAGACCTCTCCCAGGCACCACTCCGACCTCGTATTTAACCTTGGGGACCGCTCTGGCTGGAGATGGCCAGGTGTCCTTTGTGCCTCCAGGGAAACCTGACAGATGTCCCTCTCTCTCTGGCTTGACAGGTACAGGTGAAGAGGAGGTCCCATCGCCTCGGGGCAGGAGGCTCCCTGGCAGACAGGGCGGGATTCCTGCTGGAGAGAGAGTTAAAGTGTGGGGACTCAGTCACAGAGCAAGCTTTGGCATGATGCCACTCTCGCACGATAGGCCGGCCGGGCTTGGCTAACCATGATCCTTTTCCCCCTTGGATCCTCAACAGCTGGGTGAGTAGATTGGACAAGTATCCTCACACCCCAACAAGGGGATGCAGCCGGGCGTGTTGGTGCACGCTCGGGAGGTTGAGGCAGGAGGGTCGCCACCAGCTCGAGGCTGTTCAGGGCTACACGGTGAGTTCAAGGCCAGCCTGAACTACATAGCGAGACCCCATCTCAAAACAAACAAACAAACAAACAAAGCACAAGAGGGGGGAACGTCCAAGTTGGGAGGGGAAACATGCTGATGCGGAGGAGTGCTCAGGCCTACCGTGGAGATTGTTGCTCATGGGGTTTGCCGCTCTGGGCTGGGCTTGGTGAGCTGCAGACAGCATTTGCCTGGGTGGGCACTGAGCTGCAGCTTCACCAGTCTGAGGTCGTCTTAGTCCTGGTGTCTGCATGTTTGTTTATTTTTTGGTACCGGGGATCAAACTCGGGTCCTTGTGCTTGAGAAGCAGGCAGTGGAACCACTGAGCTACATCCCTGGCCCAGCCCCTGGTGTCTATAGCAGATTGATCTTAAGTGCAGGTTTGTCTGTGTTGGACAAGGAAATCAAAGAATTGAGGGAGGGAGCTCCTGCTAAGAAGCAAAGTGAATTTGGTGAGTGGCTCATTTCTTATAATGTTGTCTGGTTTATGCATAATTCAATAGTTCTCCGTTTGGGAAGAGTGGGTCTATGCAAATCCAACGTAATAGTACTTCTTTTAAAATTCAGCATCCTTTGTAATTGCTCCAGGCCCTCTCCCCAGTGTAGGCCTGCAGTCGTGCACATAGCCTCTTACTGCACTTTCTGCCTCATCTTCCCTTCTCCCCATTGCTCCCTCCAGCGGCCTGGGCTCAGAAGAAACCAGATGGTGCAGTGGTAGGGAGTGTGACTTCCGGAGGCATGGCCCCAGATGACAACCATGGATTTGTTGGGCGACTTGGGCAAAGGGCTTCCTGGCTCTATAAAGTTCAATCACCTTAGTTTTATTTTTGTTTTGTTTTGTTTTTTGAGACAGGGTCTCACTATGTAGTTGAGAAGGACCTGGAACTCACTATGTAGCCCAGGCTGGTCTCGAACTCACAGTGATCCTCCTGCCTCAGCCTCCTGAGTGTTGGGATTATAGGTGTGCGCCACCACGCCTGGCTCACCTTAGTTTTAGATGAGAATATAATAGTACCTACTGTCTGGGTGAAAGGAGATGAAACCGTTGATTCATGGAAAGCACTTAAATAGTGCCTCGCCCATGACACACCTTAACTATTGTCACCAGCTCGATCCCTTTGCTGTTCAGAATTCTCAAATGGCCATAGAAAAGGAACAGTATTTAACCTGACATAGGACACTTGTGTGGCCCAGACTCTTTTTTCTTTGGTGCTGAGGATTGAATCAGAGTACTTGCTAGGCAAGCATTCTACCATCGAGCGACATCCCCAAACTAGCCGAGACTATGAACAGATAATTTCCTGCCTTCCTTGTCACTAACCCGTACACTTTGCCTCAGTTTCCCACCCACCCCCTCTTTGACCTCACATGGCTGTTCACTCACTAGTGTCCCTAAAGGACCAGCTCCCGGGTCAACATGTGCAGGTCCCCTCTGTCCTCCGAGCTGTGTCCACTCAGTCCCCAAGTTCGTGCAGCCAGGGCTGGGAATGCAGATCAGGGGTGGAGCATCTGCTTTAGATGAGGCCCTGGTTCCAATCTCTTGCATTTTAAATCTTAGGTCTTCATCTGAGTTCTTATAGCCAATAGGTCGTGAAGCGACACTGAAGTCACTGGCCATGGAATGTATTCTCTGTACAGCTCTCCAGGAAACATCACCCCCTGCTCAACACTCTCCGCCCACCATTGCCCACTCTGCCATCCATCACGCCTTGTGAGACGGTGGAAACTTCTGGCGATGAGAACACAGCCAAACAGATGCCAAGGTGCAAGTTACATTTTTGCACAACAGGCAGCATTTCATAAAGTCGAGGAAAGTAAAACTGCTGAAAAGAGCACAGACACTGACAAATGAATATCTGAAAGAATCAATTAGGCCCATCGACAAATGAAGAGGACACGTGTATAACCACTAGGTGCTTCAGAGGGGGATGATTTGAGTATCAAAGATGAAATAGTAAGAGAACTGAGGAAGCCCTTGCCTCACTTACAGGGACTGATCACACCCTCAGACATGAAATGAGCTTCTATTGTGCAGTCATATAATTTGGGGAGGGAAACACACTTGCATATTCTAAATATCAGCCCAGAGTTGCAGTTACACTTGGTTGAAAGATACCCGTTTTAACTGAACACTGGTGAGCCAGTACACAATGGCACACACCTGTAATCCCAGCTACAGTACTTTGGTGGCTGCAGCAAAACAGCAAGTTCAAGTCCAGCCTGGGCAACTTGTGAGACCCTGTCTCGAAATAAAATTTTAAAAAGGGCTGAGGATATGTCTCACTGGTAGGGCACTTGCGTAGCATGCACAAGGCCCTGGGTTCAATCCCCAGTGCTGTAAAAACAAACAAACAAAAAAACACTGGGAAGATGTTGGTCAAAGGGTATAAAACTTTGATTGAATAGGAGGAATAAGTTCAGATCTAGTGTATAAAATGCTGACTACAGTAAACGGTTTTGTTTGTTGTTTTTGAGACAGGGTCTCACCGTGTAGTTGAGACTGACCTGGAACTCACTATGTAGCCCAGGCTGGTCTCAAACTCAACAGCGATCCTCCTGTCTCAGCCTCCCAAGTGCTGGGATTACAGGCATGTGCTACTATAACCAGCAATTACGTATTCTTAAAAATCAGAGGTTTTAAGTTTTCTCACCATCAAAAAGATGAGGCAACACATGTTAACTAGCTCAACTGTATGTGTGTGTGTGTGTGTGTGTATATTTCAAAATATGTACGATATATACAATTTTTTTCAGTTAAAATTTAGAAGAGATACTAGCTTCCACTTTTCAAGATAAAATTCTGATTACACCTTTTTCTCTTGTATATGAAATGCTGGTCTCAAGTAATTTTACTTTAAGAGGGGTTTTCAAGTCCTATTCATTTTGGGTAATCTTTACAAATATTTATCTACCTGCTTTATCTGCCCTAATAGGGCACATAGTTTGGGGCAAGTAGTGCCTCATACTGACAGCTGTACCCTGGCATCTCATGGAATGGCAGGGATGGGAATGCATCTGAGTCACCGGTGAAGTCCAGACAGCGTTTCAGTCCGGTTTCTTGTTAAATGAGTTACAAAGCACATCCAGAGCTGCTAGAAGCAAAGGCCCTGCAGTTGAGGCCTTGGCCAGTGTCCTAGCAATCGGGTGCCAGGGTGTTGAGGTAAAACAGGGCCAAGGAGCCCCAGCAGCCAGCCTGGCTCTTGCTCTTGGGCCGATGCCGGGGGTCGGGGGAGGTCTCCGAGTGCCTGCAGGACGTGGGAATGCCAAGTGCCGAGAGGCCCTGCTTCAGCCTCCTGCCTTCCCCTAGGGGCAGAGCAATGGCTTTGGCTATTCTGGTTCTTTCACACTAAAGTATGGGTCAGAACTTCCTGTGGGAGAACTCCGCATTCCGGATCCCAACAAAGGCCACGGAAGTGTCGGGACCGATTCAGCTGCACCGTGGAAATAGGAGAGAACAACTTCCTACTTCAGGTTGGGGAAAGAGGCAAGTGGGCAGCAACGCCCAGCCTTGCTCCAGGCACTGCCCACATCCCGCAGGCAGAGAACAGCAGCGCCTCTGTGTCCACGAAAACGAGCCAAGTCGGGGTCACGGAGCTGTGCGGAGCTGTGCTCGGCAGAGGACAAGCGACTGCACATCCTCGGGAGGCTGAGACGGCTTTGGAGCAGGGGCTGGAGTGCGCGGGCGGCAGGAGGACGAGGAGGAGAGGAGGAAGAGGGCCGCTCTTTCCAGAAGCTCCGCCGCGAGAGTGAGGACAGGGACACTCGTTGGACTTGTCGCAACTTGTTTTTCAGGTCTGAAAATTGGATCGCTCTAGGGCCAGGGAAGGAGCCCGACCAGGCTGAGAGACTAAAGGCACGAGAGAGAGGAGACAAAGCCCCATGCCATGTGGTGGAGACCGTTTTTGTTACTTACGTTAGAGCTTTGGATGGAAGGAAAAATTTGTGCCATGGTTTAACTAGCGGGCACCAAAAACAAGCAAAGCTTTGATGCATAGTATTTATAAAACATTGGAAAACGACCCTCCAGGTTCAGTTCCCTCCAGGAAACAGGAATTTTACTTGTAATTATATACACTTCCGTGTTAAATTTCTATTAATAACGGTGTCACTGTTTTCCAGTGCTGGGGATGGAACTCGGGGCTTCCCACATGCTAGGCAAGGGCTCTTCCACGGAGCACACTTACCCCAAGCTCAGCGTAATGATCTTAAAATGCAGCATTACTGGAAAAGCCTCCATAGAACCTACTGTACAGTGAGAACAGCCTCCAAAAGGCCTGCGTGAACGGAGATGTTCACGTTCTGGGCAGCTGCAAGTCACTTAGTCCCTAAGGCCTCTTCTTGAGCACTTCCCGAGGGACAAGGGGGGCCAGGCAAGCAGTTCCTGCGGCGCCGCCGTTCTCCAAGTCCGGGAACTGGGGATGGCTCTTCCCCATGCTGGCTAACTCAGGACGGGCTGCGAAAGGCCCCATTTCCTTTCAGATGAGGACTTCGTGGAGCCACTCACCTGCAGGACGGCCTCCCTGGCTACCCACATTTGGCCCGCTCACTGGAATAGTGATTTATACCTGGGTGCCAGGGTCCGCAGCATGAGGGGATTACACTGGAACCTGTGGCTATTTAGGGGAAGAGACAGGAGGAAAAACGGCTGTACTGGTGAGTTCTTGTCCCACCCAAACCCACGCAGCTCCAAGAGGCTGGCACAGCAGGGAGAGGGGGAAAGGCCCAGAACGGGCTCATTTCACCCCTCTCCTCCGCACTCCCTGGGTTCACCTGAGCAGGGCCAACACAGGCTGCCTCCAGGGGTGGCATCAAGGTATCCTTTTGGTGGAGAGGCACTAGCTCAGCTCCTCTGGGGACACTGATCCAAGAGCAAGGGGGCTGAGGGTTCAAGGCCACCCTCCTCTCAGTTTGGGAAGGTGGTTTTTCAGAACGGGATTCAACCCAGGACCTTCACACTTAGCCATGTGCTCAGCCCTTATTCTTTTGAGGTGGAGTCTCAGCAAATTGCTAAATTGCCCAGGTTGGGCTTGAATTTGCAGTCTCCCTCCCAGAGGCTGGGATTACAGGCTTGTACCACCCTAGCCAGCCCCTCTCCCCTCAATCAACTGAGACAAAGATCCTTCTCCAGGGCTCGGTGGCAACTATTCAATTGGCCTCCATGGCAATCAGTTCTCGTCTCAGCGACGCAGGCTGACACACTGACATCTTGCCTTTATCCTCAGACCCAGCCAGGACTCTAAGGCACCAGCTAGCTGGCTTATTATGAAGTCAGACGACAGACGACAGAGAACAGAATCATACCACCCCCAAGGTGTCAGGTCCCAAGGGCTGACAGAGCTGGGCCAGTACAGAACGTATGCCAGCTGGTACCACCGCCTTCTGGGGAACTCGAAGGAACCACTAGTTCTAAGGATTGGCCCTCCAGCTGGCACAGTACCAGGGGACCCCTTCCCACGAACTCACGTCTGCTTTAACCTTAATGACAGGCTGTGGGCTCCCGTGGCACTGAGATGGCAGGGAGAGCCATCTGGACACAATTCCTTACTTCTCCTCCAGTGTTGGGCCGAGGGACTCTTGCAGGGATGCCGGCTAGAGGGCAGCTGGGCTTCTACCACAGGAATCTACGCTCCTGGACACTGACTCCCAGCCTGGGGTCTCCAGTCAGGAATCCGACTCAGTGTTCAGCCAAGTCAGGCCATACCAGTCTGAGGCAGGACTCAGGAGTTCTGTCCCAAAAGTAGTTTCTCTGTACCCTTCCCCCGCCTTTGTATCATTTTCAAGCTTCAGTGCAGACTTTCATCTGCTAAAATTATTTTAATAAAATACATATATAAACTTTGTCTTTGGGTAGTGAAACCTTTGTAATTTAATGCAAACAACAATCAGAATGCCGCCAAAGCTAGGCTGGGGCTGCAGCTCAGACTTATTTGCCCAGCATACACGAGGCCCTGGGTTCGACCCCAGCACTGCCAAATGAAATTTTCCACAGTGCTTCAAAGTAAAAAGAATTTACCCTTTTGAGACAAGCAGCCAGTCCTCCACCCCAATGATTTAGATGTTATGGTTTGAGTTTAGAGGACTCGTGTCCTAGCATCATTTGTTTTTATGTATTTAGAAGGGTAATACATGGTCACTCTTCTTAATATGCAGGGGACTAGAATGTCTGGGGCAGCCAGGCACACGTGCCACCTCATCCCACGGGACAGGACGGGAGCACTTAGGAAATGCCTGCTCGAAACCCCTCCGTATGCTAGTCCTCTGCTGTAGAGGACGAAATGGCTGAGTTCCTCACACAACCACAGGCGGGGCAGCAGGTACTGCAGGGCTGAGACTAGAATCTGAGTCTTGTTTTTTTCCACCAAACCAGTGGTTTTCAAACTCACTTTTGTGGCAGCGCTTGTGCATCTCTGCATTTGTTCCAAACGCGATATTAACCATGAAAAGCTATCTTTTACATGTACCTCTAAGAGGTTTCACACACATTAGCTGAGGTTGCCGAGGCCTGACAGTAAGGGCTGCATCACAATGCATGCGACCTTCACATGGCTCACAGGGGAGGGGGCCTAGGCGGTGCTCAAGAAGCCCAGGGACAACTCAATGCTTGTGGTTCTCATCCGAGGATTCCAGTGCTTGTAACTTCTAGTGTTTACTTGAGACACAGTGGACAAGAACTGAAAGGTGTTGAGTACCCTGTTAATTTTCTTAAGCATCTACTTCAGATGTCAGTAACCAGGGTCTCTTCATGATTTGTGAACTTGGCTAACTCAAAAGGAACCAAGGTAAAGCAGCTATTTACATAAAGCTGTGTTTTAGAAGAAGATGAAGGGGAGGGAGTCAGGACACTTTTGACTCAGATTTTACTTTTTGTACCAGGGATCAAACTCGGGTCCCTGCGCCTGCAAAGCAGGTGTCAGAACCACTGAGCTAAATCCCGGGCCCTCAAATTTTACTATTAACTCACTGGGTAATGAGGATGGATCTTGCTCCTCCCTTAACTTGTTTCCTCAATGAAAAAGGAAAAAGCTGTATTAATGGGGACCAGGGATATAGCTCAGTGGTTCTGCTGCCCGCCCTGCAAGCACAAGGTCCCAAGTTTGATCCCTGGTACAAA
>NW_022900924.1:3761810-3859111 GCF_012274545.1 Fukomys damarensis | reverse complement strand
AGAAAAAAAAAAAAAAAAAAAAAAAAAAAAAAAAAAGTGGAATGTGGATTAAATTAGTGGTTTTGGGGCTTTTAAGAACCAAAGCCTTATCAGCACACGTCATTGGAAATCTAATAAAACTCTGATGGGCCTGGGAGCTCCCTCTCCACAATGGTCCAGCAGAATACTGTGAAAACTAGGGAAGTAGATGATATAAGGTCCCTCTCCACCTAAACATCTAGTTTTCAAGGTACTTTGCCTCTGGAAGACAAATGTTGACTTGAGCTGCCCTGTTTCCTGAGCCCCTTTCTCCTAGACTAAGAGGCGGAGGTAATTCATCTTTCATACCTAAGATAGTGGCTCACAGCACTGACTGAGAACCACAGTGACAACTCCAATCCTGGGGCTCACCAACAGTGGACAGTGGTGACATATTTATTTAGCTTCACTGATCAGGGAGGCTACAGCAGATTCAATGCTGTCAAAATAGGCAAGCACTACTGTCAGCAGCAACACCCCAGCACATTTCAACAGCATCCAAGCCTCATGGCCTATAGTCTCATTTTAAAAAGCCAGCTTGAAAGCAAAGGGCAATTTAAAATGCTGATGGAGAACTTCACTGAAAAAGCACAATTCAACTGCTATGTCCACTGTAAGAAAAGCTAAGAACTCAGATATAAAAGGACTTAAATGGCAAATAAAACACAATATCAGCATTTAAAAACACTGTAATTTTCAGTTCAGAAGATGCCCCCTCCCTTGCCTGGCCCTGTTGAGCAGGCCTCTTAGTGACAGCTGTACAGAACGCAGTGGATGACCTCCACCTAGCTCAAAGGGGCAGCGCTTCAGCAAGCTATGTGCTGGGACAGTGGGACTCACGTTTAAGTGTCAGAGGCTGTAGAGCAGCCATGCCCTACGCCTGACCTGAAGCCTCACACATCCTGGTCCTGCCCTTCAGAGATCTTGTGAGTAACCTCAACTCTTGGGAAAGTGACCAGAAACTAAAACAGCCGGATTCCTGCCATGTTTCCCAAGTCTTTCTCCAGAGCCTGATCTATTTATTTATTTATTTATTTGGTACCAGGGATCAAACTCAGGACCTTGCGCTTGCGAGGCAGGTGGTGGCACCACTGAGCTACACCTCTGGCCCTGCCAGTCTATTTTAAACTCTGCTGTTAGCCCTACTTTCAGCCAATGCAACTTGGGAGGGTACAGCTGCAACCCCAGAAAGAGGGCTCCTATCTGAATAAGCACCAAACAAATGGCATCCCTCAATGACACCTGCAAATCAGCCCTTATCCTTAAAATATCTAGAATTAATTTGATATGGACAGGATCTCCTAGCCTCATATGCAAGCAAACATATCAGCTACCTCAAGGACAATAACTCATAATCTTACTCTACGATAGACGCTCGATTCTTATTTTAATATATTTTAAGGTTAAGAGATTCTATGGCACTGTTTTTGTTGGTTCTTTTAGGTGTCACAGTACCATTTTAATTCTTAGAATATTCTAACCTGCAAAGTTAAGCAAAATTAATACAGAAAAAATGCTGTGTACATCCTTAATGGGAAATCCTAGTACGTTCAGGCAACTTATCACTTTTGTGTTGAGGAAAGCGGGGACCGGGATTAAGACCAAGGTATCTAAAAACAAGGCTATTTATACAGCGCCAGAACAGGAAAGTTCAGATGACAAGGCCATCCCGGCAGCTCAAGGTCGGTTTGTGCCTCAGTGCTTCAGACCTAATTCCGCCACATGACAGCTGCACAAAGTTGGCAGTGACCACAGCGAGCTGTCTTCCTCCACGCAACACCACCTTCCGCAGTGCAGCTGTCTTTGAGCTACGTAGTACAGGTCTCACTAGTATCCTGGCTGTTCAG
This sequence comes from Fukomys damarensis, assembly GCF_012274545.1. NCBI lineage: Eukaryota > Metazoa > Chordata > Mammalia > Rodentia > Bathyergidae > Fukomys > Fukomys damarensis. The sequence continues at coordinate 3,857,246 of NW_022900924.1, read as the reverse complement.
TTTTCCACTTGTGGACCCCCGACAAGCCTGCTAGATCATGCCAGTGTTTGAACTTGGTGAGGAGTACACCATTAGGGGCAGGGGAGTTAGCTCAGTGGTGCTGCCGCCTGCCTCGCAAGAGCAAGGTCCTGAGTTCGATCCCTGGTGTCAAAAAAAAAGAAAAACGGATCACCGTTAGACCCCAGAAGTCAATACTGGCTGTGTGTGGACACAGCTATGACATACACTCAGCTTCTTCACAACTTGGTCTAAACACTGGGTTCGCATACTGCAGGGTCCAAGCTGACACCTGAGACAGGCTTATTTTCAGACACCTGCTAGACAGCACCCACAGCTTTCAGACTGGAACCAGCTGAGCTGTTTTAAGTGTTTAAGTTCTTTAGTCAGAGGGTACATTCAGATCGTGACCCTACACAGACTGTCCCAAGGGGTGTGTGTGTATAAGACACTTCAAAGCCCAGCCAATGTACCACAGGTGTTGGGCTGGTGACCTCAGAGCCAGTGGTATTTAACATCAACTTTCCTGAGGGTAGGACTATATAATATAGCTCAGTCATAGACCAAGAGATCAGGATGTTCAACAGACAGGAAGGGAAAGAAAACCCACCTCTTAAGAGCAAGAACTAGTCCAAAAGTGACTAGATGTCACGGCCTTGTTCAATGAGAAGCAGTAGTCAGAGATCTAAAGAGCAGAGCTTCCTCCCTGTATGGAGAGAGGGAGGGAGGGGGGCCACTAGTTGTGCACAAAAATCCAATCCCAATCTGATTCTGTTTCTGCTCCCAATTCTTCTCTCTGCTCATCTGAGAACGGCAGGCAGAGAGTTTTCTAACCTCCTGCCTCCTAAATCTGCCTCTTGCTCCCACAGCATGCAGGCAGGTGCTCAGCTGGTGATAAGGGGACTGGGTGCCCTGAAATCAGAGCAGCAGGAGAAAACAAAAAAGCTTAGAAGTCAGAGGTAATTTTAATTACTACGGATGTGCAGTTCTTGATTGCCTCGCCCTTTTTCAGCTTGGGACAAAATAATTAAGGAAATGTTTTTCAGGGCTTGGGCATCATGGTGAGGCTCCTTGCCAGGGCCTAGAAAAAAAAAAAACAATCTGACGTTATACTTTGCCAAAGATCAGCTACCCAACAGCACCTCAAACCACTTTGTGAGCAGGAAAGGAACAAAGGGCACAGAATTAGAACGTGTTAGCAAATGCCACCATGCAGAACACTCAACTTTATTTGTTTTATTTATATATTTAACAATTCTAAAGTATTTACTTCTTGCTTTGACAAAAAATGAAAAATATAGGAGCACTGACTCCTCTTTAGGAGAAAAGGGTTATATGTACAGCTATGGAGAGTTACGGTTCCTCCTTTACATACAAAGAAAAATATTAATAAAAAAGTGCTTCATTGATCAAAAAAGGGCTAAAAGCTGCAAGCATTATTCACACTGTACATCAGACCCAAGAAACCCGTATCATAACCTCTTGGCACCGTTCACTAGGAACTTCACAATCTTCAATTACACTGATTTCTCCCTGCCTGCACAAGACCACGTAGTGTGGAGAAGAACTACACCATCTAAGTATGGACTCTGCTGTTGTGGAAGTCGGGGTCATGCTCCAGACGCTCTGGGATCTGCCTGGACTGACAGTGCCAGGGAAGGTGTCTGGGCCACGTGTAACCACACTCAAGGACACGTAGGAGCCACCTTCCTGAGACAGCTAGCCCTCGGCCAGAGAACTGCTTCCGAAGGGGAAGAGGAGTACCGGGAAGGATGAGACAAGCGTTCCATGACCTCACCCTACCTCCTAGCCATGAGGTTAGGCCGTCACCACTTTTCAGTAGAGCCAAATGTAGCCCTTCCCCAAGAGGGAGGGCAGGCACAAAACATGGAGCCAACCTTACAGAGCACAGACCTATACATCTCTCCACCCTTCCCCATACTCATTTTCACCACAAATATTCTTGATTTAAGGCTCTTTTTGGACCACACGAAATCTGAGGACAGGTACCCTCCTCTAAGCCATGTCCCTTCTCTAAGAAACCCTGCAAAGTCACCAACTAACCCTTCGCTGCCGGCCACCAGATATTGGGCATAGGCTCACTCTGACAGCCAGCGCTGCCAAGGGAAGGAGGAGGAAGGCTATTATTTGTGGGGACCTTTCTAACTCTAAAGGCTGATTTTACCCATTAAATGGGAGATCTATGATTTGTTTGGTTTGGGAATGGGAATTTTTGGAACCCTGAGTCTGGATTTCCCTGTGCTGGCTGAGGAAAAGAGACTGACTGGGGCATCAGACCCTGGAATGGGGCTCCTGGGTATGCCTGGGCTCAGGGGAGGCCTTGGCCACAGCAGCGAGATACCACACTGTGGCCAGTGTGCACTCATGGCTGAGGAAGCACTACCCAGCCTACCCAGGGAACAGCCCCCTGAAAGTGAAGGGAGCCCTAGACAATCTGGGTCAAGTTAAAAACAGAATCCCACGGGGAACAACATGCTGACCACCCATCCCCAGCCCCTCATTTGCCTCGGAGCGCACACACCTTCCTTCCCAACATGAGTCTGGGGTTCCATACGCTATGTGCTGCTCCCTCCAAATGCCAAGCCTGCATATCTGTGAGGTGGATGAGCCCAGCCTCTCAGGAGGGAGAGCCACGGGGGGAGTGTTCTTGGGAAGACACTTCCAGCCTCTTCACGCCAAGATTTCCCAACCAGTCTGATGTGGTGGTGGCATGAGGAATGCTCACAAATACTAGTACCGGCTGGCTTTCCTGTCCTCTGTCTCAGGCCTCTACTCCTGGTTCTGACCAGTCTCCTCCACCACGAAGCATCATGCCATCCCTCAGTGTGCCTGACAGCAGTTACAGGGGGCCTGGCAACCTCTGGTCTTCCATTAAAAAAAAAAAAAAAAGACAACCTGGGGACCTTTTCTTTTTTTGAATGCAGAGGCAGGACCGAAAAGGGAAGAGGGGCTGAAAGAAAAATCAATCTACAATCCAGTGGCACATCCCAATTTCTGTCACTCTGTACAGGCGGTTCCATGCCCCATTCCAAAATGCATGGGCCTCTCAGTCTTCCCAGGCTTCAGGGGCCTCTCAGAGGAACAGCAGCTTGGCCTCTGCCCACCTCAGGTCACTAAGCTTCAGTTTGAAGTGGCAGCAATGGGCTTATCCAGTTCAAGGTCAATGCTGGAGCTCGTGGGATGTAGGCTGCTATAGCAAGCCTTGCACACTCGACTGGGTTCAAAGAGCTGCTGGCTAGGAACCGGAACCTTCTGGTTACAACAACTGGAGCAGAATACGTTCCCACAATTCCTTGAGATGAGAAGAAACAAACAAAAGTTAGTTTCGGCTGGCAGATATATGCAGTGGGAGAACCTCAGAAGACAAAATTTTGCTGTGTGTTATGTGGATGTGCTGGAGACTCCTCTGAGATTAAACACTGGGCAGGGAAGACATCTTTACCTGGCGGAATCACAGGTCACTTTCACTTTGGGGCCAGACACTTGCCTGCCTTACTACAATGGCTCAAGGTTATCAGGTGAGTAGGATGTGCTCAAAAGAAATCTGTAAGAACAAATGGCTCCAGCAGCAGCTGCTGCTAGCTCCACGGGAAAGTCCTGACCCAGGAACTCACCCGATGGTCATACCCAGCTGGGCAATGGCCCCGGTGTAACTTGTGACCAATGACAATCTCAAGTCAAATGGAGCTGTCTCTGGGGCCCTCAGAGGAGACAATCACCCAGCCCTGCTGAGGTAAGGAGCCTCGCCTAAGGGCTACTGCCCTAAAGGCTCAGAGGGAGCAACCTGGGAAACCAGACTGCTGCCATCTAATACTGCTCTTTAGGGAGCATGCACAGCCAGGAGTCAAGCAGCCCGTGATGCATGCTCAGAGTGGAAGAGGAGAGGTGAAAGGATAAGCGCGTGGAGAAGCACATGTGCACACACATCCCTTATTAGACAGCTGTCAGTCAGTGATGGCCTACCACCTTCCTCTATGTATCTCCAGGGAAACTTAGGGCTCTGCACAAGGGCCTGAATGCACACAGGCCCAAGCCACCCTCTCCACCTCCAGCAAAAGCCCTGCTCTGATGAATCTGAAGTACAGATCCATACATCCTGACCAATACCTGTCACAGCTAAGAGAAAAGAGACGGATACAGGATGAGTTTCTGCCTGTCTTACAACCTACTTTTGCTGGGCCCTAAAGTATAAGCCAAACCCAATGAGCCCAGGATAGGAAATTCCAAGGGGCCTGACACAGCCTATCAAAGACTAGAGGAAGGCATCTACAGGAAAAAAGCACCTTTCAACCAGCATCACTCACTACTTTTGCAGTGTGCTAGTCAGAATGCAGACCTACAACTGGATTAAGGGCACTCAGGCACAGAAGACAGCTCAGAGAGAAGAATACTATAAAAAGAAAAGGTAGTATATAGGGCATTGGAAAGAGAAGTAAAATGAACATACAAACTTTGTCTTCTAAAATTCAGTAGGTACCTTGTAACTATCTCTAAAAAGCATCAGTAAGAACCTGTGGTTACATGGGAAAATTTCCAAATGCCTACATTTCTTTAATGTACAAGCCAGAGTTCACCTCAAAAGCCTGACATGAATTTCAATGGTTAAGCTTTTCTACCTGACTTCTTTCAGGGGACCCAGAAAGACCTGGATGGGGTCTTCCCTTAAAGTCTTCCATGCTAAAGTAATTCTCTTGGAAGAGCATCTCTATTCAGATCTCTCTTTAAAAACAAAACAAGAGTAGTAGTGCTATCTGACCTGGAAGTTACTAGAATCATCTCAGTCAATGACTGACACAAAGAAATAGCCCTGAAAACCCAACTGGCTCCTCACAAGATCAGCCCCTGCAGAAGCATCACTTCTTGTCAAAAGCAAGATGGACAGGCTGACTGGGAAGTCAGGAGGGAAGCACCTGCTGCAGCTGGAGACTCACCCTCAACAGTCTCCTCTTATCAGCTGCTGTGGATTCCTCTAAGCCTATCTGTTCGCCTGTGCTCCCTAACCCCAAGCTTCAACCCAATGAGTGCAGAGAGGGGGAATAACAAACAGCATTAGTGTGAAGTTATTGTAGATGTGCAGACATCACAGACAGGTTGTTGCAAATGCTCACCACGTTTGATCAACACGGTCAGTGTCCCTGCAAGGAGGGGAGAAAGAGCTCAGAGAAGAAGCCAACCAAAGACATTTGGGCTTGGGGTGCAAGATGGGAAAATATATGTTCCTAGAAGCATCATTAGTAGACAAAGAGGTTAATCCATTTTCAAGCCAGGCTCACTTCTGTGGGTGAGCCATGGCATGATTCTGATAAGCTTCCTATTCCAAGAAGACTGAACATCTGCCAGACGGTCACCACCCCAGCTGGGCCAAAGCATCTCTAGTAATTCACTACAAGGAGGAGAGAAAAGTTGGGAGCCCTAAGGATTAAAGACTGTTCTCAGCTATTACTACTAATCCCTCCAGCTATACCTGATCATTAATGTCTTAAAGGTTAAGTTTGGAACCCTGGAGCAGAGAAGGAGCAGGAAAATAAAGTTCTCTGACCACAGCCAGAAAACTGTTTTTGTTCATAGTAACCACGTTGCATTTTACACCGGGAATAAGACACAGTGATTTGAGTGGTACTGCCCCACCAATCGGGGAGACAAAACAAAAAGATATCATTTACCCACTTCAAAATTTAATAGTGATCACTCTAAACTAGACCAAAGATACCAAATGCAGTTTTGCAAACACACGAGATCCCAGGGTCTGCTCAGTCAGAACACTTCCAGTAGGAAGCCTGCTACATTCCACTCTGCAAGCTGTGTACCCTCTATACCCTGGGCCATCTGACCATACCCCCAATATACCTGCAGTGGTGTTTCCTGCTGGCGAGCCAGAAGGCACTGTCACACGCATAGCAGTGGGCAGCCAGGTGGTCAGGGAGCCAACGGGTCATCTACAAAACAGACGGGGCCAGTTTAGTGACAGGAAATGGGCCATCCAGCTGGAGCCAACAGAGCCATGCTGGTCACAGCAAGAGTCACAAGGACCACATAAGCTCCTGTGGCACCAACTCAACAGGTCTGATATCAACAGTACAAGAAAGGCGTCCAAAGCATTTCCCTGGAGGTGACATAAAGTGGCAGGCAGCAGCACCCTGGTCACCCTGGCAAGGATCCAATTCATGGAGACAATGAAGCAAGAAGGCCAGCTCACTGAATCTCCCTGGCTTAGAAATGATGGACTTGATGTAGGTTCACAGGAACTGAGACGCCAGAGGCTCAAGGCTAACTGCTCTTCCTTGGCCAGGGGAATGGGGCAGGGATGAGGGTAGAGAAAAACTGCAAACAGTTGCATGGATGGCACTCAGAGCAGGGGTTGAGCCTGTACCTCTGTGTCCTGTTTATCCACCTGCTCCCAGCTGGCTTCAGAGAAAATCTCTGTGCTGCAGCGAGACAAACAGTTCTGATCCAGATTGCTTTCCGAGTCGGGTATTGAAGTCTGTTGGCAAACAAACATAGCTGAACAGAATGAACCTGGTCTCCTCCCAAAAGAAGAAAGGGCTTGGTGAAGAAGGGAGCACTGGGGACTATGTGTGAGCCTGAGTGCTAGGGCTGCTGAATTTGCAGATGAATTAGTCACTGAACTTTGTGTTGAACAACTGCAGACAGGACTGAGCTGAGCTGAAAAGAGGACACATGGCTTGGATACAGTGACATCAGAGAGGAAAGAAAGGCCTTAGGGTTCAGAGAGTGAGGACAGAAGTGACCAGGATGAGTGCACACTCCCAGTTTCAGCTGCTCTGGTGGGTCTGTTGATGCAACCTTGCCACTTAGTTAAAACAGTGCTTTGGCTATGCCCTCATTTCTCTGAAGGACTCTTTGGAACAACGAGAAGCCATCATTAGTATGAAATAAAAGCCAAAAAGTTACTCTGGATTGCAAATCATCAGATATGCTCACCTTTCACATACGCTGACTACTTCAGAGCCGGCTCACCCTTGTACTTGACAGGATCACCCAGGTCTGTCAAGAAAACCTCCTTGGAGAACCTTCCCTCTGGAGATCTCATTTTTGGCCACCAAGCACCATCGGTGCTAAATTCTCAACAGTGTTAGAAACCAATCCCTTCTCTCCATTTCTACTGCCAGTATCTGATACAGAGTGGGTTCAAATATTCGTTTAAAAAATAACAATACTTTCAAAGATTCAGTCCGTGGGGCTGGGGATTTAGGTCAGTGGTGCCGCTGCCTGCCTCACAAGCACCAGGTCCTCAGTTTGATCACCACTTCCACCCAAAAAAGATACAGTCCATGTTTGGAAAGGGTAATAGTTCACTAGTTACTAAGGTAGGACAGGCACTACAATTTGACAGGAATACTTGCCACTGCCCTACAAATGTCAGTCCGGCCAGTTCACGATCTTCTAAGGACACAGAATACTCTCTCTGAAGAGATCTGATTACCACACAGTCCATGCTAACTCTTGCCCTTTCACTAAGTGTCTCCACAGGACATAAGAAATAAGGAAAGCTGAAAAGAGGTGGACTGCCACTCAGGTGGCTGAAGATGATCTCCAGCTTCTGTCATCTTTGGCCTTGCCCAGTCCTTTTAGAGCTCTGTATCCATCACCATATACTGAGTCTAAAGAGAACCCACACCCAGTGGGCCCTGTCTCCTTGGGCACCAATGGAGGAAGCATGACCTACTCACCACTTCATCTCCAAAGTCCCCATTAAAGCGAAGGGAGCTGGTCAGGTACTGGCTCTCCAAGCGACTCTTCAGCTCCTGGACTTGCTTCTTCAAGGTCTCCACTTCCTGCTGGTGCCCTGACTCGATCTGGCGCAGGCGCTGTTGGATCGTGTCCGTGTACACAGGCATGCCATCATCGTCCAGGTGGCTGCGGGAAGGCTGGTCGGGGCTGGTAGTTGCAGATGGTCTCCCTGAGTGGCTGTGCAGCCACTTGTGGTGCAAGTTCCTTGAGTGTAAGTGGGCAGAGCCACAGCTTGTGGCAGACAGCTGGCGGCTCAGTGAGTCCTTGCTCCTCCCAGTCTCCCCATTGGCACAGTGCCCGTTGGGTGTGGGGTGCTTCTGAAGGGTGCCAAGCACTAGGGGCTGCTCTGAGGCCTTGTTTTCAGTCTCTGGGGCACCATTGCACACAAGCCCCTCTTTACATTCAGCTACAGCCAAGGCACAAGGGGCCCGTGTTGGGCTGACAGTGAAGCCGGGGGAAGTCCTCTGTACCACAGACACCCCCTGGGGCCGCTCAGCAAGGCTCCTCTCCACAGGCCTGGGCTCCAGCACTGCGGGAAGCATGTCCTTGCCACCAAACGTGCCACTAATTACAGGGCAAGGTCTGTGATGGACTTGGGGCTCACTTTCTGACTTTACCTTGTCTTCTATTAAGATGTTCATGGGATTGTTCATGTTTGGTCCTCTGGTCTCAAATGGGACTTGGGAAGGTAGTAGAGAGCTAGACAATGAGGTACCATAGCCAACTTTAACATCCACTGGGATGCGAGGAATTATATCCTCTTGATCCTCTGTGATACTCCCTATTTGAGGCTGCTTCATAGAGGCCTCCTGGATATCCTCTTCCCTGGGGGGAGCCTGGAGTGAACTGAGAACACTGTGCCCATCCTGCTTCTCAGGAATATCCTGTGAGAACAGAGACAGGGCGCTATCTGGGGGGCTCCTCAAAATAGCATCATCCACCTCTGGTTCTTGGTAAAATACAATGGCTGAGCCCTCAGCCAAGGTCATCCTGCTCTCCTTCACTAAGGGTGCCTCCTCTTTGACCTCTGGCATCTTGACACTGCCCCTATGGGCAGGCTCCTCCACTCCACTTTCCTCTTTCGTGGCCTCTTGCAAAATGTTCTCCATCTGCCCTTCAGCCACTCCAGCTGCCACAGACAGCTCAGCACCCCCTGGAACCTTGCCAGGCTTCCCCAAGGTGTCAGCAGCAGCAGCAGGAGGCTCCTCTCCAGGTCCAGCTAGGCTGCTCAGCTCCAGTGAGCGCCGATGTTCCTGCCACTTCTCATTCAGGCTGGGGTCGCTGCTGCGCCGGCTGGCTAGAGGCACTGTGCTGTCACAGGCTGTGGTCAGATTGTCGAATGATCTAGTCTTTGGTAGCCTAAAAAAAGGGGAGGGGTTTAGGGAAAATGAGATTCTTTGGGGCAATTCAGAGGGAAGCAGAAGACAGTACGTTTTAACAAGCTGCTTATTATAGCACATAGGAAACCATGGTATCTCTGAAGGAAGGCTCAGCAGGCTAGAGCAGCTCCCCTACGAGTTCTCCTCCTATCTGCACTGCCCCCCACCCAATCCCTCATCCATACCAACATACTAACAGCAAAAGCTCTTTAAGAACGGCACAACAGCCAGGCACGGTGGCACATGCCTGTAATCCTAGCACTCGGAAGGTTAAGGCAAAACAACTGCCAAGAGTCCAAGGCCAGCCTGGACTACATAGTGAGTCCAAGGCCAGCTCAAACTCACGAAACAAATAAAGACAGGCATAACATTGAGTTACAACAACCCACCCCATACTTTTCTACTATAAATCTGTACTTTAAGCGTTAACAGTAGCTGGCTGTGTGTCTTGGTAACTGTGCCTGGGGGATACAGGAAGAAATCTTTATGTTTACTCAGTACGATGAATGGCAAGGTGTGCGCACGTGTGCAAAAGTGTCTAACCAGGATTTTTTACTCACACAATGCTTGTCTAACAGGGTTTGCATATGTTTACCTGAGCATCACAGGGGGGAAAAATACACCCACACCACTCTTGTTATGAAAATATGTATTTTATCTTAATGGAATGTGGGCATGACTCACAGTAGCTGCACCTGGGGAAAGCAAAAACCCATCTGTGCATTCACCCACTTGGCAGACGAATAGCAAGGTGTGTACAGGAGCTCCAATGCAGCAACAAGTCTTCTAACCATGAAATGCTCATTGCTACATTTCTGTGCATTTAGGATTTTTTTTTTAAGTTTTTTCTTTTCCTTTCCCCTTTCCCCTTTCCCCTTTCCCCTTTCCCCTTTCCTTTTTTTTTGTACCAGGAATCAATCTCAGAACTTTGCACTTGTGAAGCAGGCAGCAAAACCACTGAGCCAAATCCCCAGCCCTTCAATTAAGTTTTCTTTTGGTTTTTCTGGTAGAAGTAGCCCAATTCAGTACAATGGCACATGAAAAACCAGATCTGCAAGTTTTGGAGGTGGGCAAAAGTGAATCATCAGATGCTCATGCATGGATGGAGGATAATAATGACTTTGATGCTGTCCATATGAGCCAAAGTTCCCGCGACAATGAAATGAAACAAGAACAGACTGATACAGACATAGGGAATGCAGACCTCCTTGATTCAGATGACAAAGAAAACGGCAATGTGACTACATTTTAGTCTAGTCAAAATGTTGCAAAATGGTCACACAACGAAATGGAATGATCCAATGTTAGAACTAAGTCCGGGGGAAGAAAAAAAAGAACTAGGTCGGAAAACATAGTGAGGATCTTGGCAGGGGTGAAACAAACCTATTAGACCAGCACTGGAATGCATTTTGGAAACTGTAACAGGTGAAATGCTACAAGATGTTAAATACACAAGGGCTGAAATATAGTGACCCTTGAGGTATGACCAGCCTGACATATGAACAACTGGGTCATAACCAGAATTTTAGTTTTAACTCATGAGCAAAGTTTTAAGTTACAACATGAATGCCTGCTGCTTGTGCTTCCAGATGGTCTCAGACACAGATTTAACCCTTAAAGAGTTCTGGAAGGAATATTACAACATCCTTTCCTGTGTGGGGCTGAGAATTCTTAGGCCAATGTCTAAGAACAATGAACATCTGCCTACATATAGGAGACTTTGAAGACTATGTAGAGGTGCCTGAGCCTTCAATTGACCAACCTGAGTTACAACCAGCCCTCATCAATGGAGTTCTTAAGTCAAGAATGCAATATACATGTGAAATGTGTGTGCACCAACAGCCGTATTAAACAATGGTTTTTTTTTTGTTTTTTTGAGACAGGGTCTTACTATGTAGTTGAGACTGACTTGGAACTATGTAGCCCAGGCTGGTCTCGAACTCACAGCGATCCTCCTGCCTCAGCCTTCCAAGTGCTGGGATTACAAGCATGCGCCACCATGCCTAGCTAAAAAATGTATTTATTATGACACTAGCTGAAATGAAAGCATTCATAGATCTGCTGTACTTCGCAGGGACTTCCCACGACAACTGCCATGATCAGTATAAAAGGGCCAAACCTGCCTTCTTGTAAATAAAATATTACACAGGCCACTTCCAGGTAAAAGTGATGCAAGTTTACCATACAGTGTTTACCAAAAATAGGGGAGGACAGTCAACTTTTGCTGTTGGATTAGGTCAAGGTACTGTGTATAAAATCAGTATGGAAGTTCAGTGTTGATTTTTCCTTTCTTTTCTAAACTGCATTCCCATGCCCACCTAATAGCCTCTGTGTATTGGCTATTACAGTACTTTGAAAGTGAGGTTTTTCTTCAATTATGTACAACCCAAAATGTTGGTGTTTTGTATGGATCACAAGTGCAGCAATCCTTAATTTTCTGCTATTTGTCACAATTGTTAAATAACCAAGTGTGTATTGCATGAAAACATTATGACCGCTTCCTCTTAGTTTAAATAAACTCAAAGGGAACTGGATTTCTAAAGCACCTTTCTGTTTGCCTGATACCTACTTTAGCAATAATTTTTTTAGTACCCTCTGACTCAGAAAAATAAAGGTGTATTTTATCACTGTTAAAAAAAAGTTCAGTATTGGGCTGGGGATTTAGCTCAGTGGTGCCACCACCTGCCTTGCGAAGTCCTGAGTTTGATCTCCAGCACCCCCCCAAAATTCAATACTTTATACTAATATAAACTCATAAAATTAAATAATTCATCAACAGAAATATTCTAAATAATAAACATGGGTATTATACACCCATGTTTCTGTGCCTTTGTGACAAAATTGGTGTTATGCTCCCCTTAAAAAAGCAATTCTCTTGATGCTGTTATATTTCTCAGCTGTGGCAGAGTTAACACTGACTTTTTGATATTATAGTATTTTAAATTAAAAATTAATTACCTATCACTCTGAATTTAATAAGCTAATTCACAAGTGGCAAAGCCAAAATTTCTCTCATCTCACCACACTTGCCTTTCAAGCCTCCGAAGACAAATCAGAGCAAGGTGACAGGAGCAGAGAGAACAGTGGGTGAAACACAAACCAGGAGGTCACAAAGAGCCCAGCAGATGTGCTCCATCACTGAGAAAATGCTCAAGCGCATACAGTAGAACAATGTAGCAACAGGGCATAACCCACTTCCAAAAACAAGGCTCTTACTATCTTCCCTGAGAAAACATCCAAGGGCTAAGAAAGATACTGGACACTCAGGTAATACCGTGATTACCGACCATCCCTGGGCGTGTCCCCACAAAAGAACATAGCCATACATGAGCTGAGGTCTGTGGCATCACCCTGGGCTCACCTGCTCAGGGGAGGATCATCAGGGCTAGTGCCTGGGGCTGGGTATGGTGCACAACTGTCATCCACAGGAGTAGATGGGGATGGACAGGGCAGGTACACTGCACTCCACAGCATCAGGTTACGCACATGGCACACAGGGTACAGCACCTAAGGAGAGGGGGAGGGACACAGGTTTAAACATGTCCAATTAATCTTTTACAAATTTCTGGAAAGCTGGACATGGATGCACAGGGAGGTAGCATCAATGGATATGAGTCTATCTCCTGAGATCAACACAGGACTCAATATTTTATGTGGCAACATGTGGCCATGAAAATCTAAGATTTTTAAGATCCATTTCTCAATTATCTCAGGTCACCTTTACTGAATGACTGACTTTCATCATCTTGATGTGCTGCTTTTACTACATAAGAAAGTGAGTTATTCTGTTAGGTGTGAGTGTCTGCTCCCCTTGTATAAAAGCTGGGCTTCAGTGGAAACTGTCAGATCTGTTTTATAGGATCATTTAAATTAATCACATAAAAAGGAGAGAATTTTCCACCTGTATTATTACTTTGCCAGCAGGCACAGTGGAAGAGAATCTGTTAGCTTAAATCTTTTCTTAAATGCAATGAGAAACATTTTAATAGCACAGCAAAGCAACTAACTGCTGATTAGCCTGCTTTGACTTCTGATAGGTTTAAAATGCATTCTGACAAAGGGAACACTGACACACAGATGTACGTGTTTCCTTTTCTCTGCTTAACAGAAGGTATTCCTTTGGAGAACAAAGTCTTAAAGAGCCTACCAGCTCTCCATGAGAGCAGAAAATCACATAGACACTGAGGCCAACATCAGGCCAAGTTTGGCTCTGAGGGTGTGGAGCCCACTCCTCTGAACTATCACAAGCACTCAGGAAACGTAAATACCTCTCCCACCAGTTAGATCATGCTAGGTATACATAAAGCTCTGGAGGAGATGCCAGAAAAGATTTGTGTCTAGGATGGCAAAGTAAAGATGTGCATTACACTAAACCTCTGTGAGTACAGTCAGAAGCAGGTCAGAGGAAACAGGCCTTTCTAGAAATGACGGGAAAGAATGGAACCCAGCCCACCCAGAGACTTGAGAGATGCCGTCACAAAAAGAAACTCAAGCAGGTTCCCATGTCCCACCCTCAAATTCATTCTGCTGATCAGAAGAAAGGCTAAAAGATACATACGGCTTCTGACTGAGAGGAATATAGTAGGTTTTTGAAAGCCTTGTTGCCTGCCCGAAGGAGCGACCACACAGAACATGTCCGTTCCTGAGTATGCTTTTCTCCTCTCTCCTTGGCGTTGTTGCACAGGAATGTTCCAAAGAGGCAGGAATAGGTATGCTGCACCAGTTTCACCTAGGGAAGTCCAATGAGGCAAAATCATATAGCAGGACACACATTCTCTGGGAGAAGCCCGCCCAGCTAAGCAATTCTACCCTGACATCCCTGAAAGAACTTCAGCTCACTCTGCCAGGACTGGGGAGCAAAAGAGGCTACACAACAGCCTCATACAGGGTCTGATCTTGTCATCAGCACTCATCAGTCAAAGACAGACTGGTCCACCCCATTCCTCTCTGCTTCCCTGCTAAACAGTCTGAGCTTCTAAGCTAACAGCTATCCTCAGTAGTGACAGAACATATAAACTGGATACAGGAGCAGGTCACTGTACAGCTCAAGCCTGAGCTGAAAGCACACTTAAATAACTATTTATTCTTTCAACAAGTCATTATTGAGCATTTCACAAGCCCCAGGCATGACTGTATGTCCTGGATATGCAGCAATAATCGGCCAGCTTTTTTCTGTCCTGATGGAACTTGCTCTAGCTGTGAGGGAGAAGTGACAAGTCCTACGGAAAAAAGGCTGGGTAAGAGGGACAGGGCAGGTTCTAGGCAGTAGGAAGGCCTTGATGGCTAGACCTGATGGAAGTGAGAGAGCAGGTCACGTGGGGATCTGAGGAGAAATATTCTAGGCAAAGGGACTGCAAGCACAATGGCTCTGAGATGAGTGCATGTTTATGATTTCTGAAGAACCATGAAAAGACCAGTGTAACTAAAAGAGACTGCAAAAACAGAGAGCATGTTGGTAGTGTTCAACTCTACCCTGGGCCAAAAGCACACTCCTAGGGAAATTGACAAGGAAGGACGAGGAAGTAGCCCTATAGGACATTTAAGGAATTTGGGTTTTTTTCTATGTAAAAAGTAGTCACTGGAAGTTTCTGAGCAGGGGAATGACACAGCCTATTTCATGTTTTTCTAAGATCCCTCTTTTGTGCTAAGTTGATCCTCTAGAATTAGGGCAGGAGATAATGGCAGTATGGACTGTGGGGCACTGTAAAGGAAGCAATAAATAATCAAGTTTTAGATACATCGTGAAAGCAGAGCTACAGAATATAACAAAGTGAATATGGAGAATCAAACAGTTGAAGATGACATAAAAGTGTTTTTGTTTGTTTTTTTGTACCAGGGATCGAACTTGGGCTTTTGCGCTTGGCAAGGAAGGTGGCAGAACCACTGAGCCAAACACCTGGCCCTACATAAAAGTTTTGATCTAAATGAATGGAAGGCTGGCACTGCCATATCGTGACATGGAAGACTCCCTTGAATACCAGGTTCCTAGAGTGGGGAAATGTAGAATTCAAGGATTAAGCTTTAAATGTACTGTGTTTGAAATGCCACTAATGCCACTAAGGCACCCAAGAAGAGTTGGGTGTGCAGCTCACTAGTTGAGTGCTTGCCTGCCAGGTACAAGTTCCTGGGTTTAATCCCAGCACAACAGGCAGGTAGACAGGTAGACAGATATAGATAAAAAGATATCAAATAGAACTATCATGTAGTCACAGTTGGATAATGTGAGGCTGGACTTAAGTGGAAAGATTTAAGCTAAAGGTAGACACATATCAGATTCTTCAGATTTTTTTTGGTACCAGGGATTGAACTGGGAACCTTGCACTTGCAAAGCAGGTGGCAGCACCAGAGCTAAATCCCAGCCCAGATTCTTCAGAATACTGATGGCAGTTAACGTCACTAGCCCTGGAGAGATCTTTAGAGAAGGGGTTTGATGGAGAAGTTGTCTGGAAGCTGAATCCTGGGGCATTCCAATATTCAGAACTGAGCCGGGTGTGGTGGCACGCGCCTGTAATCCCAGCACTCGGGAGGCTGAGGCAGGAGGATCACTTGAGTTTGAGACCAGCCTGGGATACACAGTGAGTTCCAGATCAGTCTCAACTATATAGTGAGAAGTTGTCTCAAAACAAAACAAAAAACCAATATTCAGAACTGAAGAAATCAAGAGGAATTAGCAAAGGAGACAAAGAATTTGCCGAGGAGCCAAGAGAAGAACTAAGAATGCTAAATGCTAGAAATCAGCTGAAGAAAGCATTTCAAGAAAGGAGTTGAACTGTCAATAGCAATGACAGATTAAAGAGATGCAAACTGAACACTGATCGCTGGATTAGCAACACGAAAGTTGCTGCTCACTTTTAACAAAAGCAAGTTTGCAAAATGGCATGGTGAATGTCTGACTTAAGTGGGTTTAAGAGAAAAAGAGAGGAATTTGAATATCAGTATAGAAGACTCAAAGAGCTCTGATATAAAGGAAATCAGAGAAATGGAATGACAGGTAGAATGCAGGTCAAAGAAAGAGACAAAGTGGGACACTAGGCCATGTTTATATGCTGATCACTGTGACCTTGTAGGGAAACATGCCGACACAGAAAGCAGAAAGGAGAAACGCTTGGATGGAGGCAGCAGAGCGGATAAGAAAAGGACAAAGACTGTGCATCTTCTATCGAATGAAAGGGGGCAGAATGTGGGAAAGATACAGGAAATTTGGTAAATGGACTGGGAGGGAGGATAGGACATTCTGATTGCTTCTATTTCTAACTACTTTTTAAGGTTTCTATCATCCTTTTTAAGTTTAAAACAACTCAAGATCTACACAAGGCAAACCTAGTACACCTGTATTCAATGAACAACTGCCTACTTACTACTACTGTTTTAGATAAAAATGGGAGAAAACAATCACTCCTCTATTAAATTCTAAAAAGCCTGCAGTTTCGTGTGAAAATTAGCCCACAAACATTTGTACTGACATCCTCTCAAAACTAGATGGTTCCCAAAATGTAGAATTCACAAGCTCAAACTCACAAGGAATGCTTCATTGAACTCAAAAGAGCAAGGAAATTGCCTCTGAAGCTGATGAACGCAGTCAAGCCACTGCAGAAACACTGGGCAACGCTCATTTAGATCGTCCGAGTTCTCCCCATGACCACACCGGTCAGCAAACTTATGACCAAAATCCAGCCACTCCATCTCCACAAGGACCTGGAAACCCTGTAGGGAAGCACCCAGGAGAGACCATTTGTGCTGGACTATCCAAAACTTTGACAGTCCCGAGCCTCGTGTCACCTAGAGCAACCCCTTTCTGAGCTTCCCAGTAAGTGCTTCTTGCCCTTCCCCACAGATGAAAGTTCTCTCCGTGCTGAGACACTTAGTGAAATTGCCCAATCCGTGAACTCTATCCTATATTCACGGAAGCATACTGTGTACCCAGCTAAATCTTTCTTGAGTGTGTGTTTATATTTTTTGCCTCTTTCATCCACATAAAAGCTACGTGTATCCCCATCCCTTTATTTTGCAATGTTTTAGCTTTGGTATTGCATTTACAAAGTCATGTTTGTAAAATCCTTTCCACCCCAGATTTTACAAATGTTCATATATATTTTAAGTATGTTATGGTTCATTCTCATATATTTAAATCCTTAACCCAGCTCAATGGGTAATATCTGCAGAGTAGGGCTCCTTCTCCATAGAACACTCTGGTAATATCTAGACCCGTTACCCTAAGAACGCCAAATTCATTTATAGAAGTCCCACTTTCCTGGGGTAGCCAAGTAGATAGGCTACAAGGGAAAATGTCTACTTTCAATGCCTTGTTACCTACAACCTGTACCATTTTAAGAGGCTTACAGGAACTGAGGTGAGTACCACTATGATACAGCTTGAGGTAAAGGAAGAATGATTAGGAACACAGATTTTATCTTCTTTAGACCCAATCATCATGTCCAAAATTGACCATAAAATCCTCAGAGAAGTTTCTTCCACTCGTCCTGCAGTACCAACTCCCATTCTGTAGATGCACTCACCTCTATGGTTCGGTAATAAGGGTCTAGTAGGAGCTTAGACAATGCCACGATCTGGGGGGTTCGGTCCCAGCCATCTGAACAATGCACTAACACTGGCCGCTGATCACGATTCACAGCATGCACCACCAGAAGTGCTGATTTCAGAAGCACAGAGAGATGATGGAGCCATTTTGTACTTTCAAGAGCTGAAAGCCAACTATAAAAAACAAATAAATAAGTAAATCCTGGGTTTTTAAAATGATTTATTGCATTTTATTCAACAGCTGTCAAATTAAAAAGTAATTCCCTCAAATTTTCCTCTCCAAATATAGTGCTACCAAAAGAACAGAAAATCTCCATTTACAAAGCTGGGCATGGTGGCGCACTCCTGTAATCCCAGCACCTGGGAGGCTGAAGCAGGAGGATCACTTCAAGTCTGAGGCCAGCCTGGGCTACACAGTAAGTTCAAGGCCAGCTTGAACTACATAGCAACACTCTGTCTTATAAAAAAAAAAAAAAAAAATTTAAAAAGTAACAATTAATGTGACCACTTTTGGTTCTAACATCTTAATGGATAATTTCCCAGGGAGGATTAATATTTAATATTTTTCAGTCCATGGTAGGCAGGTATACACAGTACAAGAAAAGTAGCCTTTTCTGGAATCTTCTGAGAGCCACATCTGAGATATAAAACAGAAGATGGGGGGATCGAACTCAAGACCTTGAGCTTATTAGGCAGGCAGTAGCCCCACTGAGCTAATTCCCCGGCTCTAAAAAAGAAGATATTTAACAACCAGCAATAAGTTCTCAAAAAAAAAAAAAAAGGTTAGGAAAACTTTAATAAGCTGGACGTCACATGCAACAATGGCAGAAACATCACCATTACCCATACCCTAACACCTACCACTGTTCAAAGGTCTTGAAGATGTATTGACTAAAACCGGATGGGTCCAATGAGAAGAAATGGGACTCATGTAAATTAGTACAGTGATGGGCACAAAGTAATGTAGCAGAACCCAGACTGGATTGAGCAAGGATCTAGGGGAATTTTTTTCAAAGGCCTTTCTGAACATCAGATAATAAGAACTGCTGTTTGGAAATAATCACAAGCAGACACACTGGGTTTCTTTTCAACTGTGTTGTTATTTTGCTTCTTGTACTTCTCCTTGCCCTTATTTCCCAAAAATGAGTTGTGATTTTTTTTTTTCCCAAATCCAGTCAGGTGTGTAGTTAAGACCACAAATCTAGCCCTTCAAACACTGATTTAGAAGAAGGAATTAATACTTCTCTCAGGGTTTCCGAGGCTTTGCCAAGACTACTGGACAAAGCGATAAATCTATTAAACCTTGAGGGAATGACTGTGAATTTTTGAAAGAGTCTAAGGGGGATGTCTTCCCAGTCAGGCAAGCAGGCAAGAGAACATGGTGCATAATCACTGGTTTCATACAGATTAGTCTGGTACACTAACCAGCCTGTCTTCTCAAGAGGCCTGACACTACGTCTCTGCTCTCCACACCCCTGAACAAGAAGTCCCACTGTTTAGTGAATTTGAAATCTGTGTAAAAGACTCTCTATCTCTTAGTAGGTACCCAAGAAATGTTTTCCTGATGGGTCAATAGTTTATTCTCATCCCTCACAGTTTTGAAAGAAACCAAAAGACAAGGCTTAAGAGCAAAACTTATCTCCCCTGACCCTCCTCCAAACAGAATGGGGAAATAATGAACAAGAGAACCAATGCATGGTTCTCTTGAACTTGACTGAAATACCAGTTGGTGTCATCCATGACTAAGAGAGAAATATGCCAGCTGAAGAGATGCTGGGAGCTACATCCTTATGTTACTTTTAAACTAGAGCAGAAGCACATTATCCCTTCTAGCCCTCTACAGCCCAAAATAGATATGAAGGGGAGTACTTGTACTTCCTGCATTTGCAGCCATCCCCACCACTGCTACAGCTTCTTTTTATCCACAAGGTAGACTTTCATATTGCATTATGATCTGCTGCGAATACAAAGCATAACCTTCTTCTTTAACAAAGCCCCCCAGACATTCATTTGGGCCAGGTGAGGGCTAATTTACATACTTTTTGACTCTTGAGTTTAAAAAATAGCTTTTGCCGGGCGTGGTGGTGCACACCTGTAATCCCAGCACTTGGGAGGCTGAGGCAGGAGGATCACTGCGAGTTCAAGACCAGCCTGGGCTACACAGTGAGTTCCAGAGCAGTCTGAACTACATAGTGAGACCCTATCTCAAAAGAATAAACAAACAAACAAACAAACAAACAAATAGCTTTTATTTTTAAATAAATAGATTTTATTTACTGAACTCGGGTCCTTGAGCTTGCAAGGCAGGTGGCAGTGCCAGAACTAAATTCCGAGCCTTTATTTATTTGTTTGTTTGTTTGTTTATTTGAGACAGGGTCTCACTGCGCAGTTCAGGCTGGCCTCAAACTCACAGTAATCCTGCCTCGGCCTCCCAAATGCTAGGACTACAGGTAGATGCTACCACATCCAGCAAAAAACAGCTTTTAGACAAATTTTAGTAAACAGAAGATAATAAGAGATGTAGTGTTGATCCTTTTTATTTTACAAACAGAAAAACTGGGACCCACAGTAATTAAGCCACTTGACCAAGGTCACACAGGTTTTTAGCAGGTTTACTGGGTCCTAAACCAGCCTCTTTCTATGCTCCACCTTAAGAAAGAGGGTGCTGCTCACTGGGCCCTGGAATTGCATATTACATGCAAACAGCTAATCCCAAAGGAAAGTAGTAAACTCATTTCTTGGTCAGGCTCTCTCTCAAAGGATACTGCTTCACCCTCAGGGCTGATTGCAACTGTAATGAATTTTATCATTTGCAGCAAAGAGTCAGTACAAATGGATCAGGCAAACCTTGATAATAAACCCAATAAAGAAATGCAGCAAAACTTGAAATGGCTGTGATTATCTGCTGTACCGCACCCAAGAAAATAACTACAAGCTTCAGTACAAACACAAGAAAAAATAAAAGTCTTGTCTTCTCTGGCACTATCTCAGATTTCCCAAAATAGTAAAACAGGGGCTTTTAAATGTTTATCTGTCTATATCTGCTTTACAGAGCAATTCTCCTAACTTATCTTGTATTGCAACAGTATCCTTGAAGGGGGTATTACTTCACTTCCCTTATTAAATGCCAACCATTCATTTTTAATAATCAATAAAAATTATGATAATGTTCTTGGTAAATAAGAGACTGAGAAATTGGAATTAGATGTAAAAAAAACTAATGACAACTTTTAACCCTTTTAAAATAGGAGTAAATTGTGAATTCATGGTAAAACACCTCAGTGTTCATAGTAGGCAAATGTAGAAGCCAAAGAATTAAATTTCTTTGGGTTGAAAACAACGTGGTAGAAAATGAAGAAGTCTCAAGAAAAAACAAGAAAACAGTGCTTCTGTTTTCAAAAGTGATAAGATTTGTTCTGCACTGCACATTTTAAAACATTTCAGAGGACTGGATTGTTCTCCTGGCTCTGGATCCAGAAAGATGATCTGCAGAAACTGCAAGTATAACTGAAGGTCATCCCAAAACAGAAGATACCTCCAAACTCATTTAAAAAAAAAAAGAGCAATGTAAAATTAAAGCCAAGGCCAAGGTCTTACTTTCCCGGATCTGGCATCTGTGTACACAGCAACCGCAGAGACTGAAAACTCCTCCGAATAGAATGAATGTTTGCCATTCCCATAAACACAACTTCACAGTTTGGGTAATACTCTGGAGAAAATAACAATAAAGAGAACACAAATATGTTGAATTTAAAGCCCACACAGACAAATTTAAAAGAAGCAAAATGGCTATAAAGCAAACCTATTGCAGTTGCTGACTAATGAAACTGCAATGTTGTGATGGTTGACTATTATCCCAGTGCTTTATTCTAAGAGGAAAACAGTCCTTGAATTTTAGCCATCTTGGGGTGAAAAGGAAGGTTAGATCTATAAAGGTAAACACACAAAATAAAAGCTGTCATTTTTAAAAAGAAAAAGGGCCGGGGATTTAGCTCAGTGGTGCCACTGCCTGCCTCGCAAACACAAGGTCCTGAGTTTGATCTCCAGTACCAAAAAAATAAAATAAAAATAAATAAATAAAATAAAAAGGCCTGTAAACTTCCATTTGACTACAGGTTTACTTCCTGGGCCTCATCCAACTTGTGATTCTGGAACTGCTTTGAAAAGAATTTGGCAGAACAATGTCTTCAGGCATTCAAATTTCACCTTGGTACAGCTGCTTTCAATTTCTAGCTTAGATTAAATTTGAAGAAAGACATATGTGCCTCTATCTGCACTATCAGCACACCACTGTCACAGAGGGAGTCTGGTCTTGGGAAAGCCAGTACACAGGGGCATTACAGGTTAGGACTGGGGCATCTTATTGGAATTCTGTATTTACTGCTTTGATTATCATCACACCAGGTTTTCTAAGAAGCCCTGCTAGGAGGCCAGAGATGAACATACCCACTGTCAAAGGCAAC
Organism: Fukomys damarensis; assembly: GCF_012274545.1. Taxonomy (NCBI): domain Eukaryota; kingdom Metazoa; phylum Chordata; class Mammalia; order Rodentia; family Bathyergidae; genus Fukomys; species Fukomys damarensis. Next base: position 3,835,096 of record NW_022900924.1, on the reverse strand, counting down.
AAAAACCTTTCAGAAGACTGAGAAATTGAGCCACTAAAGCAGCATCATGGAAGAAGATTTGCATTCCTTATCACCTAAAGGCTGGCAGAAGGAAGAAGGATTTGGCTTCACTGTACCACCTCCTCCATTTCTGACTGAAAAAGAACACACACTATTAAGAATCCTGGCTCTCTTAAGACGGTGAAGAATATGGTTTGTCATTCATTTCAAATTGAGGGTAAGTCCAGGTTGAGAATGGGATGGACTCACAAGGAGGGTATTGGAGGGTAAAGCACCAAACATCTCACCTGGGCATTCACAGCCGCCTCCTTTGGCTCTGTTTGCTACAGCCGCTGCATAGGAGCGTGCATCCAAGATCAAAAGTTTCTGTGGTTGAGTAGCTAAGCTCTCTGCTCCTGAAGCATTCGACAGAGAAGAATCTAGGGATATCAGGAAAGGGATAAAAACTAAATGAGCCTGTCCCCCGAGAACTGTGAAAATTAGAACCAGAAGGTCATTACAGTGTTGTCACCCCCACCCCACCCCCACCCCGCTGCAAAAACACTCAAGTAAAAATCCCTAGCCAAGGGCAGAGAATTTAGCTCAGTGGTGCCACCACCTGCCTCACAAGCACAAGGACCCGAGTTCAATCCCTGGTACCACAAAAAAAAAAAAAAAAAATCCTTAACCAGATCATTAATATGCAGGGCTTCTATTTTCTTCTCTGCCTTATTAAAAGCTTCTGAGAATGTCTTTTCCAAAACCAACTCCTGCATGTCATTTCTCTGCTTGTAGTCCTTTCACCAAGCCTGATATCTCCTTCCATGCACTGCAGACAATTCAAGTCCCCACCAAATATGTACTCTATTATTGTCACATTGGTGAAGAAGAAAAATACTCTAAGCTCTTAAATCAAGTTTGAAAACAAAGGGCCTTCTAGTTCTTTGCCAAGAGCCATGACTTCTCAAACCCATCAAATTCTCTCTCTTCTATAAAATGACTTACGTTTTCTAAGGAAAAGGCCATTTCAAGAAAAAGTCCTCAGATGCTATAATGACTAATGCCACGGATCCAGGGAGCACCTTACCAAACTCCACATCAGAGAGGTCTCCACTGGGAAAGTCTCGAGAACTGTTTCTAGCTGACAGTTTGCTGCCACTAGATCGGGAGTCAGAAGCACATGCTTTGGCTACTGACTGTACCAGGTGCTCATCATCTGCATTTCGCCAGCCCCACCAGCTGACCTCTGGCTGTCCACAGCGGGCAATAACAGCTCCATTGTTCTGGTGTCTGGAACAAGAGACAACAACTGCATCACTCAAGGGGCTCTAATTCAGATGTTCTATACTCATACAAAAAAGTAGTAGATTTTAAAGCACCTTAATGAACAGCCTGGCTCCAAAATATTTTTAGCGTCAAGTCCTCTCTCTGCATTAAAGGCGGCAATAATCTTATATACCAACAGTAGCAACAAATGCTATATGCATCTTCCTCAATTATCCTACCATCAGAGAGGCCTCCGTAATGTTACCAGCAAGATGATAAATGCATACTCTTAGACAAAACAAGTTAATATTTATATTTTAACTATTTGAATAACGTGGAGATTAAGATAAAAAACCAACAAATACCACACTAATTTCATTACCCAATAATGAAGGATTAATTCCCTTTTCTGGCACAGAACCTAAATAATGTGGCACAAAAGATACAGAAAAATGTATCATCTCACTGACTTATGATTCCAACAATGGTATACTCTTGCCTGGCTTGAGGATTCTTTTTACACAGATCCCACTGCTGGGATGGAAACATTTCCTGGCCCACGGTAGATTGCTTTACAAAATCTCCTGAGATTTCATGAGTCACAAACTGCTATTATACGCAGATAGTTCAAAGAGCTGCAACTATCTTTCCTCAGGCTCTTGAAAGGAAAAAAACAGCAATCTTAGCCACCATTCTGAGAGACTCTTTTTCAAGAGCAGAAATCATACTTGTAGTCTACCTTCAAGGTGTTATTAAAACCCCAAGTGTTTCCTAATTAGGTGATTATAAGCAATTTCAAAATTAGAAAAATTATTTAGCAAAAGGAATGAAGTTCTGATACATGCCACAACACTGATGAATGCTGAACATGTTACACTAAACAGATCAGTCACAAAAGGCCACGTATTGTATGGTTTCATTTACGTGAACAGTTCAGAATAGGCAAATCTACAGAGACAGAAAGTAGACTGGTATAAAATCCCAATGATGAATGTAACTATTGTATACCTAAAATGTACCAATTAAAAAAAAAAAAAAGAAAAAGTAGATTACAGGTTACTGGTTACCTGGGGCTAGGAAGACTGGTAAGAAGTTGTGAGGAGGGACTGCTACTGGATATGGGATTTCTTTTTTAGATAATGAAAATGTACTAAAATTGATTATAGTGATGGCTGCACAACTCTGAATACAGTACACTAAAAAGCCCTGAACTATATACTTAAAAGGGGTAAATTATACATGGCATATCTCAATAAGGCTTTTTTAAAGCTATAAAAGTAATAAGTTCACTACAAACATTATAAAAACATGGGTAAATGTCCCTCAACTCCGTATGTCCGAAGAAAATGTTTGTGTTCCTTTCCTTTAAAATTGTTTTAAAATACACCAATGAACAAAGATTATAGTTTAAATAAAAAATACTACTGAATCTATGTCTTCTTCATGGAACAATGTGAGAGACTTGTATGTATGTATGTATGTACTGATACCAGGGATCGAACTCAGGCCCCTGTGCTTTTGAGGCAGGTGGCAGAACCACCGAGCTGCATCCCTAGCCCAAGACATGTTTTTAATCCTAAAGTTCAGAAGCAATAAATTAAATATGGCAATAATCAAATCCCACTGGACAATCTGTCTGTAATTCTTAAATCCTCCCTCACTTGGAGAGACAAGTAGCTCTATGTACTTATATACTGCCAACAGGTTCAAGTGGCTCACAAGCTGCATGAGGACAATATGGACATAAAATCTCACTGATTCTTAATATGCCTACTTGCAAGTAACAGGTACTATGTAACCACTGTGCTGAATGAAACACTGCAAGTCTTCCCAGAAAAAGCAGGCGGGTCTTTTCTCAATCATCTTCTTCCCCCTGTAGAGCTTCCCAGCACTGCTTAACAAGAACAGTAGATGGCACTCTTTAGCTTGGGTCTTGGGTTTTAAAGACCAACTTGCCTTTGTAATGTAATACTTAGGTTTCAATTGAACTCCTCTAAATTAAACTTCATGAAACATAAGCACTAGTCAAAATCACTAAACAGCATTTCTATCATTTTAACAGGAGAATTAGTAAGTAAAAAACTTAAGATCTTTGCCCAAAGGATAAGCTCACTTACTAAGACAAAGAATGCTTTTAATAACCCCTACCTTAGAAAGTAGGCGCACTCCTTGTGTGACTAGGAATTTCTAACAATCACCATATAAGCAAAGGGGGTTGCTGCAAAGTGCACTACAGATGGGTGCCATTCTCACCATCTTGCCATGTTAGAGAAATCTGTTCTCAATTATAAATCCAATTAAATGTTCTCTCATCACAGTGGGAGAAAGCCCTGCTCAGGCGCTGGTTCAGCATGGTGCTGTCAAATAACCGCTACTAGCAACCTCAGGAATCATTAATGCAGTGTAGTCAACTAAACTCAGTAAATTAATGTCAGCTTCAGAGGTATCTGCCACCTAGGCTGGCAAAGCAGAGAGTGAGGTGTTCAAAACATTCTTCAACATACCCCTCACAAGACTCATAAATACACAGCAACCCAGGCTGTAGCTCAGAAATAAAGACACTTGTTCTGAATCAGAGAGCAGTTCCAGGAAGCCTATTCTATGTAAGTACATGAACTATAACAAGAATCTTCATTTTCTGGAAAAATTTGTAAATAAAAATGCTTTATGTATATGCTCTAGAATCTCTACAAGAAGAAAAACGCTTAGGGCTAATGCTCTCTAAAATAAATTTAAGGGAAAGAAAGGACATTTCATGTGTTTCAACTAGCACACTTAGGCTTTTCTGCCAAAAAGGAGAATTTGCCAAAAGCCTCTTACTTGGAAAATGAGAGAATCTCTCCACACAGTCCTGCCCGTATGCTCAAAGCCTTCAAGAACAACAAATACCAGGCTGCTGAGCTAACACAGCTGTGGGCCAGAATAGCAGCTGGCCACCTTTCTGATTCTACTGGGGCTAATCATTGATAAGACTCATAAATCTCATTAGCTTTCACTGCTAATTCCTGTGTCATCCTTACCACTTGAGTGACAGGTAAATTTGGTGACCTACTTTACTAGGAGTGTCTGAAAATAAGAGTGATGAAAACTGAAACTGAAAACTTAATGGGTTCCACTGGACCAGAGCAAATTTCTTCACATGTCTTGTGACTCAAAGTGGGAATCAGAATTTGCCTTCAGTTGACTAAATGAAGAAACTAGTTCTCTAATCCCTTCCGACAAACGCAATATTTCAGGGAACTGCATCCTGACATCAAAGAATTCTAACCAAGTCATTGTTTTCAGCCAATTCAAAGAGAATCTAGAAAGTCTGCACATTAGAAAAATGAAGAATAGGGCCAGGGATTTAGCTCAGCGGTTTGGTGGCCTGCCTTGCAAGCAAGCGTAAGGACCCGAGTTCGATCCCCAGTGCCAAAAAAAAAAAAAAAGAAGAAGAATATTAACATTACAAGGTGATAATAGTAACATCCTAAAAATTTAATATGATTCTGTAAGAACTGAGATAATGCCTGATACAAACAATCCTCAGGGATATGACCCCAAACAATGTCAGTAGGCCCTCATTCAGATGTCACCGCACATCTGCAAAGTAAGAACTCTGGTTCCCATTCTATTCAAGAATAGGACTGGGATGTTGGGAAATACACTCCATGTGTCACAGCAAGGTGTGTCAGAACAGACTTTAGGTTTGTGGCTCCAAAACGTGTGCTCCCCTACTCTACCAACCCCTCCTAAAACTTGCATCCCTTGACATTTGTGCCTCAGAAATCTCTGGAATTTTTTACTCAGCCCAGCCCTCGCCTTTTTCTTTAAATGTCCCTCTTAAAAATGAGTTTTCCAACATGTCTAAAGGTCAACCACAAAGACAATCACACACAATTCAACTGTATTCCCCCAGTTCTCACATTCTAGGACTCCTCTCTCTCTCAATGCAAAGGCCTTGACAACACATGAAACTAAATGCAGTAAGCACATATCTTCTCACAGAATGAATGTAAGAAGGATCTTGAAATTGCAAGTCCAGCCACATCAGTGTCAACTGAACCATCAATGAGTATTCTGGATACGGTAAGTACCAATGTGTACCAGAAGAGCAGCTCTGGGAATTCCTGAGGGAAGTGCTGACTTGCCTGGGAAGTTCTTTGAACCCTCCATCTCCCCAGGTTAGCAGTAGCAGACCACATGCAGTGAACAGCAGTTGCAGGAGCACAGCTGATTAAGCTTAACTTACCTGTAGACAACAGCAGGGATGCGCTTCCATGACCTGAAGCTTGCTACACTTTCTAATTCTTTGTCAGTGATCCAGGCAGGCACTATGAGCTCTTGTGGATAGCTACCACATAACCTAATATAGGGAAAACGAGAATGGGGGAAAGGGAAAAAAGAAAGTAAAGAGGTGAGGGAGAAGAGGGAAGAAAAAGGAGAGAAGAGAGAGACACTAGGTGAGCCAGCATAGGGATACTGATTGTACTATCACAAAACCAGTTGAAAAGCAATGGGGCTATGGAGGTAGCTCCGCTGGTAGGGTATTTGTCTAGCATGTGGGAGACCCTAGTTAATCCTCAGCACTGCAAATCAACAAAAAAGGCAATGGGAAGCATTATTTGAGTTTTACTCTCAAAAACAGAATGGGTTGCTGAAAGTATTTTAGGTCTCCATTCTATCTCCAAGTGATATGATCTCTTGGATTGTTCTACTTTATGTTGCCTTTTGGGAATCTGGCAAACTGCCTTAAAAAAAAGGGGGAACAAGGGACATTTTCTCTTTATTTTCCATGGCAACTCTGTTATAACAAATATATAGGTCATTTCTAACTACATGAGTACCCAGTACAATTACAGAAACAAAAACCTATGTTACCCCATCAGACCCCTATTCTTCTAGGCTTTTGCTGAAGGAAAACATGTAAAGGACAAAAACTCACAATTTCAAGTTTCCAGATACCTCTTAAGTCATTCTTTGATCTGAACCAAATATGTTGTCCTAATTATAGGTAAACAGAGCAGTCTGAGTATACAGAAGCAATACCACATGCTTGACTGTGTGCATACATGATCATTGTACGACTGAGCCAAGTAAGGTGAATAAGCTATTAATTATAATTTCTAAGCCGGGCGTGGTGGCGCACGCCTGTAATCGCAGCACTTGGGACTGAGGCAGGAGGATCACTGTGAGTTCGAGACCAGCCTGGGCTACACAGTGAGACCCTGTCTCAAAAAAAAAAAAAAAAAAAAAATTGTAATTTCTATAAAATGTACAGAACTACACTTGGAGAAGCTCTCTTTTCTTTAGTGAAGACACTGGCTGCATGCTAGTCAAGTTGGTGACCTGGGAACCTGTACTTCTGACTTTTTATTTATAGAATAATCTCTCTATGGGTAACTTTATCTTCCTTTTTAATAATGAAGCACTGGGGCCTTTAAGCCAAATTCAAAAACAAACTCAATCACCCCTACACCACTACCACCCTCTGCCCTACTCTATCGTATGCATTAGACAGGAACAGGCACAAAAACACAAAGAAGCCAGGTGTGGTGGTGCACACTTGTACTCCCAACATTAGGGAGGCTAAGGCAGGAGGTTCACCATGAGTTAAAGGCTAGCCTAGGCTACACAGTGAGTTCAAGGCCACCTGAGCGAATAGTGAGAGCCTGTCTCAAAAACAAACAACAGAAACACCAAACCACCACATCTTGGCTTAGGAATTGGAGGCTGTAATTACACTGTACCAACTTTCTCTCTGTCCTCCATTTCCAGAAGATGAAGTATTAGGAATTTAAAAAGCACTGATACAGAAGAATGGCTATGACTGAGAGAAGTTATATAAACTTCCTAACACCTATCCACAAACTCCTAAAAATAACCCAGGACACAGTGATCATGGCTAAAACTGTAAGCTTGAGTCTCAATCCTTTCATTTTGTTTTTTAACTCGAGTAAATTTGAATCTCATTTTTCTTTTGTAGTAGGAAAAACTCTTGAATGCCCAAGACTGGTTTTGAAATAGAACTAGTCAACTCCAAAGCAGTAAGTTATTTTTAAATTTCATATTAATCAGGGCTCTTTTTTAAAAGCAAGGTTTGCTTAATTCAGTCTTTTTACTCCTCCAATTTTCTGAATATCTTCACTCTTCCATAGGTACTGCACTACTCCAAGTAGCCCTCTGCAAGAATCAACTGTACACTTGTGGATAAGCAGTAGCCAGTGGAGCAAAAGTGGCCAGCACTCAGCAAAGCACATGGTAGCCTCAGGCTCTCTGAAGCCTCTCCATCCTCCAATCTTCACCCTCCTCCTTTGCTTTAACCTGTCACCAAGAACAAGGAGTTAGGTCTGCATATCCTAACTCCTTACAACACCCCAGGCTCTTAACTTCCATGATAAGTGCTGCTGCATACAGTAATAAGCTGTAGCTTTTCCAATAAAAACGAAATCTTCTGATGGCCCACCATAAACAGACCAGGAAAACTGCTATAATTTGAGACAGCTCATGAGACAAAGAATGAACAGTGCTGCAAGGAAACTTAAGGATATATTAATTTAAATCTCGTGGACAATTTTGTTTTATGAAACTTGGATCACCAAAATCATGGTAGTTAACTGCCCCTGCCCACCCCGCCGCCAAATCACGTACATGTTTTAAGCAAACAGGTGATGCTAAGTATTTAATAATGGTTGTAATAGTATTGAATGGTTATACAATCTTAACTATGAAGTTAGTTTTAGATCAACATATTGAACATACTGAAATATGTATGTCTATTTCAAAGGATCTGGAGCAAAATGAGTCATAAAAACTAGCTTCTACGTGTTTTGTCACTTCGTATAAGATCACTAATCTTATCACACTAATGTGCTGACAAATAGTAATGAGAATAATGGAAACTGCCTGCCTATAGGTAAATACAGTATTATCCAGTCATGCATGTACCAGGAAGAACAGAGGCCAGGAGGTGGGTAGAAAGGAAGGCTCTGAGATCCTGTTAAGGATCATTTTCTACTCCTGCAACAGAAAGTTCAAGAAGTACTCTGAAGATCATACACTTAGACCTAATAAGTAAAACAATTTCAAAGACAAAGTCTAGGTTCAAACGTTCTACCACATGAGAAATGGTGTTTCTGTAAAGGCACTGGCTATGAAACACAGTCTACAGGGAACCATATAACTCACTTGTATTTCTCGTTGATGTTGGAAATCCTCCAGGCATTGTTCATATCAAAACCCATCCGCTCCACTTCATTCTTAAACCTTGACGTTACATGCTCTCCTAGGGACCAGAGACAGAAAGGAAAAAATGAACACAGAACAGATGGAATAAAAGCTCCATTATATTGAAAATTCTTAAAAAGGCAGGAATTGTATAAATAATATGTAGTTAGTCCTGGCAGACTAAAACTAAAGAGGGGGAAAAAACCAACTTTTCATTAAGAACTATGTTATCTCATCTAACCTCTACTTTCACTGAACTTCTTTTACAGACAACAAAACAGTTGGAGAAAGGTTATCATGGCCTATTTTTCTGCTCCCCAAACTCATGCTCTTTCTTATCACTACACTGGATAATTTACTACGTCTACACTCAGACCAAAGGTATGCGTGTGAAGAAATAAAAATTAACAAGATCATCAAGAGTAGTAATGTGGATTTATTAATTCATCTGAAAATTTCTGGGTCAGATTTCAGAACTTGAGAGATTTTTGGATCTTAGGAAGGTAAAATGATGTACATACTATATTAGCTCACAAACTTAACAGGGGCTACTAAATAAGTGTTGATTCTTCTTCAGTGAAATACAAGTGGGATAAATACAACAACAAATACCTGTCAGTTCAGATGATATTAAGCTGCCAAATATGGTAAGAAAAGCTTTTAGGATTTTCAGAACCTTTTATATTATGAACTACAGATTAAGTGGTCATGGAAACGTAACTGCCAGTGCCTATGACTATCAGGAAATCCAAACTAAGTAAAGTCCTAAGCATCTGTAAGAACATCCACCCAAGTAGATACAATCTGGCTACATCTGGCTGATGGATTTGGCTAAACCTAATTAAATATCAGAAAATCTAAATTACTTTCTTCCTTAAAAATGGTACATACCCAGTCCTAGGCAGTAATTTTATTAAAACAAAAACATTAAGCAGACCTTGTGTTACAGCTTATAAAATAAATGCTGGTGGGGGCTGAAAGAAACCACCACAACAAATAAAAGCACAAAACAGACTGCTTTGGTGATCAAAATACAAAGCTATAGAATAAGAAACAGCAATTACTTGAATGAAGAATAATTCTGTAAAACTACTTCCCATTTAAACTGCTTTTCTTGAGCTTAAGCTAGTAGGTATGATATATTTCCTGAAAGACAGCTATAAAAAAATGGAGTTCAGAGATATAAGAAAAAATAACTGATTCTGCCCATTTGGAAAAAAATTATGGATGCATGGATTCCAAAGAGGAAAAAGGTAGATGAATTAGAATGTCCTCTGTCTACAAACTTTCAGGAATACTGACCATCAAGAACACAAAATGTGGGCAGGGGGTTTAGCTCAGCGGTTCTGCCACCTTGCCTTGCAAACTCAAGATCCCAAGTTTGACCTCCTGTACCAAAAAAAAAAAAAGGAATACAAAACAGAAAAAAAAAAAAGCGCACTAAAAAACAAAACAAAACAAAACAAAACAAAAAACCACTAAACAGGTAGTTTTTTGCTCAAAATCAAATTCTAAAAGCTGCAAAACTATAGCAACTTCCAAGTTTATTACTGAAAAAGAAAATATTCTTCCCTCCCTATACAGCTTCACAATCACGCAAAAGTACTTCTATTAAAAGTCTTTTACATTTGTAACTATCTTAGAATAAACACATAAATGTTCTAAGAAGGATCTTTGCTTTAAAAATAATGACTGGCAAAATAATAATAATGATACAAACTACAAACGCCACCAGCAGCAACTTACTACACCAAACCAATACGTAAAGGCTTATTAGAACCACCATCGGGAGCACAAAATTCTGAAATACACACTAAGTAGCAGCGTCAGAAAATCTGCTATTTCAAATTCTTTAAGAAGGAGTTTTAATTTTCTTTGTATTCTCTAAAGCAGTGATTTCACCAACTCTGAAACTGGCCATTATGAACTATACGAAGAATTAAACATTCCCTCATAAAATTCATTTATTTCTCAACAGGGATTCACAAAAAAATACCCACTCTTACTGTGATGCCTTCTGATATGTCCTAATTCATTTCTTCAGAATTTTATTTCATGACCCACTAAAAGAGCCACACTTTCAGTTTTAAAACCACAGCTTCAAAAAAAACTGAGCAGCAAATTTCACACACATGGAAACTCAATTTGTGCAAATTGTTTCTGGATGTTCACTTAATGTATTTAGCCCAAAGAGTGAACACAAAATATCCTATTGCTGAATTTCCCTTCCATCTCAGAATTTTTATGTCTCAGGTTATTCAATATTGGATATGTTGCAATATCCCAATTAAATACTGGAGCCACAAGATATTTTTAGCTTTATTATTTCCATTTTGATTCTTCCTGACTGCCTCCTCCACTCCTAAAGTTTTTAACACTTAGCATTTCTTTTTTTATGGGGGGGTAAGGAGAGAGAGGGCTCTGGGAATTGAACCCAGGTCCTTCACATTGAGCTGTATCTTCAGCCCTTTTCTGTTTTCAGACAGGGTCTTGTTAGGTTCTTAAGAACTTGTGATCCTCTGGCTTCGGCCTCTGGGATACAGGTGCACACTACCTAACCTTTAGTGTTTTTCTTCTACTATGATTACATACAGTCCAACAATTTTCCTTTCAGTGGGGATGAAAAGTTTTTTAAAGAAATGAGCTCCAGGGGACCAGGGATTTAGCTCAGTGGCATGGCGCCTGCCTCACAAACCCAAGGTCTGGAGTTTGATCCCTAGTACCAAAACACAAACACACGAAATAAGCTTCCCTTTATCATTAATTACAAAGTCAATCGGTAATCTAAAAACAAAATTGCCCCCCAAAAATCTAGCTTCCTGGCTAATTCTGAGTATTTGAGTCAACTATACAAGTTAGATAAAGGCCTGGAATAGAAGAGACAGACTCATATCCATCAAGATGAGGAAGCAGACCAGAGTCAGAGAAAAGTGAGAGGTACTCCTCCCACATTTTTAAATATGGAGAGAAGAGTAATTCTTTTCTGTGCACACAAGTGCCAGTGAGTCCTGAAGGCTCAAACTTCCTGGACTGTATCCGAGCCTAGATAACATCCAGAGTCAGCCTGTTTGCAGATAAACATGATGTGCTTCAGGAGAAGTAGGCTCAATACTAAACAAACAGCTGAACTGCATGAACCGCCTGGTCTTTGTCAGGACTCCAGACTAACGCACTAGTACACAGCCATTACCCAAAGCCAGCTGTAATGAAGAACCTGGAGTTGAGGAAGTTGAGGGCACAGGCAGAAGCTTAGAGCTTTTGAGTCTGCTCATTTACAACATGAGATGGAGCTGACAGCAGTCAAGAGCCTGGCAAGGCTTTTGCAGTAGGTTTCACCAGTGAACTCCAGTAGCAATGTTGAGACTTCTTGGAAAGCTTACTAAGACCTAGAGCATAGTATTACTGGCTTAACTAAAATTTATATGAATACCAAGGCAATGGTGTAATAGTCCCACTTTCATCTTCTGACAGATTCTACTCTTAACAGGGTACAGGAAAAGAAAACATAAAAGGCTACACCAAATGCTAAAGACTGAACTATTTCTACTCCTCAGAATCTAAGCTTGTGATCTCAGGTAGTAGGGCAGAATATACAAGGCTGTCATTCTGAAATATTTCAACTGTTGTCTCAACCTTCAGATGACTTATAAGAATGTGGTTGTTTGGAATGCTCTAATTTGGTGAGTTATACTGTAGCTATCACTAACAGTCAGCACTACGGGGTTGGAGACAGAAGAGCGGAGGCTCCCTGGCTTTAAAAATGCCACCTCTGTACTCCACAGTGAAAGGGGAAAAGGGATAAAGGGAAAAGCTATACATACATACACATTCAAACAAAGTCACAGAAATACAGTTAAAATTCCATGTGAGTGGAAGGAGGTTACCTTCAGTGTGAACTGTGTATCTTGGGAAGAAACAAAAGGCAACCTTCCATCACAGAGAATTTCCAACCAATCGTTAGAGAATTTCCATCAATGCCACCATAACTGCCAACCAGTTATTTTTCAGTTATATAATTTCTGAAGAGTTTTCATAAGCATGGCACATAAGAGACACTCAAATATTTACTGAACTACACTCTGTACTATGTATCAACCTATTTGATCTTCGAGATATACCTGGTTCAGCTTAGACAGAAAGAACAAAGAACAGTCTGAAGAACAAAGAAAACCAAAGTGCAGAAAGGATAAATGGCTTTCCTTGTATCATTTTCAATTAAACATTAGAGTACAGGTTTGAAGTCCAAGTATCCTTTCCATGTCCCCAGGTATCAGAAGCCCCTGAAAAAGCTGAGTGTAGTGGTACAAGCCTATAATCCCAGCACTTGGGAAGCTGAGGCAGGAAGATCATTTGGAGTTTGAGGTCAGCCTGGGCCAAGTAGTGAGTTCAAGGACAGCCTAAACCATATAGCAAGACCCCGCCCCCCGCAAACAAACAAAGAAGCTGCCCCTGAAAAGATACCGGACATTGTGGCTGCCTCCATTGCTTGATGGCCAAAGAATATCAGATATCATCAGACAGAGCAGGATCTCAGGACCCTCCTCCTCAGGACAAAGCCACCCATAAATAAGAGTAAATCTTTCACATGGTATATCTTAGTAGTTTCCCAAGAGTTGGCTTAAATACAAAAGAAATAATTAAAATTATCAAGAAAATAAAGTCCCTTCAAAAGACAAGGACTTTTCAGGCCACAATTATGTAATAATAGAACAGGAAAAAGCAAGTTTTGTTCACTAAAGGCTGGCAACACAAAATTGGGAAATACTTCTTGGAGTTAGGGGTCTTAAAGTAAATCAGTTCTCATATAACAATGCAGCAAGATGCACTCCTTAAGGATAACGCCTTCATTGTTCTAGGAGATGGTAGAGACTAAAGAATTAATACATAAGATGCAATTAGTAAGAACTCAGCAAATATATAAGATTTGTGTACTTTATTGCTTATATTTGTTATGGCTTGTGTTTAGATGCCCTCCACAAAGCCTCATATGGATGAGGTGGGGTTTTTTCAGAGGTACCTGAATCTGGAATGTGTGATGCTGTGATTAAGGGCCTGTGACTAATAAACCACTACATGTGAGTGACTGGTTTGGCACCAGCCTAATCCCAGTAGTCTGAATAAGATAAAAGGGGCAGAAAGATGCTGGTAAGCTATCTTCCACCACCATAAACTGATGCCCCTCTGCCATGTGCCACCCTGACTTGGAGCCAGTCAATTACGGACTGAAACCTCTACAAACTGTGAGCCAAATAAACTTTGGGTGTCAGGTATTTTGTCTCAGCAATGAGACAAAAGTAATTAAGACAATACTACATCATTTAAAAAAAACAGGAAAGAAAAGGAGAGTAGAACAATAGCTAAGTGAGAGTAAAGTGACAGATGGTTTAAGTACCCTCACATAAATTTTCAAGGCTGGTGTGGGCTCTAGTGGATGAGTCTAGGTTTTACCTACTGGGACAGGCCTGGAAGAAGTTTGGATTCTGAGCCTTTTCTTGAGGATCCACCAGGCCACATGCCTCTGTTCTTCAAGGTCTGTATCCACAGAGCCCCATAGACCTGACTCTCAGTAAGTGAGCGCTGCACTTAAGTCTACTTCTTTTAAGGACTAGCATTGGGCTTTGGCAATAGGCTTTACCCCAAAAGCCTCTATCTGTTTTGTTCCTAAAACAGAAACACCAGCCTATTCTATCTGACGAGCTCATGAAGACCAAACAAAAGTATTTAATCGGATGTTTATGTTCAAAGTATTTTAATTAAACAAAATAATCCAAAGTCAAAAGCTTTAATCAGTGATGAACAAACTGATTATACACATAACTAGGTTAGCTTTAAATGTTTAAGATGACTCAGGGCTGACTTAGAAGATTGAATATTCTAGATTAAAATTACAAATTTAAGGAAAAAATCTGCTGAGGCAGGATGATCAAAAGTTCAAAGCTAGTCTAGGCAGTGCTGTTGAGACCCTGTCTAGAAAAGGGCTAGCAATTTAACTCAGTGGTATAGTGCTTGCTGTTATGTACAAGCTACTGGGTAAAATCTTCAGTAACACACACACACACACACACACACACACACACACACACACACACACACAGTCTCTACAGTAAACTTCATTCAGAGCAAGCTCACAATTTATAAGCCTGACACACTTAGGAGCTAGTGCTGGGCCAGCAAAATTCTATTATTTATGGTAGCATAAAGTTTATATAAAACTATATACAAAGAAAATATAGCTGGAGATTTAGCTAAGTGGTTCCTCCGCCTACCAGGTGCTAGGTCCCAAGTTTGATCCCTGGTACCAAAAAAAGAAAGAAGTAATACAATCTTGGTCAGTCATTTCAGAGGAAGAAAGATACTGAAGCGGACAAAGACAACATAAGGAGCCAGGAAACCTGAATTTCAGTACAGGCTGTGTCTCTACATTTGAAGTTGAGGAAAACACTTGGCCTTTCTAGATCTGTTTCTTCTTCTATGGGCAGAAAAGGGTGATAACAGGTCATCTATGATTTGAAAACAAATGCCATGATAGCAAGAAGCTAGTTTGTATTTTACTATTCTCTGTCAGCATAACTGTGTACTTTTGTCAACGCCACTACTGTCTAATGTTATCAATGCATTCCCATTCAACCTCCAAAATCTACACAAGTCACTTTTAATATAAAGTCTTCACAAATATGTACAAAAAACTCACAGCTCCCTTCCATTCAAAGTTTCACAATAACTATGAACCTTTTCATAATTGCTTTTAGGTCTAGCAGGATGTGATACCAAATCTAGTATTCTTTTCTTCCTCTAGAAATCAGGAAACATGTTCTACTATGTTTAGAAGAATGGACACTCTCCATAAAATATACAATGATTGAATACATAAGGCGCAAGGCATCCCATTTCATATTAGGGGTACCTCCATCTTAGCTTGATAAAAGTTCCCGGTCATCTGCACATTTTAGAAGGCCTACCCGGTCTACACAGGTCTCCATGTTGTTCTTTTTCACTGGCATACACCTCCATGCACCAAGCATGGTATGCAAACGAAAAGAGATCTTCTATTTTAGCAGGTGGTCGAATTGCATTGTTCAGCCTCTTGAGCCAATCTTGACACTGTTCAAATGTTGAGAACTGACACCTTTGCAAAGCGAAACAAATATGAATGTAAGCAGGTAATAGCTGCCTGTGAAATCTAAGAAAAGCCACCATTTTAAGACTGCCTCTTCATAGTGAAGGGGTTAACTACAATGGAGAAAGCATCACAAGCAGTCATTCACATATTCACTACTATTTATAATAAAAATGACCCAACAAGTTTTAGTTAGCAGTGCAAACATCAAAAAGAAGCTCAACATGTAGGAAATCTATTCTTTTAATTTAATGAGACTTTTGAGATTAATGACAATTATTAAAGTAAAACGGCAGCTAATCTTTTTCATGGATGGGATTTCATTCTAGTTCTTCAGTTTTTATGGTTATCCTCAAAAAACGTTTATAAAGTCCTTATTGTTTTGTTGTGACATAGTAGGCCAAGTTAAAAAAGAAACTGCCACAGTATTTTTAGCCAGTTAGGGAATTCTGTGCATGTGTGTGTAATGGGTGCTGTTGTTTTGGCTCTACTGGAGGCCGAACCCAAGATTTTCTCACTGATCTATATCCCTAGCCCCCAATGCACCCCTTTTTTCCTAAAATTTTGAGAGATGGTTGTACTAAGTTGCTAAGTAGCTCAGGCTGGGCTCAAACTTGAGATCCACTTGCCTCAATCTTCTAGTTTGCTAGGATTACAAGTGTGTGCCACCACAACGGCCTCGCTAAAAGAGTAACTTTAGTATTTGTCTATTTAGCAATGAAATAAATCAGCATCTTTGGATCCAAAGAAAGATTATATTGAAAGTTTCAGCTGTGACTACACAGAGAACAAAATAATTCTGATATCAATGGCAATATTCAGTATATACAATTGAGGGGTTAAAATTACTGCAAACTGACCTTTTTGAAGATTTAAGTGCTTTGACTTTTTAAATGTCATATTAAAAACTGAGTAATTAAGCAGGCTTTTTATTTTTATTTTATTTTATTTTTTGGTTTTTTGAGACAGGGTCTCACTATGTAGTTGAGACTGACCTGGAACTCACTGTGTAGCTCAGGCTGGCCTGGAACTCACAGCGATCCTCCTGCCTCAGACTTCCATGTGCTGGGATTACAGGTGTGCGCCACCACGACCAGCAAAGCAGGCTTTTTAAACTGGGAGTGATATCCACTATCAAATATAAGTCAAATCATACTGGCTCAAAAGCAACTTAAACATTTACCTTACAACTAAGATGGTTAGGGCTGGGGATTTAGCTCAGTGGCACCGTGCCTGCCTTGCAAGCCCGAAGTCCTGAGTTCAATCGCCAGTACCCCCGCAAAAAAACTAAGATGGTCACTTAAACCTCTCCCTTGTCTCAATCAATGTGGCTCATGAATATGCCAGCATACAGTATTTATTGGTACATTGAAACAGGTCAAAGGGTCAAAATTTGTAAAATTTAAAAGACATTTTGCAACCACTATAGTTACATCAGATAAAATTCATCAAAAACAACAAACTTATGGAGTAATTTTTTTTTTTTTTTTGGTACTGGGGAATGAACTCTGGACCTCGCACTTGCAAAGCAGGTGGCAGCACCACTGAGCTAAATCCCTGGACTTTATGGAGAAATGTTGATGAGAAGCAAGAAAATTTGCATTTTTTTTTCTTTTGTTGGTACCAGGGATCAAACTCAGGACCTTGTACTTGTGAGGCAGGCGGTGGAACCACTGAGCTAAATCCCTGGCCCTGCATTTTCTTGAAGACCTCCCATAGACTATTAGCTGCAAAAAGAAACTACATAAATTATATAAAAATTAGGTGACATCTTAAATAAGTAATCAAAATTCATCACTGAGGGGGGCCGAGTATTTAGCTCAATGGTTCCAGGGCCTGCATCACAGGTGCAAGGTCCTGAGTTTGATCCCCGGTACAAAAAAAAAAACACAACAACAAAAAACGGTAACAAAATTAATCACTGAGGGACAAGTGGATTGTTTACCTCTGGATGTAATAATACTGTATAATACCCTGAAAAGGACACATCATTATATATACAGTATTCCAGCTAGGAAACCTCAACTTAATCTTGAGGAAATGCTGGACAAATACAAAATGAGAAACAAGTTATATTAAAATAAAAGACAGTATTCTTCAAAATATACCTGTGATAAAAGAGAAAGAGGGCTGGGGATTTAGTTCAGTAGCACTGCACCTGTCTCACAAGCACAAGGTACCCAGGGGATTTAAAAAAAAAGACGGCAGACAATGTTCCACATTAAAGAAGGCTCTCAAGCTAACAGCTAAATGTATTATCTAGCCTAGACTGGACCCTGTGGTGAATGAGGTAGAGGTGGAAGAGAATACCATAAAGGACATCGTGAGTCAACCATCAAAACTGGAACATGGATAGTAGACTGGATAAAGTATCAGTAAAACTAAAGTTGATAATGCTGCCATGGTCATGTACAAAAATAATCTTTAATCTTAGGAGCACATGACATATTTTGGAGTTAAAAGCCATGCTTATGTAAATTATCTTAAATTGTTCAGAGCCCCCCCCAACACACACACATGCAGGAACTCCTGCCTCACGTACGGAAGGGCTCTGCAAATGATAAAGCAAACTGAGGCAAAGTATTAACTATAGTAATGGAATACTAGCATGCTATTTTTATTTTAGCACTTTTTAAAAATTTGATATTTTTAAATAAAAGAGAAGCAGCATCTACCGACATGCAAAATATACTAAAGATAAAATATTTCAGGCACTAACTACTTAGGAAATACTCTGAAGGCTGACCTCAAAAGGTATTTTGCTAAGTTACTGAATCTTGTATCCATTCTTTAAAATATTTTCCACACAAAACAGCCACACAAACATACTACATACCTGATAACTTTGCAGTCTTTGCAAGTCAAGTGAAGCTGAAATATATCTCGACATTCAACACTTTCTATAAGTTGTAACGGAACCTGCAATTAAAAAAGTAAAGTCTCCTTAGTCAAAAAGGCATTGACCTTGCAGTTCTTCAATGTGTCCAACAAGACTGATTAGAAAGCTCTAAAGGGAAAAGAAGCAAATACAACCATAAATTCAGTTAGCTCAGGTACCCAAGTGATTTACTACAGAATGAATTAGGGCCTCCCTTACTCTCTATCAATGGCCTCAAGTTATGACACAATATGAAAACAACAAAAAAGCATCTCCATCTCTGAAAGAGGAGGGGCATACATCTCTCCAGCATCATTTCATAAGCTCACCTCTCAAAGCACCACTTTTAAATGTGATAGCTGGCTAGAATTTGTAATGACACAAAAGACGAAGGGCACTAGAATGATAATCCCACTTTGCTTACAGAAAAGAACTACAGATCTGAGTGCAAAACAAGACTCTACCTGTTGGTTACACCAAATGACAAAGTGAACTTATGGCTTAGCATCAGCAAAGGAGGATCTTTTAAAAGTCTGGAAACCTAAACTTCCAAAGGACTGCAAAGAAAAGATTATGTATGAGACACTAACTGCTGGTCAGGATTTGCTCAGAAAAACAGATCCACGGGTTATCAGGAGGAAGGAAAGGGTCACAAAGCAGTCAAAAACCCTAAATCTAGGTGGGTTTAATCAGCTTCAAAGACCAGATGCCAAATATGGCTTGAGGGTCTGAACAAGCCAGAATGGTTCTATTCCCGCCAATCTGGTCAGCAGACTTTACTAAATACTGGATTATGTACAACAATGGAAAGAACCAGAGAAGGGAGACAGGAGGGAAACCATCTGAAGGGGGTACAAATTCTTAGGCTGACAGGAAGATCTTCCCCCCGCCATCTCTGAAATCTTGATTCAACTTCTGGCTTCAAAGAGCAATTCCCAAACCTTCAAAAGAGCCTAATAAATGATGAAATGGATACTCATCCCTTACCAAGATGGATACAACATATCATGCTCTGCCAAAATGTGGCTCTGGGACTTGCAAATATCATTCCAAGAGTTCTGTTTAGCATGAGGAGGCAGCAGCAATTTCCTCCAAGACAGAAACAAGAGGTTCTGGACAGGGTGGCCCTCTTTCAGCTGTGCCAATTTTGGGAACTGGCTTCCTATATAAAACTCTGCCCCCCACCATGCAGCTGCCACAGTCAACAGAGAATTCTCAAAACGAGGATAAGGGGATCAAAAGAAGCCAGTGCTGAAAGTACGAAACAAACAGAAACTGGGGCAGGGATTAAGGAAGAGAAGAAAGTAAAATAGTATTATTCAGATAAATGGCTGAGAGTTTTGTTTCTTTGTTTTTGTGGTACCAGGGATCGAATTGGGGCCCTTGCACTTTCAAGGCAGGCCGCGGAACTAACTACTGAGCCACATCCCCAGCCCTGGCTTAAGAGTTTTTACCTGAGAGCTAAAGGCTTCTAACTCTGTGTATAATCTATAAAAATGTCTTTGGAATTATAACAGGACTGTAATTAGAAGAAGAAAAAAAGACTAAAAAAATCCTGTTTGTGTTCTGAGAGGAAAAAAAGCTTTAGCCCTCTGTTTTTAAGTTCTCAACCCCAAGACCCAGAGAAAAGCTGCAGCTGATAAGGCTAAAAATTCTTTCAAGACCTGCTGAATTGATGGGGGGGGGAGAAATAAATTATAGAAGAGGAATAGAGAACAGAAATGACAATGATTTGTCCTCAGGCCAGTCCTTTGGGTGCCCTGCAGTAGATTCTCACTGCTTTTTTTTTTTTTTTGGTACCAGGGATGAAATCAGGACTTTGTACTTTCAAAGCAGGCGGCAGCACCACTGAGCTAAATTGCCGGCCTTCATTGCTTTATTTATTTGGTACTGGGGATTGAACTTGGGACCATGCACTCGCGAGGCAGCCCAGCAATTGCTTTATTTTTAAAATGTACTCTTCCTGGCTACCGTCAATTCTACCCCCACTGGCTGCCAGACTAGCAATTGAAAAGTCTGAGTTCTGGTCTCACTTTTCAAAAATTTTACCAATTAAAAATCTGCCTATTTCCTGGCTTCTGTGGGTTAGCCTCCGCCTTCCTATATGCCACCAGTTTGTGCTTTCTGAATCTCAGATGGTCACAATTTAGTAACCTGTATACAGGGCCTGAGAAAAGCCTGGAGGTGAAGAGAAGAGTGTGTTTTATTAATTCACAGTGAGTAGTTGCTCTGCCAGCAGTCACTTGCATCCCAGGTCTCTTTCAACTGCCTTTGGTATCACTAGAAAAGGTGAAAACTACTAGTTCTATTAGCAGCTGTGGGGGGGGGGGGGTCCTCACAAATTCTTTGCTACAAAGAATATGTAAGTTTTATGTCCCTATCCCAGGACCAGAGCCCAAGGGCTCCTGCAAGAACTTCCAGAAAAATAAACATTCCAGCGCATGCAAATTACAATTGTACATCAGTTCACAGACTTAATTCTTTCCGAGATTCTGGTTGCAAAATGAGTTGGACAAGAATCAAATCAAATTTTGCCATTAAGTCCAACACTGAACCTAACCACTGAACTTGGTTTGTTTGGTTCTTGTCCATTTCAGACTGCAACCAGAAGAATCTTGGAAAAAATTAAGTTTGTGAACCAAGGTACCACTGTATCTGCCAACTAAAGTACATTCAACATACAAATTTTCACATCACTTTTCAGAACAAAATGTTGGTTCTACGCATTCAAATCAGACTGAAGATACTAGCAAGTCACCAAAAACAACCGTTAAGTACTCTACTCACAGATGTGGAGAACAGCAGATTTTAATCCTCATGCAGAGACTGTCACAGGCACAGAAGTTTAATTTGTGTAGCAAAAATAGCAATATTTCAAAGACAAACCCAATTTATATCAAACAGGTATCTCTTTTCACTTCTCCATTCTGCCTCCCCTTTAGTACCCCTTCCACAAAATGCCTCTTTTTGTAAAGGCAGAGCTGGCTATACCTTCCCCTCCTTCATACATCTAACCAAAACATAACTAAATTTCTCTAGTTTGTTAGGGCCTGCCCACTGATCTAGCTTTCTCAATTTTTCTCACATATGAAAAAGACCTCTTACTATTTCTGTGACAAGGCATACTCAATTCTCAACCTTAATACTGAAAGATTTAAAGATTAATGCCAGTCCACTTCCCATTTCCTAGTTCAGAAAGGTTAAATAGGTAACCTATAAGCTAACACTAAAGTGTAGGCCAGAATTCATGTTTTCTCTCTAATCTGGGATCCTTCCACCATATATACGGTTTGCCTTTCTTCCTCTAAGATTGTCCTTCTTGTCTATATACTTTGATTTTCTTTATGAAAAAAAAAAAGTGGCTTCTCCACCAGAGAGCATCAGGAGAAAAATAAAATTTAAATCAAGATCCTTGGAGATAATTCCATGTAGAAAAGAAAAAAATCTAAAATTACTTTCAAATCTCCAGCCCATGGATTCAGTGCCTTCTTGAACACATTCCTGCCAGCTTGAACCAATGGTGTTACAAGCATGACTGTCCCAGTGGGTGGTTGTACCACTGGTGGTATAAACAAATCTAACCACCTATCAATTGGCCTTTTTACAAACAAAATAACTATAAATAGAACAAATCTAATTAGTTGCTTGAATTTGAATGATTACTGCCCAAATATAAAAATTAATACCATTCATTCCAATTAAAAATTTTAATAATCAACATTTTACTTCATTAAATTTATTTATATTCATGAATAGTTTATCAGTAATTCTCTAAATTAACATGGAAATCTTACAAATACTCCATTACTAGTGTATATAATATGCATTTACAACTACAATATAAATTAGCTGTATTACAATTTTTTGTACCATTTTAATATTTTCCTTAAGAAACTGTAACAACATTTGCTCTGCCAAATCAATGCCTTTCTTCACATTATTGTAATCAAAGACCCTCTAAGAAGCAATACAAGCTGCCAGATAGGACAATCATGCATGTACTGGTTCAAGCCAGTGGGAACAATCAAATTCAAATCAGAGCCACCTGGCAGTCTGACATAGAAATTATGGCTCTATCATGAACATATCAACTTCATTCTCTATCTTCTAGCTGCCAGGTAATTCTATCTCACTGCCGTGCCTATCCTATTAAAAATTCCACCAAACTCGTGTTTAAACAACGCATCAAACACACTAAATGCTGTTAATCAAGTCTTCAAAAGTTACGTTCCAGGCACCAAAACCATGAGCATCAATCCAAAACAGCAGAACAGCAATTTAAAACTTAATAGACATGCACACATGTTAAAGATCCAAAGCATTGTCACACTGTCACATTACAGATCACTAATATCATATTCTGCTATATTTACCTCCTCAATTCATTCTTGCAATGTGTGCGTGTGCATTATTCTGAAGCTCAAAAAGCAATCACTAATTTTTTTTTTTGGTACCGGAGATCGAACTTGGGACCTTGCACTTGGGAGGAGCTAAATCCCCGGCCCCACAATCACTAATTGTAAGTGACTGAAAAAGTAGTGCTAATCTTGTGTACAAATCTGAAATGAAAATGGCAGTATGAGTAAGAAAGCAGGTAGAAAATCTAAACCTAAAATCTGTAGTGGACTGTGTAATGTCATTAAATCATTTGCTTTAAAAACCAATCAGAGCAGGAAAATTTCATAAAATAAAAACCAACATTCTCCACTGTTCACTTTGGACATATACATGGTATTCCCTATAGTACTTGTTTCAGAAGCTTCCACTGGTACAAGAATGCTAGAAAAATTCCTCCCTCTGGTGCTTAGGAAATAAAAGTGGTTGTTGGCTAGTGGAAAATTCAAGGAAATACTAAGGAAAGGTGTTCCCAGGTACTATTCTTCCACACTTCTTCCCAAAAGGCACTGAAGTATTAGCCTGGAAACAGAAGTTTTAATGTCCTCTTAAACACTAATGTTGGTTTTATAATTGTTATTGTTTAAAACTTGTTCTACAGTTTCTGAAGATCACTATTCAACACTTATGTATAAACTATGAGGCTTCATCATCCCACAAACTATTCTCATCAGAGCTTACTACTAGAACTTTGGTAATAGGGAAGAGACTCATGCAGAGAAGATACACTGTTGATTTTCAAGGTGAACATCTGACACACAAAATCAATTTGTTCCAAGCACAACTGCAACAACCACCTAGAACTCTCATGCTACTTACTGGGACTTCAGAAGCAGTACAGTAAGAAGCAGTCTATTGAATTACACAATAAAAATTGTTTTAAACATTCATAAATTCCACTTGAACACTTGTTTATAAATTATTTAAGCTTCAAGAAACATAGCTGTATATATGTTAAAATATAGTCTGGGAAAAACAATGGGAATAATTCGTATCTTAAATACTACAAATGAACCCCTCTATAAAGGTTCGAAACCTACAGACACAGTTTACTCAATGTGCTGCGAAATTAAAACAAAATACATGGTATCAGGTAGCTTAAAAAAAGTTGATGGTAAGTCATTTTCTAATGTGCTAAATGATGCAAAGTGGAGGATGTCATAACACAGATGGCACACCTGAGCTCTGATGGCTTAAAAGTGTTGGATTTACTTACATATAATAATCTTTATCAGGGGGTCCTCTGAACCTCGTGTATTTTATTGAATATGCTGAAGGAGAAAGAAGGGAGTCCTACTGATTTCCTGTATTTTACCAAAATACCTCTGACAGAGGGAAGGAAGGAAAACGTAAACGGCAACATCAATACCAACTCTCTGGTCTCAATACAGGATCTGATGTAGGAAGAGCCGTCATTTCCTGGAGTAACTCAGACTTTAGGGAACTTAGTACTACATGTATAGAAATTAATGTACTAGTATGGAAAAACATTAGTCTATTGTAATATGAAATGTTTTTAATCACTGCAATGCCAAAACACTTATGCACAATCTCTTCCTCTCCCACCCTGCCCACTCAATGCAAAGCCATTATCTTGGGGTTTTTAAGTGACATATAGGCTCCAAGCTTTAGAAGGTCATAAAGCTAGGAAAAATCACTTTTATGTGAGGAAATGGGTCAAAAAAGAAGAACAGAGGTAAGTTTCCTTAATCATTGTATCTCAATCACAATATGAGACCAACAATTTCAGTAAATAACCTACGTGTACAGATACTGTTGAAGAAACATGATGACACAGGCCTAGTCACATAGAAATACATTGTTTTAATAAATCAACTTTAAATTCAAAAGAGAAAAAATTGTCTAATATCCATTTCAGATCCATATAACTTCAATTAACTTAAGTGGACAGCATGACATCAGGAGACATGCTGGATTCTGAAGACACAAAGATGAATAAGCAAAAAATTACATATCTAGTAAATGTTGGAAAAATGCGTTCAAGATTTAGAAGAAACCATGTGAGTGTAACCATCAGGGAGGGGACTAAGACTGAGCAAAAAAGTTCACAGATGAAATTAGCAAGTGAACCGAGTTTTGATAGATGAAGAGAAGGTCACCTGGGCAGGGCACAAGGTAGAGAATGCAAATGTGAGGTATGGCTAGATGGTATAGGGAGGCTGGTTTTCCTAGTACAAAAGGGGAGAAAAGGGGAAGAAAGAAAACAAAAGCTGGAAGGATCAACGATCACAGTCATAGCCTCGTGTCATGCTAAATAATTTGATCGTTTCTCTGAAGGGCTTCAACATGGTGGAATGACACAATTCTCTCTAACCACGACACTATTCCCAAAGATATCTAAAAACAGTCATGGAACTACTTAGTCAAATACCAAAAGGCTGATAAATAGAGGGTATGGAGCAATGCAGTGATATGAAATTATCATTCTTTTTTTTTTTATACTGGGGATCAAACTTGGGACCTTGCGCTTTCAAAGCAGGTGGTGGAACCACTGAGCCATATATCCCCAGCCCCAAATTATCATTCTTATAATGCAACCTAATTACAATTTCATTGACTACAATCATTTAAACATTGAAAGGACACAAATTAAATCAAGTAGCTCTACTAATCATTATTTCCACAGTAGATGGTATGGAATTTTTGTTGTTGTTGTTTTTGGGGTTTTTTTGGGGGTACCAGGAATGAACTCAGGACCTTGCACTTATGAGGCAGGTGGCAGCACCACTGAGCCTGATACGGAATTTTGGATTGTTGAGATTTTAGTTATCATCCTTTCCTCTCCCATCATGACCACTCAAAGCAAAAAGGACCCTTCCTTTTTTTTTTTTTTTGGTACAGGGGATAGAACTCAGGCCCTTGCACTTGCCAGGTAGATGGCAGAACCACTGAGCCAAATCTCTGGCCCCAAAAGGACCCTTGTGAATACAGTGCTGTAAGATACAAAAGACCAGTACCGCCTCTTTCCTTGATGAATATGGTGTGTATTTTTAGCTAATGGACAGAAACTTGCCATACAGCTATGACAGTAGCCAGAACCTAGAAGTCAGAGGACTTCAGACTAAAACATAACTGGATGTAAAGGCTTAACTACAAACAATAGTAGTAAATAAACGATAAATGTCAAACTACTAAGAAGATGGAAGCCAATGAATTATAAATGAAAGAATGAGACTTGAGGTAGGTAACTTTTGGACTGGTAAAATGAATGAAAATGACAGATTTCAAAGAAGCCCCATATGAACCTCAAACATCCAATCAGATGGAAGAACAGTCCTGAACTCTTATAAGGTAGCATAACACATTTCTCTGCACTAGCACTGTCATACAGTCATAATACTTGCAAGTGAGAAATTATGAAGGTATCTGTTTAGTGGAAGTACATGAACTTTTGAGCCCTTATGGGCTTCATTTAAGACACTGATAGCAGTGCACTAGAAGAACCAGTTCACTGAAAGGACTATAATAAATGAAAAGAGGTAAATGTACCCTTGGAAATTGAGAGCCTTCCTTTTCTTAGTAATATACAGTCCATTATGCAAATATTCATTTTACTTAACATCTGTACTTTTACCACTTAGAAGCCATTAGAGTAACTTCATCCTATAATGAGAGTCTGCGGTAAGCTCAAAGAACATCTCATCATTTGACAGTGAAGTGCAGAAAATTATCTCAACTTAAGCAGTTGGTAACCACCACAGACTGAGGAATAAAAGCTTACTCAGTCTTTGTACTTTTATAAAATTTAACGATACAGCAATATCTAGAACAAATTGTTCAGTATTAAAGACCTCAGCTGACAACTAAGTGATTCATTTTAAATAAAGCATTAAGATTTGCTTACTAACCTAATGTCTTGAGTGTTAAATTAACTGAGAAAAGCAGATCACACAGTGCTTTCACACACAGAATATAACACTCCTCTCCTTGACAACTTTAACAAGTTTTTCAATCTTTTTTCCTCCAGCTACCTAAAGGGAGAAGGATTAGGAATAACTTACATTAACAAGAGACTCCTTGAATTTGATGTGAAGCCTGTAATTAGAAAGGGCAATGATGGCATCCTCAGCACGGCCCACATACTCTGTGCTCTCTCCATGAAGCTCAAGGAAAGGAACCTTCAAAATGAAAAAGAAATCCTTCAGTGTTCTCAAGCAGTAAAGGATCAGGTGAGTGGATGGTAAATCCTTGGTCATGCAAGTTTAAAGAATAAGTTAAATGAGTAAAAAAGTTATATGAGTAAGGCCCCTAAAGGTTTAAAAACATCTAATTCAAATACATCTAGTTATTAAAATTCTGGACCACTAAAGTAATGACAGGATTTCTTCTCAAAAAGTAATTCTCAGAAAATAAGTTTTGCTAAAATGAGAGATATTTTTTTTGGACTTACATTTTTACATGATGCTATAGGAAAAAAATACATTGTTTCAGCATCACTTCAACTCATTAGTTCTGCTACACTACTACTGTGACATAATAAAAAATGTCCTTATTTACCTGAAGATTCTCATCCTCTCGAATCAGCTGCTTCCTGGGAAAGATCTGATTGGCCTGGATGCACTCAAGGCTGTGCCGAGTCTCTTCATCCTGGAAAAACCCAAATCTTTAATTGTAAAACTTCTGGTCATCCATACTGTTTTTCTGTCAGGTCTATTCACATAAACCCAACAGAAATCCAATGACAAAGGTGAACAGGCAGAAAACCTGAAGCAAAAAAACATTTATTTCTAAAGTGTTCCATCCAGTGTATTAGATATTATGTGTGCTCCAACTAGATTAACATACTAGGTACTGCTAAGTGTCCTTCAAAGGCTCCTGTGTTAAAGAGTTGGTTACCAGTTTGTGGCACTACTGGGGAGGTGGTAGGCCTAGCAAGAAGAAGCTGGATTACCAGGAGATTCCCTTAAAGGGGATATTAGGATCTCAGACCCTTTCTCTCTTTGTTTCCTGGCCATCATGAGTTAAGAAGCTTCCTCTGCCACTTTTTCTTTCCATAAAGTACTACTATCCCAAAGGCTCAAAAGCAACAGCTCAACCAACACTGGACTGCAATCTCCAAAACCGCAAAACAAAATAAACCTTTCCTCCTTTTAAATTAGGCATCTGTTACAGGAATGAAAAGTTAACGTGGGTGACTCTAATCTGAGAATACACTGATGCAAAAACTGTCAAGACATTACACCATATCTGTCGGGCACTAATAGGTTGCTAGTACAATTACTCTGAAGAGAAACGGAAATACAATGTTTTTCTCTTTAAATTATAATCTCAAATTCTTATTTTCAAGACGTGTATTCTCAGTTATGTAAGAATAAAGTTAAGGGAGGCTGGGCGTGGTGGCGCATGCCTGTAATCCCAGCACACAGGAGGCTGAGGCAGGAGGACAGCTGTGAGTTCCAGACCAGCCTGGGCTACATAGTTTCAGCCGGGCGTGGTGGTGCACGCCTGTAATCCCAGCACTCAGGAGGAAGGAGGATAGCTGTGAGTTCCAGACCAGCCTGGGCTACATAGTGAGTTCCAGGTCAGTCTCAACTACATAGTGAGACCCTATCTCAAACCGCCGCCCCACCAAAAAAAGAATAAAGTTAAGGGGAGGGTGGAGGGGATGAAGGGAGGGCAGGGGTATGGGGAAAAAATGAGAACCAAGATCTATCATGTAAATGTAAATGATCCCAACAATGAATTTAACTGCACTGTATACTTAAAAAGTGCCAATAAACTCAATTTTTTAAAAAAGAATAAAATAGCTGAGTATGGTACTGCACGCCTGTAATCCCAGCATCTGGAAGGCTGAGGCAGATCACTGTGAGTTCAAGGCCAGCCCAGGCTACATAGTAAGCTTAAGACCAGCCAGAACTACATAGCAAGACTTTATCGCCAATGAATAGAATGAATGAATATTGGAATCTGCTTCAACATAAGGATGTTAGAAAAGTACACAAGAGGGCATAAATAAAACAAGATGTCTATAAATTTATAATTAGTGAAACTAGGTAAACTGAGTGGCAGTTTACTGTATCATTTTGTTCCTTTGGTTATATTTAAATTTTTTATAATAGAAATCGGGGGAAAGGTTTTTAAGTAAGTTTAGGAAATGAATTTCCCTCCAGGTGTGGTGGTGCATGCCTGTAATCTCAGTGTCTGAGGCAGGAGGATCTCTGAGAGTTCAAGGCTAGCTCTGAGCCACATAATGAATTCAAGGCCAGGATGAACTACATAGCAAGATCCTGTCTCCACAAACAAACAAAAATTTCCCAAACTAAAATCATGTGACCCACTATCCCTAGTTTGCTCTTCCTTACATTATAAAATAGGTCCATTTCTGTTAAGCCAATTTCAAAAAAGGAAGCAAAAAATTCTTGTCTCAATTGTACCTGAATTATAATTTGCATAAAAGTTACTATTTTCTTCTTGCTGGGGGAAAAAATACCTGACAACCATAAATTAAAGAGGGAGAGCTTTATTTTGGCTCAGTTTTTAGAGGTTTCAGTCCAAAGTTGGCCCCACGGCAGAGTGGCACGGTAGAGGAGAAATAGTCATGACATGTGAGACAGAAACAGAGGAATGACATGGACCAAGAAAGGGGATGGATGGATGGAGTGAGCTCCGACAGGACTTGAACTCACAGCGATTTTTCTGCCTCAGCCTTCCAAGCGATGGGATTATAGATATGTGCCACCATGCCCCACTTGCCTTTTTTTCACTGTGTTGAAATTTGTTCTAATAGTGCAAAAAGAATTGCCAGGCACAATCAAGGCAGTGGCACCAATTCCTTTAAGAATGAAATGATAAAGCAGGAAAAAACTATACTGAAGTGGGCCAGGGATTTAGCTCAGTGGCACCACACTTGCCTCACAAGCGCTAGGTCCTGAATTTGATCCCCAGTACAAAAAAAAAAGAGAAAGCTATACTGAAGTATCATGATAGTTTCAAGATAAAGCACGTGAGCAACTATATGAATTATATGATGAACTAGCCATTTTTAAAATTAAGTACTATTTTTAACTGAAAGAACAACTAACAAACAAACTATGGACATTCAGACTTGGGTATGTGGCAGAACTTTTCTCCAAATGCCAGGATCAGCTGCAAAAATTAACACTTTGTAAAACCTGCAATTTGCCACCATGAATTTAACAGCTTCCAAATACTTAGGACTCTGTTAAAAAACTAGTGATGATAACATGAAATGTGATTTTTCAAAAAATATATTAATTATATGTTAACATTTATAACATGTTTAAACGTCATGCATGGGCCAGGTACAGTGGCTCAAGCCTGTAATCCTAGCGCTTTGGGAAGCTGAGGCAAGAGGCTCACAAATTCAAGGCCAGCCTGACCAATTTAGCAAACCTACTGAGATCCTGTCTCAAAATTTAAAAGTCACACAAGGATAGACAGACGATATATTCAAAATAGAAGGGCTAATGATATAGTTCAGTAGTAGAAAGTTTACCTAGCATGTTCTAGGCCCTGGATTCAACCCCTAGCCTTTCCCTCCACCCCGCCCCCAAAAGAGTAAGGAAAAAGGGTCAGGGACTTAGCTCAACAGTCCTGTCACCTGCCTTGCAAGTTCAAGGTCACAGGTTCAATCCCCAGAACCAAAAACAGAAGGAGAAGAAAGAAGGAAGAAGGAAGAAGGAAGAAGAAAGAAGAAGAAGAAGAAGAAATAGTAAGGAAAAAAGTGCACGACAAATCAATAGTTTTAATGTACAAAATACCAAAAGGTGACTAACAGTTTCAGGTTCCACACTGCAATTAACTTTTAAGAAACTACCACTAGTCAAATTTTGGTGCAGTATTAAAGAAAAATATAATTATCTGGAAAAACTATTACAATACTCTTTCCTTTTCTCACTTCCTATCTATAGGAGGTTGGATTTTCCTCATATATTTGAAACAAAGAACACATTATAACAGACCGAATGCAAAAGTAGATGAGAATCTGGCTGTCATCTCAGCCAAGCATTAAAGAGATTTGAAAAGTACCCAGGCATGGTGTACAGCCCATTAAACCTTTCACTTAGGTCGAGACAGGAGGACTTGGCTAAACAATGAGTTCAAAATCAGAATGAACTACATACATATAACAAAACCCTGTCTCAAAAAGCAAAACAACAAATAAAAGCAGAAAGAGATTTGAGGCAGGCGGTGGACCCACAGAGCTAAATCCCTGGCCCACAAAGAGATCTGAAAAGCGCAAAGCAATACCATTCTCCATACTATTTTGGATGAGGAAAAACGCTATTTTTCAAATATGCTACTTATGTTTCCATAAAATTGTTTTGTTCCTGTTATTGTCTAAATAAATTAATACATATTTTAGATTTCTCAGCTTTGATTTTTGGGTTGTTTGTTTTGAGACAGGGTCTCACTATGTAGTTCAGACTGACCTGGAACTCACTATGTAGCCCAGGTTGGTTTTGAATTCACAGCGATCCTCCTGCCTCAGCCTCCTGAGTGCTGGGATTACAGGCATGTACCACTACGCCCGGCCAAGTACACTGTAAGTTAATGTTACTTCTCCAGAAATGCTGGAATTGACATGAATGTTAAGAACTACAATGTGATGTACTTGTTCATGCCTATAATCTCAGTACTCAGAAAAGTGAGGCAAAAGGACTGCTTTAAGACAAAGACAAGCCTGATTCCACAGCAAGATCCTCTCTTTAAAAAAAAAGTGTGTGTGTGTGTGTGTGTATGACAATTTCAAAAGCAGAATTTTCAGTTTCTTATACAGCCAAAGCAAATACTGTACTTAAGGAAGTTGGCATATTATTAAAATAGGCTGGTATCATAGTCTGGGGTTCTCTGAAAGTAGTATAATTGTCCAGAGTATACCAAGGTCTGGAAATGGCACCAAACCTATAATCACCAAAATAACTTGGTTAAAAGTGTTGTGTTAGTCTGTAACTATTTTGGTGTTGTTGTTTTTGTTTTTTTGAGACAGGGTCTCACTATGTAGTTGAGACTGACCTGGAACTCACTATGTAGCCCAGGCTGGTCTCGAACTCACAGCGATCCTCCTGCCTCAGCCTCCTGGAGTGCTGGGATTACAGGCAAGCACCACCATGCCCAGCTAGTCTGTGCCATTTTATCTCTTTCCACTCATTTCTGAATAAAGACATGGGGGGGGTCATTTTTTTTAAAGGAATCAATTTTTCTCTTGTAACAGGTACTAGCTTTAAAAAAAAAAAAATCCTATTTTTATTCTTAAGTATTTACAATTTAAAGAGACCTAAAGAGAAAAGGTGTGATGAATCTTGAATTTAAGAAAAATTTTCGCAAACATGGAAGATAGGAAATGCTATAAAACATTGGGAGGGGCTTTAAAAATTCTTAAGAACTGCGTAAGTACACTTTAAACATACCTTCTCAGCAACACATTAACTAGCTTTTAAACTCACATCAACGTATGAGGCCTAAACTTTTACTGTGTTTAAGATCATCTTATAGGGCTGGGAATTTAGCTCAGTGGTTCCGCCACCTGCCTTGCAAGCACAAGGTCCCAAGTTCAATCCTGGTACCTAAAAAAAAAAAAAAAAAAAAAAAAAAAAAGATCATCTTATAGAAGTGTTCATTAGTTCTCTAAGTGATTCTCTGACCCGGTTTTGTGTTAGGTCAGAATTGAAACGAACAGTTCAGAACTGAAATATTCTAGCAGACGGGCATGGAGGGTGAGAGGGAAGAGAGAAGGGGAAAGGGAAAGCAGAGGGAGGGAAGAAGGGAGAAAGGGAAGGGGGAGAGGGGAGGGGAAAATGAGAGAAGCCATTTATTTACCTATTCATGCTTGATGGAATGTAATCCTGTCCAATGTATACATTACAAAGTAACTACTGAAAAGTGAAAATGGAATGAATGGTTTTCAACATAAGAACTAAGAAGTAGACCAGCAAGAGCATGAAATACTTCTTTATAATCTAACCAAATACATATTCTTTTAAAAGATGTTATCTTAGCTCATGTTACCTGTAAAGCTTCAAAAAATATTTTCCCCTCGTGCATAAAAGTGAACTTAATTCCCAAAGATTAACATTAAGACTAACTACACACAGACTTCATAGAAGGGTGACTGAAAAAATAATATTTGACTAAGGAGCTGAATTTGGCAGTTGAATTAACTGCCTAAATTAATTATAGTTTCTGTGAGTCTGTGAGTAACAAGGAAGCTAAACTTGACACAGATGACAGAGTAGGAAACTGGAAAGTGGTGGTCTGATAAGACACTTAAAAACAAACTTTTCCTAAACTACAAGCAATAATTACTACAGAATGCATTCTACATTGTCAATTTCCTGTTATTACTGAGCATTGTGGAATCTAGCCTTAGTCTCCACTCAATTTCATAAAGTCAGAGAGGTCATCTACAAAATCCTGAAAAGTAGTCAGTCAACCACAGTTATCAGGGTAGCTTCTGCTTTTGGCTAAACTATGCAGGATAAGAGGGAAATCGACATTATAGATAAATCAAGTAGAAAGGGAAAAGAGACTGCTGACCAATTCATCCTGTGAAATAAATTTATTTCTAGTGTTCATGTAAAAATGAAAACTAAATAAACACCAGTCTTACTATAGTCAGTTCCATTATTTTCCCACACAAAGACAGAGTCTCACTATGTGGTCCAGGCTGGCCTTGAACTTGCTATCTTCTTGCCTCAGCCTTCAGTGTTAGGATTACAGGTGTGAGCCACCACACCTGCCTCCAGTCACTATTTTTTTTTGGTACCGGGGATCAAACTAGGGTCCTTGTGCTTGCAAGGCAGGTGCCAGAACCACTGAGCTAAATCCCTGGCCCTCCAGTCACTATTTTTAAGACAGGTATTGAAGGCCATCAAAAATATACTTCCCTTGATGTATACAATTCCCTTGGAATTTGTGTCAAAATGACCCAAAGGATTAGCATGTAGGGAATGGGGATCAGATAACACAGGAAGAGATGTGATCTGATAGCGCACCTGAATGATGTGTATGAGAATTCACAGCACATTTCTTTCCTTGCAGAGGTTTGAGATTTTTTCCAAATAAAACATGAAAAATTCTTCTAATGCCTTACCTTCTCAAAGATAAGACTTCAATCTCATTTAAGATCCTTTAAAATTAGAAAAATATAGGAAAGGATTTTACACTCAAATTAGTATGGAGGTATATATTAAAAACAAAGTTAGAAGGCCAGGGATTAGCTCAGTGGTTCCGCCGCCTGCCTCACCATCATAAGGACTCGAGTTCGACCCCCAGTACCAAAAACTAAACAAACAAACAAACAAAGTTAGAGTCTGCTGTGGTGGCACATATCTGTAATCCCAGCTCTCAGGAGGCTGAGACAGG
Source organism: Fukomys damarensis (assembly GCF_012274545.1). NCBI lineage: Eukaryota > Metazoa > Chordata > Mammalia > Rodentia > Bathyergidae > Fukomys > Fukomys damarensis. The sequence continues at coordinate 3,800,909 of NW_022900924.1, read as the reverse complement.
AGTATTGCTGTGAGTTCAAAGCCAGCCTGAACTACAAAGTGAATTCAAGGACAGCCTGAACTATATAGCAAGATCCTGTCTCAAAAAAAAAAAAAAAAAAAAGCCAGGCAGTTCAATGCTACAGAATTTTCTACACAAAAACCATGGATTAAGGGGCCAGCAATTTAGCTCTGCCACCTGCCTCACAAGCGCAAGGACCCAAGTTCAATCTCCAGTACCAAAAGTTTAAAAAAAATAATAATAATAGTAATAATTAAGAAACATGGATTAAGAACATCAGGAATCCAATGAGTCAACAACATGGGGGAATGGTTGATTCATTTATTAAAATATGCAAACTAGATCATTATATTATCATTCTAACTACATAAAACACACATATGACATGGACTAGTTAGAAAGGAATACATACAACCATGAGTTGTGGTGATAGAATTATAATAATTTTTTAAAAACTGTTATAATGCTGCTTTAACAAAAAAAGACACATGGCTATTCTGCTCCCCAACTATTATATACAGAAGCTTTTCCAGAGCACACCTGTAGCGAAGCGGCAGAGAAGACTATCTAGTGGACACCACAGAGACGGCTGCAGCACCGGGAAGAGGACAATGATACTGCTCTATGGTATACACTGAAGGACAAGCTTTCAGAAACCTCAACATTTGCTAATCATTAGCACCGGCCTGCATACCATTTAAAAGATGAGTGTTGCTTTAACTAATTAAAAAAAAACTCTGGAAAAACTAGTAAAATAAAATATAAGATAGCAAAGTAACAGCAAAAGTTCATCAATGTTTGGGTACTGGAAAAATCAGGAAGTTTTAATAATGCCCATAAACTAAGAAAAAATTGGCCCACCTTCAAGAAGTGAGCAGTTACTTTTCTCCTTTTCCTCTGACATTTCTGCAAAACTGAGTTGTTTTTTTTTCAACTTTGTTTTTAATTTTTAAAAGCATTTTCTACCATGTCCCTAATGAAGCTTGAAATTAAAATGGTCTTTTCAATCTTTTGTTTGTGCACCAGCACGAAACAGTTTAGATCTAGGAAACATCACAAGATAGAAAGAGGACAATATTACAGAAAATTCTTTTTCTGTTAGGCCTTGAAGCACTGTTTACATGTCCTCAAGGATAGATAAAAATGTGGTTAGCTTGTTGCTCTATCTCTGTCTACACTGAACCCTAAATGGCCTACAAGTCACTGTTATATTCATTCACTCTTTTAGTCAAAGATTTAAGCATAGGTATTCAGAGCTGTGCTATCTATTACGTGATCAAAATATGCTTTTAAAAAGACACAATCGGAACTGTAGGAAACTGCTTCTGTCCAAAAGGTAAATTTATTAAAAAAAAAAAAAAAAAAAGTATGCTATGTAAGATAATGTGTATTAGCATAATTTAGCCATTCAACAAATACACATTTCAAAATGTTATACACAGTATGACTTTATGAACAAAAAGCATATGCAGATGATCTCACAATTTTACATATACCTAAACTAATAAGCACAAAGCATTTTTACTATATCCTGCTTCCTAGATTTTATTTTTTGGTTTCTGGGGATTGAACTGATGACCTTTTGCATAGAACATATATGCTCTACCTCTGAGCTGCACCACTATAAAGATGGTATTAAAAAAGAGTCCAAGAGAGCAAGAAGCAATTTAAATATGTTCAGGGACCATTTTCATCTCCAGAATTAAGGATTATTTTGATGTTACATCATTGCCTTTTCTCTTTTACTTTCCTTTTTAGTTTTATTTTAGGATTCCCTATTTTTAATGTTCATACAGAGATTTCTTTAACTGAAATACCGAATAGTTTCTTTGGTGTGAAAAACTATAATAGTACACAGGATCCTAATGAGACAATTAATAATGTGAAATAGGATTTAAAGGGCTAAAGGTGTAGGGAAAGTGGGAAAGGTAATAAGGGAGAGGAAAAAAATATGAGAAACTGAAAAAATGGAAATAAAGTGTTTGTATGGGGGGGTGGAGGGAGGGCAGGGACAAGGAGAAAAATGAGAATCAAGACCTATTATGTAAAGGTACAGAATCCCAATGATGAATGTAATTCTATTGTATACCTAGATTGTACCAATAACCTCAATAAAAAGAAAAAAAAATATTTTTAAAAAAAAGAGTCCAAGAGGGCCAGGCGTGGTGGCGTATGCCTGTAATTCCAGCACTCGGAGGCTGAGGCAGGAGGATCACTGTGAGTTCAAGACCAGTCTGAGCTACACAGTGAGTTCCAGGTCAGTCTCAACTACATAGTGAGACCCTGTGTGGGAAAAAAAAAAAAAAAAAAAAAGAATACAAGAGGGATGGGGATTTTAGCTCAGCGGCACCACACATGCCTCACAAATAAAAGGTGTTGAGTTCGATGCCCAGTACCAAAAGAAAGGACAAGAACCATATGCTAAACAACTTTGATTCCATTTACCAGCTGACTTAATGAGACACATTACTGAATTCATAGGATTCAAGTCAACAGAAATAAAAGTGCTCTGTACAGTGCAGTATTCTACCTTTACTACTATTTAGTATATAAGAGAAAGGAGACAAGAAGAGAGTTCTATGAAAGGGAAATAAAATGATTTCTTATAAAAACAGAAATGGGAAACTGTGAATTCATTAGTGTTCACTTGAATTATCAAGGTTGAGTTCAACTCCAATTCTTTTATTTCCTTGTACTTACCATGACAAGAGTCCCAGTTTAAGAGGAGAGATCCTCGTCCCTTCTTCAGTGTCTGACAAGGCTCTTCTTTCTCTTAGGGTCAGATCTTTTATTTAAAAGAGGAAGAAAAAAAAGCAAAATTGGCAATAGTTTTTCCCATAATTAACTAAACTGTAATTAAATGGACTACATACATATACATGGACCTAAAAATCTAACCAGAATCAGCCAAGAATAAGTTGAATATCAGCCAGTCAAATCTGATAAATGCTTTTGTATAAATCCTTCTGGACTTAACCAAGTTCTATTAAAAAGGTAGCAAATACTAACATTCCTATACAAAAAATACTTTAAGCCTTGGGTGAAAATAATAAAGCAATAATTAAAATCAATCTGCAAATGCAAAAACAATATTCTCACAATTTTTCAGGATGTTTGTGTCATTATCTTATTCAAAATGGATCTCCCTATCTGCAGGAAGAAAACTGTCTTAGTAATAAGCAAAACATGAACAAACCACCTGATTACTCCCAATAGTCTATACACACCTGAAAACTTACATTGTACTAGTATCTTTTGCCTAGATGTTTTAAAACAAGAAATAAGGGGGAAAATACCCAACTAGAAATGTAAAAAGAGTTCTATACATCATCTTTCAAAGTTGCCCTTTTCTTTGAATAACAGTTTCATGAAAAGCCAACACTTCTGATTTGCCAGAATTCTATGAAAAGAGAATATTTTAGGGAGTTGAGTTTCAATATTCAACATAAGCTCGGTAAGAGCAGTGTTAAGTGAGTAAATAGAATAATAGCGGCCAGATTATGTGTTGTTGGAGGTTTGTAAGAAGAGAAGTGGCATCATATAATTCTGGCTGTTGGATGAGATGCAGTCTAGGTTGCTGAGGATGAGAAACAAAGAAAGAAGAGGGAGATGAGTTTGAAGGCTACTGTAACAATCCAAACAATACAGTGTTTACAGGGCAGTAGCGATAGAAATGGTAGGATACTGCAGATATACTTTCAAAGTACTGTTCACAAGATTTGAGCTAATGACTTAAAGAGTGACATAACGAAGCCAAGTGTGGTTGCACACACCTGTAATCCTAGCAATCCAAAGGCTAAGCGAAAAGGATTGTGAATTCAAGGCCAACACACTACACAGAAAGACCCTGTCTGAAGGAGAGAGAGAGAGAAGAAAAGAGCAAGAAGTCAAACTTTCTGCCTACACAACTGAAAGCCAGGATTTCCCATTTACTGATGCCCACAAGAAAAATGGATTCTGTCTCCCACAGAGAGATAAGGGAGAACAATATGAATAAGGGTTCTGTTTTAGACTCATGTTTGAGATGCCTGTTAAATTTCCAATTGAAGACACTCACCAAGTAAAGTGCTCAATAAACAAGACTGGAAATCAAGACTGGAGAGCAAGAAGAGGGACATCAGCGATGATAGTGTATGGATGGCATAAAAGCCACAACTCAGGAGCAAGTATGTGCAAAAAGGTGAAGAAGGCCAAAGTCAGAGCTCAGCATACTCCAGCATGCTTGAGAGGCGAGAAGAATGAAGGAGAGAGAACCAAATGATTCAATAATAAGCCAAAGTCAGAAATACTGTTACTATTCCTTCAAATCTAAACCATATCTTTGTGATCGGACTTAGCTCAAGAATTCAAAATATAACATGATTTCATTTATTCATTTACTACTCTTAACACTTACTCAATACTTTCTACACTCCAGGCATTGTCTGCACTTCATTCTCTACCCTCCTCAAGAAAAACAAATAGGGACCCAATGTCAGACAGCTGGTGTTGCAAAGCAAATAAAGCAGGGACGGGGGTACAAAGCAAAAGAAATGTCATTTTAGATAGGATGGTAAGGATGTGACAAAGGGGGCACTTATTATATTAATTAAAAAGAGGGGTGGAGGACAGGGATTTAGCTCAGTGGTGCCACCTGCCTCACAGCACAAGGTCCCAAGTTTGATCCCTGGTACCCAAAATAAATAAATAAAATAAAAAGAGGGGCAGAACCCAGGGGTTTAGCTCAGTGGCACCATGCCTACCTTGCAAGCGCAAAGTCCCGAGTTTGAGCCCCAGTACAAAAGGGGGGGGGCGCGCAAAGAAATAATTTCAGAGCACGGACTTATTAAAGTGGCTGTTGTAAAGAAACTTTTTAAATTAGAAACACCTTGGGGCCGGGGATTTAGCTTAGTGGTTCCACTGCCTGCCTCGTAAGTGCAAGGACCCAAGTTTGATCCCCAGTATCAATAATAATAATAATAATAATAATAATAATAATAATAATAATAATAATAAAAATTAGAAACACTTTTTGCGGCAGGGTCTCACTATGTAGTTGAGACTGACCTGGAACTCTCTATTGTAGCCTAGGGTGGTCTCAGACTCACAGCAATTCTCCTGCCTCAGCCTCCCAGGTGCTGGGATTACAGGTGTGTGCCACCATGCCTGGCTTGAACTTGAACTTTTAAAAAACCATCCTAACATTATGCAAAAAAAGTTGTGCTTTACACTAAAATTACTAATGACAGCATTATATACACAAACTGCTTCATCTTTCTTAGGGGGAGAGTACTGGGAATTGAACACAGGGCCTCATACCTGATAAATGCTCTACCACTGAACTACCACACACACCCAGCCCAAACTGCTGCATCTTAAACAACCTAAACCCAAGGAAAGTTGGTATATTTTGCAAAATTTTTATTAGATAATTCAAAACATAATCACACTAACAAAATATCAAAAATATAGGTGGAATGGGAAGAACTTGAAATCTTCACACAATGTTGATGGGAATATAAAACACTGTAAGTTCTGTAAGAGGTTAGCAGTCCCTAAATATGTTACAGAGTCACCACATGTAGTGAGGGATGGAGGCACACACATGTAATCCAAGCTACTCATAGGCTAGGCCAAGAGAATTGTAAACTCCCAGGCACCCTCAAAATAAAAAACAAGGGGGCTGGGGATTTAGCTCAGTAGCACCACGCTTGCCTTGCAAGCTCAAGGTCCTGAGGTTCAATCCCCGGGTGCCAAAAATAAAATAACAACAATAATAATTATTACTATTTTAAAAACAAGGGCTGGAGATGCCAGGCATGGTGACACACACCTGTAATCCCAGAACTCAGAGGGTAAAACAGGAGGATTGCTACAAGTTTTGAGACAAGCCTGGGCCACCTTAGTGAATTTAAGGCCAGCCTGAACTACACAGAAAGACTTTGTCTCAAAAAGAAGGGGGTAGGGGGTGCCAGGGATGTAGCTCAGTGGTGCAGCACCTGCCTGGCAAGCACAAGGCCCTGAGTTCAATTCCTGGTACCAAAAGGCAGGGGTAGAGATTACTGCTCAGAGGTACAGCACCCCAATATTCAATCCCTAGTACCCTCCAAAAGTCACAACACATCCCATCAACTCCTCTGTTGAATATATGAGTCAAGAGAAGTAAAAATATGTCCAAAACTTATACACAAATGTTCACAGGAGCATTGTTCTTCAGGTCCAAAAGGCAGAAACAAACTCAATGTACATTAGTTTATGAATACATAAGCAAAATGTATATACATATTCAGCAATAAAAGGGAAATATTGACATATGACACAACGTGGATGAATCTGGGACCAAAAAAAGGCCACAAACTAAAATACCATTTACATGAAATACCTAGAATAGGTAAATCCAGAGACAGAAAATAGGTCAGTGGCTGGCTTGGGCTGGGTTGAGAAAGGAATAGGGACTATTAGTGGTACTGAATAGGGGATCTTTATAGGGTGATGGAAATGTCCTGAAATTAGACAATGATGATGTCTATACATCATAACAAATATACTAAGGGCCACTAAATTGTATTTTTAAAAATATTGTATTTTATGTGATATGAGTTACATCAATCAATTTTTTAAAGGTGGGTCAAAAGTATGAATATAATCAAACTCCTCAGGAAATACTAGAAATAACTGTACTGCAAAAAAGTATGGAATCAACCAAGCAGCAATGTGCATTCTAAGAACATAAACTATAATCTCTAAAAATGAACTGTCAGTTCAAAAGAAGCCAGGCTTCCCTAGAAAAAAAATAACCAATTTCGGGTCTAGAACAAAAACTGTACAAATTGATTCCCGGACATTTTATTAAATTGGAAAGCAAGGGAAAACTATCAAACTACTAAAGTTTTGTTTTTAAAAAAAAGCCGAATGTGATGGTGCACTCCTGTAATCCCAGCATTCAGGAGGCTGAGGCAGGAGGATAGCTGTGAGTTCGAGACCAGCCTGAGCTACACAATGAGTTCCAGGTCTGTCTCAACTACATAGTGAGACTCTGTCTCAAAAAACAAACAAACAAACAAAACCACTCAGGAGTCAATTTAAAACAGATTCACTGGCCAAAAATGGAGTAATTTGAGCAAATGCAGGTAAGTACAATGGACTGAGGTTTAATTATGTATAGATAAGAGTTCTTAATGAAACACATTGTGTTGTGCCCTCTCAGATGTCTCACACACACACACACACACACACACACCCCACCACCACCACCACCACCACCACCACGGCTGGAAAAGGCTAGGGAATCAACCTCTTGCTTTTGAAAACTGGTTAAGGAGAAAGAAGTGTTTACCCTGCCTTGCATATCCAAATTCAACTGTGAAGAATCAAGTGGTTGTGACAGAAATGTTCTACCTAATATATGGAGAGAGACAAAACAGCACTATTTTACAACTGCTAATGAAATACAGGATGCAAATAGTGATCTTCTCTAAAGGAGAATAACACCAATTCATTAAGTAAACTACAAGACAAATGAGATGGGAGGGAAACTTCTAGATTAAGAGAGACACAAGTGACCATTTCAGCCAAATGTAATATGTGGACATTATGTATTTAGATCCTAATTCAAACAAAGTACAAAAATAAATGAACACTGGACATAGTGGTGCACACTCGTAATGCCAGCACTCTGGGAGGCTGAGGCAGGAAAATCAAAAGTTCAAACAGCCTGGGCAACTTAGTGACTCAGAGAGACCATGTCTTAATATACAGTGAGACTGGGGATTTAGCTCAGTGGTGCCACCACATGCCACAAAAGCGCAAGGACCCAAGTTCGATCATCAGGACCAAAAAACAAACAAACAAACAAACAAAACAGTAAGTGACTCAGAGAGACCTTGTCTCAAAATACAATATAAAAAAGTTCAATCCCCAGTACTATGAGAAATCTGATCACATACTTGATATTAACTACTATTAATGCTTTATATAACTGATAATGCTACTGTGGTAAAGGGCTGTTTGTATGTGGTTACAGTCTTTATTAAAAAGTTTTTTAAATATACCACTGACATACATACAGGTGAAGTGATACACGAAGAGTAGGTAAAATGAGGAGTGCCTTATGAAACAAGATGGGTTGAGTGGGTAACCTCTGGAGACTAAAGAGACAAGTAAATGGAGATAATTTATGAAATGTTTTCTCTGTATCTGAAATTTTCATATAAAAAGTTTATCTAACCACCACAATTTTTCTACCTGAAAACAGCCAGTTAAATATATGATCCAGCATCTTATTGAGTATATAGCCAAAGGAGTTTGTATGTCAAAGATATATCCACACTCCCATGTTTTTTAATCACTATTCAAAACAACTCACATACAGAATCAACCTGAGTGACCATTAATGAATGGGGGGGGATAAGCACAACGGAATATAACTCAATCAAAAAAAGAATGAAATTCTGTCATAGCAACATGGATGTAACTGGAGGGCACTGGTAAGTGGAATACATGAGAAACAGAAAGACAAATACTCCATGTTTTCACTTATATATGGAAGCCAAAAGGTTAATTTCAAAAAGGTAAAGAACAGAATAGCGTTACTAGAGCCTTGGAAAGGTGTCAAAAGAGGAAATGTAGACAAGACAGTTAGTGGGTATTGGGGGTATAGCTGGATACAAGGAATAACTTCTAATGTTCTACATACAGAGCAATAGGGTAACTATTGTTAACAATAATTATCTCAAAATAGCCAGAAGATTTTATATGTTCCCAACACAAAGAAATGATGTCTTAGGTGATAGATATGCCACTCCCCTGATGGACTCATGGCTTACTGTGCACTCTACCCCATAAATAGGTACAGTTACTGTTATGTCAATTTAAAAATATATTGTTCTAAATTGTTGGAGAATTTCAAAAATCAACATTTTAGCCATCATCAAAGCAGTGTTCATGCAATAAACATCAGGACATATTTAGAGTTTAGTAATTTTCCAGAGAAAAATTAGAACAAACTTGCACAGGCATCACAGAGTTAGACGTCCCATGTGAAATGCATTCATGCAGTAACAATGAGCTAGAAATCAAATTCCAATTAAAAACTTTTGATCAGAAGATATACATACAAGCTATCTCCCCAGTCAAGTCTAATTTTTTTAACAAGTACATAAATATCAGAATATTTGCCACTTAGCATGGAAGTCTTAAATATCATTCATCTAGAATCAGTATCTTCTATTTCTACACCAAATAAAAAACAGTGCACTACACTTCACTCAAAAATTATCCAGAGCAGGGTGTGGTGGTCCATGCCTGTAATCTTAGCACTCTGGGAGGCTGAGGCAGAAGGATCACAGTTTTGAGCAGAGCCTGTGCAATGAAGCATCAGTACCCACAGTGCACCCCCCAAAACCCTAGAACTGGGGATATGCAAGCCCTAGTATCACAAAATAAATACATCAAGAACCTACTATGATCAGACAGTTGATCAACAACTATGTTGGTTCCTGTTCTAGTGTATTTATATTACAGTGTAAAAGACCCATACAGATATTCATACAAGCTATGCTAAATGTGATAAAAGAAATTTTAAAAGGACATAATCCTAACACTTGGATGCTGAGGATCAAGGCAAGTTTAAGGCTAGCCAGGTGTACATACTGAGTTCAAGGTCAGTCTGAACTATACAGTGAGAACTTGTCTCCAAAAAACCAAAAAAGAGTAATTTTAACCAGGCGTGGTTAACCACACCTGTAATTCCAGCACTCGGGAGACTGAGCCAGGAGGATCACTGTAAATTTGAGAACAGCCTAGACTACACGGTGATTTCAAAGCCAGCCTGAACTACACAGCGAGACCCTATCTCAAAAAAACCAGGAAAACAAGATAGTAATTTTTAAAAAAGGATTGTATTACAAGCGCAAGAGGGCTCCATTTACAGGTCTTAAAGAGCAGAGTAACATGATTTGATTTTAAGATTATTCTCGCTGCTATGTGATGAATTAGTGGGAACAAATAAAAATAATCAGAACACAATTACAGGAAGAAGATAGGTATTTTGATTTAGAACAAAGAAGGCACAGGCAGAAGAAAAGCTTAAGCATCTGAAAGGTATTTTGGAGTATATAACACAAGGCAAACACCTGAATGAAGGAGGTAAGGGAGATTACAGAATTTATAATCTAGGAAGAAAAATAAAAGAAAACAGAAAAATAGTTCAAAATAAGAGGTGCTAGCCAGGGATTTGGTGCAGTGGTTTCTCTGCCTGCCTCAGAAGTACAAGGGCCCAAGTTTGATCCCCCGTACGGGGGTGGGGTGGGGAGGGAGTGCTGCTTATCTGAGAAAAGATAGATTTGCTAAGATCACAGTTAAGTCTACAAGTCTACAACCAACTTGAATTAAGCAGCTGCTAACGATTCCTTTTTAAACTACAAAGCTCAGGGCTGGGGGTTTGGCTTAGTGGTTCCTCTGCCTGCCTGGCTCACAAGCGCAAGGGCCCAAGTTTGATCCCCAGTATCAAAAACAAAACAAAACAAAAAAAAAAGCACAGGGCTAGGGATATAGCTCAGCATTCAATCCTAAACAGCACACATGCAAACATACACACACACCCTACACCAATCAGATATGATATTTAGAGATCATCGTAGACCCTTACTTGCAAAACTTGCCCCCACCCCCGCATGGTAGTTACACTGTCAGCACGAAAGGAAAACAGTGAGCCATTACTGACAAGCAGTTTATCACATAAGTTTTTAGTCATAATAATCCATGCTCATTGTAAGAAATTTTTTAAATGTATGTATGCGACATGAACACCTTCTCACACTGCTACTGGGAATGTAAAATGGTGTGGCCTCTAAGAAAAAATAGTTCGGCAGTTTCTCAAACAACAAAAGTTACCATCTGACCCAGTTAATTCCACTCCTATATTATCTACCCAAGAAAATAAGAACACATATCCACATAAAACACATATCCATGTATCCACATAAAACTTATACACACTCTAATTCCATGACTCAGGAAGCTGAGGCAGGAGGACTGATTGCCTCGAGTTCAAGACCAGCCTGATCTACATAGTGAGTTCAAGGCCAGCCTGAACTGCATAGCAAGGCAGACCCTGTCTCAAAACTAAACAAAACAAAAAACTTATACATGTTTATATCAGAATTATTCAAAATAGCCAAAAGATGGAAACAATCCAAATGTCTATGGATGAATGAATAAATATATAAATATATCCATACAACAGAATATCATTCGGTCATTAAAAGGAATGAAATAAATATTTCAATATAGATGAATCTCTAAGTAAAAGAAACCAGACATAAAAGACCATATATAACATGAATTTATGTAAACTGTTCAGAAAAAGGAGATCACATATAGATAGAAAGTAAATTGGGGCTGGGGTTTAGCTCAGTTGGTTATGCTGCCTGCCTCACATGAGCAAGGACCTGAGTTCAATCACCGGTACCAAAAAAGAGAAGAAGGAAAGTAAATTAGTGATTGCTTACAGCTAGGTGAAATGAAGGATAATAAGAGGTGACAGCTAAGTGATATGGAGTTCCTCATTGAGGCAGTGAAAATGTCCTAAAGTTGACCCTGGTGATAACCGCACAATTCTGTGAATACACTGAGTTATAAGAATCATATGCTTTAAATAGGTCAATTGTGCAGTCTGTGAGTTCTCTTTCAATAATTATTATTGTAAAAATAAGTTTTCTCCTCACTACCCCTTGGTTATCCTTGCTACCCCTTGGTTCACCTACACATAAGTACAACCACTATTAACTATTTTATATTGGTATCTGGTCACTTTTCTAGGCATATATATAAATACACATAAATTACCTCCGAAAGTGGGGAATGATAGGGTCATACTGTATTTATTGTTCTCCAACTTATTTTCTTCCACTAATATGCCCAATAATTTCTGAATTAGTACAGTATATACTCTTGGGTGGCAGTTCCGTATTCCATTATATCCCAAAATGCTGTAACTACAGAAACTGGTAAGATATTTATGTTGTTTCTGTTACCACCAAAAAAAGCCATAAAACATTCCTTACCCATATGCCTATACAAGTTATTATTTCTGCAGCCCTAATTCTTAAACATGAATTTACTAGATGAAAATATCAATTTTGGAGGGAAGAGGGTGCACAAAGGTAATTATTGCCAAAACCTGCGCATACATACTCTTCTATTTATAAAAACAATTTATAGAACACACCTACCTACTTGGGAAGCTTCAGCAGGAAGACTGAAAGTTCAAGACCAATAACATGCTGGCAGGGTTGTGGGGTGAAAGAAATCCTTCTCCATTGTCAGTGGGAGAGCAGACTGGTGCAACCACTGTGGAAATCTATATGGAGATACCTCCAAAAACTAGGATTACAGGTCCCATTTGACCAGCTATTCCTCTGCTGGGTATTTTCCCAAAAGATTTAAAACAATCATACAGCAATATATGCACACGCATGTTTATAGCGGCACAGTTTGTAACAGCTAAAGCTTGGAAACAGCCCAATTGCCCATCAACTGCAGACTGGATGAAGATGTCTTTTGTTTTGTTTTTTTTAATAAAATGGAGTACTACTCAGCCATAAAGAACGAGAAACTAGACATTTATAGCTAAGTGGATGCACATTGAGGCCATACTCTAAGTGAAATAAATAGGATATGCACGTGTAAATACCAAATAGTTTCTCTGGTATGAAAAACCAAAAGTGTAAATAAGGACTGAAATGTATAAATGACAACATGAAATAGAAAGAAAAGGTCTAAAGGAGCAGGAGAAGTGGGAGGGGTAGGGGAAAGGAGAGAGGGGAAAAGAAAAAATATTAAAAAAGGAAAAAATGGAAACAAAATCTTTGTAAATAGGGAAGGGTGGATGAGGGTGAAGGAAGGGCAGGGGAATAGGGTAAAAAAAAAAATAGGATCCAAGATACATGTAAAGGTACAAGATCCCAGTGATGAATGCAACTGTATTTTACACCTAATGAACCAATAAACTTAATGGGAAAAAATAAAAGGAGGTTCAAGGCCAGCCTTGGTAACTTAGCTGGCCCTGTCTAAAATTTTAAAATTTAAAAGGACTGGGGAATGCAGCTCAGTGGTAGAGGACTTGCCTAAGGCCCTAGGTTCAATTCTTGTAAGTGCAAAAAAATTAAATCATCAACACAGTTATAAATTTGACAAAAAGCTGGGCGTGGTAGCACCCGCCTATAATCCCAGCACTGGGGAGGCTAAGGCAGGAGAATCGCTGTGAGTTAGAGACCAGCCTGGGCTACACAGTGAGTCCCAGGTCAGTCTCAACTACATAGTGAGACCCTGTCTCAAAAAACCAAAATAAATAAATAAATAAATAAATAAATAAATAAATAAATAAATAAATAAATAAATAAGAAGTTTAAATGTTCTGTAATTTAAGATAAAAATATGCATAAGCATTATTGCATTAACTAGGAAGCGTGCTTATATGTGTACAGAAAAATTAAACAACATCAACAATGTCACTTCCCTAGGAAAGAGTGAGAATAAGGATTTTTCCTTGTCACCCCTTTAGGATATTTACATTTATAATTAGAAAAACAAATTATTCTACAAAAAAGTTTTTAAAACGGAAAGACAGGCATGGTGGCACATGTATGTGATCCCGGCACTTGGGAGGCAGAGACAGAAGGATTGCCATGAATTCTAGGCCAGCCCGGGCTGCACAGTGAGTCCAAGACCAGCCTGGACTACATAGCTAGATCCTGTCTCACACCTCTAATTATCATCATCATCTATTACTCAGGAAACAGGGGCAAAAGTATAGCAAGTTGCAAGTTCCACATCAGTCTGGGCAACATAGCAAGAGTCCGGCTCCTAATATGAAAGAGGGAGTGAGGAGTCCTGGGGAAGTATTCAGTCACAGAGCATCCCTGGGTTCAATCCCTAGTACTGCAAAAAGAAAGGGGGGGGGAATCAGATAAATCAATGGCTCTGTGTGCAGTTTAGATATAAATAACAGTACATGGTTCTACAGGTAAAACCTGTAGTTCGCTAAATAAAACAAGCCACTATAAACAAAGAATGTGAATAAGACAGTTCCCAACACTGTCTTTTTGTGCAGGTGAATGCACATGTGTGTGCACACATGCACATAAAGATAATCTCTTAACCCAGTTTCTGTTTAAAAAATTCAGAAAATTTAACATCAACAATACTCTAATTTACCCCCTAAACTCTACTTCTGTTAACAGATCTAATCATATCCTTCATAGTAACCCCTCCCTTCTAATAAAGAATCTGTCCCTCAATCACATATTGGACCCATTTGTCACATCTATGGTCTCCTTTAATCTAGGACACATTCATTTAAATAATATTTCTTGGCATCAAAATTAAAATTTTATATCTTTCCCTCAAAATCCTGATCATGTATCTTCAGATAAGAATGTAACACTTTTTCATTGTTTCACAAATATGTCTTTGATGATTATCTACAGATTGGTTTTAAAGTTCACAATCAATATTCATTTCATTATTATAGCAATGTAAACACTAAAAACACTGTGGATCTGGGTAATGTTTGGATTACATTTCCTTCTGTAAAGTTAAGTCTGTAAGCACTACTCCTCCCTGGGCCAAATGAAGGACAATGTTCCCACTCCAAACATCAAGGTCAAATTTCTCTTTTCTTAATATATATGTGAATCTGACAGTGAGGACCTGAAAAGATTTTCTCAACTCCATCAACAGTATCATCTAGTGACTTCTTAGAAATTCTTACAAAATTCTTAGAAATTTTTACAAAAGTAAAGTGATGCAGACCACCCTGAGCAAGCTACAATTCATAAATTGGCCTTTCATATTAAAGTCTGAGTCTGCCTATTAGCACTCAATGGCTTGCCGGAAGAGCCAGCAGTTGGTGTGTGGGAACAGAACAACTCCCTATACCACTGGCTACAGCAAACGTCTCAATGATCCTCAACACTGTGACATCTTGGATGGCAAGACAACAGCGCAGCTAAGGGCAATGTGACTCGTACAGAACACTCCTATAGAGGCAAAAGTTAATCCATGGGAAGAAACAATTTTCCCACTAATTTCTGAGCTGTTTCTTGCTAGAATGTTTTGTTCCCTTGTTGCTAGAAACCTGCGTCAGTGCTCTCCACTTCACTGTTCCCTCACCACCGCCTCTTACCCCTACTAGAAGTTGCATGTTCAATACATAGTGGAAAACTCCAGGAGACAGTGTCTTGGTCAGATAAGAACTTTGACCATCCTGGGTCCCCCATTTATGCATTAAGATCTTGTCTTGTCATTTGTTTAATCCTGCCATCGTACCTTTGGTCAGGTGATTGGGGGTCTGATCAGGCTCCAATAGCAAAAGCAACATTTAATCTTCCTAGTAAACATGGTATCTCTTCTTTCAAGCACCTATTATGTATGGGGAAGTGGCCCAATTCCTTACTTAAAAACAAAACTTACACTTGTAAACAAGAATAATTTAACTGAGTAAGATACTAAGCAACTTGGACAAAGGACACAAATTATATACTTTACAATCTTTCATTATCCAGAGGAAAAAAAACAAACCAATAACCTACACCACCAGGATTGTTATAACCAATCTCTGTTTAAACCAATTTATTCTCCTCCCTTATTCTTACCAAAAGAAAAATTACAACTCTAATCAATAAAATTTTCATAATACCAAAGACAAAAGAAATGGATTCTGACCTAAGCACTCAAAGAATGCTCTGTGAAATACTTAAATTTTTAATGGTTGAACCACCAAGATTATAAGCTATGAAACAAACAGGTCAACAGAAATAGGACAGGCAGCAGAATAAGAGTGCCCCCCACAAAAAAAAGCAGAGAGTATTTAAAGATATGAAGGGCCGGGGATTTAGCTCAGTGGTTCTGCTGCCCGCCTCACAAGGGCTAGGACCTGAGTTTGATCCCTGGTACCAAAAAAAAACAAAACAGAACAAAACTTGCAGATATGAAGAAGTTCAATGTGGCTACAGTAAGAAGGGAACTAGATGAACAGGGAAGAAATGACTAGCTACAGATGTTTTAAGCTTACTTACACAGAGATATGTCATGTTACAGAGGTTGATCCTTGTTTTAGAGGCAATGGCAAGACAAAGAACCTAACAAAGGAATGACCTGGATTTACAAATTTAAAGCCAATGCAACAACTTTTCAACAAATCTGGATTACAATTCCCTAAAATAAACAGGCAGTAATAAACATGCAGTAAGGGACAGACACTGTTTGTGAAAAGAAGTATTATAGACAGCTAAATTAGGTAGAAATAATACAGGCACTCAGACAGGGCTCAACCCTTGACAGAGTCAGTGCAAAAGATGGAAACACACAAAACCGTAGCTGGAGGCTCATCTGAAGATTAAAATCACAAGGACTGGATTTACATACTTCCCGAAGGGTAAGAGATAAACAAAATCTTGAGGTTACTGGTACCATCCTTTTGAGATTTCTCACAGAATTAAATCATTAGCTATTTAGGGGTGGGCCATCTTCTCCCACCTAGTTAAGACTAGACTGAAATACAGATCCTCGACCAAGGTTAACAATGTCATCCATATGCCCTTGCTACTACTGATCAATATTAGCTAAGTGGCTATACTTATAATCTTATTGGTTGATTATAATCTGACCCACTTGTACCCATCTCATTATTCTGCTCTATAAAACTCTCAAAAAACTGGTCTCTGTAGCACTTTTGAGTGCCCTCCTGTCTCTCAGGAGCTATTCTTCAGTTTCAGGGAACACTAACTCAACATATCTGACATGTAGCAGGTTGGGAGTTACATTTGTCCCCTTATATCAGAGGGACAAATTATAAAACAGGGCAGGGATTAATATCCACCCTGCATAAGAGGCTACCAGAGTTTTCAAATTTGTTTTTCTAGAGAAACTTCACATTTATACTATTAACTCCAGTAATAACAGGCTTTACTTTTCATATAGATATATACCAATTTAAGGAAACACAACCAAATTTCAATTTTAAAAAACTCAAGATTTCTGAGGACTGTTTAAACAAAAAAGATTAGTGTTCCAACTCATAAAAATACAATTTAGATACAAGTCATAAAACATTGTATTAAGCCATAATTATATATGAATACAGTAACCTGGCCTGAGTCCTACTGAAAACAAAAAATCTAGGGGCATTACAATAAACAGAAAAACTCATCTAAATAATTATGGACAAAGACGACCAGGTCTCCACAATCAATCTACAAATTAATTTTTCCCTTCCTTAAATTATCACAGAAAGAATGGGGGGGGGGCTTACCAAATGAAGTTTGTCCTGAGAATTTTTCTACTACCATACAAGGTTTCACAAGGAAATCTGCAAATGAAAAAAACAATTATTTTATAACGGCAAATATCCTAAGAATCAAGTTAAGCCACTTAAGTCTCCCTTCAAGATTTTTCTCTATATTAAGACTAATAAGACAATAGATTTTTAGATCATTGCAATGTGACCCGTTTAGCCAAATACGGATAATACAATGTTTAACTGCAAAATGGACCCAGTCAGGCCTCAGCAAGCCTTCAGAACTGCTGAGCTGCAAGAACAGAGCTTTCCAGGAACCTTGTGATACTCCTATTTAGGAGTTTTTCCTCAGGCATGCAAACGTCATTTCTGAAGGAACAGATAACTTAAAAACTAAGATCACAGACACCCTAGGCTTGGACTTACTAATTTAAGATCTTCTGTACAAATAATTGGTTTCAACCAAGAGATCTATCTTTTTTGTTAACACGAAGAATTCATGTTGCCATTAGGCAACAATCTGAACTTTACAGAAATAAAAGATCTAATCAACTTTAATTCCTTTTTGATAAGTTCTTTCAATATTTGCAGGCACAATTCATCATTTGGAACTGATTTAAAGAACAAGACTGTTCAGAGTATCAAAACTCAAAGAATTAGGCAGGCATGGTAGTGTACTCCTGTAATCCTAGCTCTTGGGAGGCTGAGGTAAGGAGGACTGCAGCGAGTTGAGGCCAGCCTGAGCTACATCATGAGTTCAAGGCTGCCCAAGTTGAACTGCATAGGGAGACCCTGTCTCAAAAAATTTAAATTAAAAATAACAGAATTAGAAAAAAGACCATAATATTAAGAAATGAGGAACAGATTCCAAGGAAGCTGGCCAGCAATGATATGCTGGTGATCTCCCAAGTAGATATATGTCCAGAAGGTAATCAAGAAGGAAAGGATTAGACTCAAGATATATACTAAATCAATGAGTGAGAATAAACTTATGATGCTATATTTAATCCAAGGAAATCACTATTTTAAGAATCATCTGACATGTTTTAGAAATTATTCAATTCAATTTACTCTTTCAAAAAATGAGCAATTCATTAATATAGAAGCATTTATGTAAAATTTTCACAGGTGCCTTTGAAGTTCCAAGAGATGGACCAATGAAAGGCAGACTCAACAAAAAGGCTGAGACAGTCAGCTTCAATGCCAACAATGACTCCTCTTCTAATCACTCACAATCAACTATCCTGATTGAAAGGAATCATATCAATGTGAAACACTGCCAGCCAAAAAAAAACTCTCTGGTACCAGACGGTACACTTCCATGATACATGTCATGTATTCCTCAGAGAATAAAAGTAGTTGCGTTTAGATGACCTGGAAAATGCACATATTTATAGCAGTAGAATGTGGTTATGCTAAAGAATTACCTAAAAGGTCCAGTTATGAGGGATATTTAAATACATTAGGGACTAATGAACAGATGGGGGGTACATGGATGGAGCAGGGGTTAGTTAACCTTAAATTAATCTGTGTTAAATTTACCCTTAAATTTCATCACCAAAAGTGTAACATCTTTCTCACATTATTTGAACATTTTTACCACAACACAGTTATAATAGACATTTTATATACTGTTAGAAGCCTAAAAAGAATGTAAATATCAATATACTTAAAAATTAAATAATATGATATTAGTTATTACCATCACTAACTTCATTGGAGAGGTGAACACAAGGTGATATAGTCAAAGTCCCATTATGGAAGGATAATGAAATAATGACTAAGAGACTAAGAGAAAGACAGGGAGGCCCTGAGAAGAGCAAGAGGGAATGGACATATTCAACACCTGCACGAATAGTTTATGTGATCACCGTTGTGACTAACCTAAGTCAGTACTTCACAAACAGGACAAAAGCAAACAGGCTGCTTTCAGCAAATGACAGGACATTTTTCAGTAAACAGAAGACAATCTCCCCACACACCTGTGCTGAGTGTCCTTTGATTCAATCATAAACATTACACACCAGATTCCTTAGCTCCTAATAAGCCTACTTCCTTTCCCAGTTAGCTGCTAGTGTCTCTCTCCTAACGGTGGTCTATCCACTCATGGATGAAATATCTCCCAGCGAGCTGCTGCTATTTCTCTCTCCCAGTGTCAGCCCATCTACAATAAACTATAATCTATAATAAACTCAGCTCTTCCCAGGTAGCTACTAAAAATCTATCCCTGATTTTAGTCTCTTTTCACTGGAATAAATATTTCTTTTCCTCACAAAATAAAAAGCCTCCAATGAGTGGTTTCATGTGCGCCATTTATAACAATCACATATGGGCAATAGGTTATAACAATCACCTATCGCATGGGCTTCAACAAAGGCAAAAAAGCATAACAATCTGTACCATTTATATAGCGTTAAAAAGAAAAACAAGCAGGAAATATAGCTTAGTGATAGAGCACAGTACTTGCCTAATATATGCACGGTCCTGGGTTTGACCCCTAGCACCAAAACAAAACCACACAATTATAAAAATGAAATCAGGCTTTTTTGCTTTTGTCTTTTTTGTTTTCAGACAGGGTCACACTGTGTAGTTCAGGCTGATCTTGAACTCACTATGTAGCCCAGGTTGGCCTCAAACTCAAGGTCATCTTTCTGCCTTAGCCTCTAAGTGCTGGTATTACAGGAACAGATGAATCAGGTTTAACCCAAATAAACAAGGAAAAAACTAAGAGACACAAATCAGGCCTCCTAAAATGTTCAAGAATGGAGGGGGATAAACAGCACTTTTTTGCCAAAATATGGTTTTGGGGGTTTTTTTCAGGAGGGGTACCAGGGATCGAAGTCAGGACCTTACGCACCAAAATATGTTTTTAAGAAGAACATACAGTTCAAACTTTAAGAAGGCAATAGAAAGTAAGAACCTTATTTTTTGGGCTGGGGATGTAGCTCAGTGGTTCTGCCACCTGCCTCGCAAGCACAAGGACCCAAGTTTGATCCCTGGCACCAAAAAAAAAAAAAAAGAAAAAGAAAAGAAAAAAAAAAGAACCTTATTTTTCACTGATATAAAAACAAATGGATTTACACACTGAATCTTAAAAATCAGACTGTGTTACTTTCCTCTCGTCACTGAGACAAAATACCTGACATCCAAAATATTTAGCTTATAGTCTGTAGAGGTTTCAGTCCATAGTTAGCTGGCTCCAAGGTAGAGTGGCACATGGCAGAGGCGCACCACAGAAGAGAACAATAATTCATGGCACCCACTAGGCAGCAAAAGCAACAAGAGAAGTCTTTTTGCTCCTTTTATCTTACTCAGCCTGTTTAGGGCAGGTGGCACTCACACCCTTAATCCTAGTACCCCTGGGCCTAGCACTGCACCATGAATCAGTCACACACTCCACATTCAGCCACCTCTGAAAAAGCCCCACCTAAGACCACATGAGGCTCTAGGGGGACATCCAAACACAAGCCATAATACAAAAACAGACCACAAGTATGGAGGCAGTAATAGCTCAAAGGTGTCAAATTTTAAGAAGTAGCTTTACAACCTGGCACAGTGAGTGGCATGTACTTATAGTCCCAGCTACTCCAGAGGCTGAGGGAGGAATATCACTTGCGGGGAGAGGGGGTTAACAACAGCTACTATATAATGTTTTTTCCTTGTGGTACTTGGAATCAAACTCAGGACTTTGCACTTGAGAGGCAGGTGCACTGCCACTGAGCTAAATCCCCAGTACCTCTCTTAACTTTTAAAATATTCAACACTGCAGCATGTTGGATAGAATTAGCTTATAGTGGAGAGATGCCTTTTTTTTTTTTAAGACAGGGTCTTGCTCTGTATCCTAAGCTGGCCTTGAACGCATTATGTAGGAGACCCTCCTACCCCTGCCTCTCAAGAGCGCTGGGATTACAGGCATGCACCACCACACCTGGAAAGGGAAACACATTTATAAACTCGGTAAAACTATGACTTAAGCTTGCTCCTCAAACTTCAATTTCTGCTGATAAGTACAAATTAAAATAGACAAAAGGCAAGAATTCAGAAGAATAGCTACATTCCCTTATGCTACGTGGTGGAGGTGTACGCATCCTACAAGTATTTTGGAGTGGAGGGTACTATTACAGGCAGCACCAGTGATGCCTCAATGAATAAAATAAAGTTCCTATCCTAATGCAGAGGCCATTCTACTATCAGCTGTGATCCTTTCAAGGAATGATCACAGTATAACTTTTTAACTACTTATGATCATGCTTTGGAATAGATAAAATAATACATATAAAACTGAATCAGTATTCTGGCTCAGTGAGACTTCCAAGCAATGTGTTTAAAAACAAAAAATAAACTAGATGTCTTTTCTACATCTTTGGAAACACTAAGGGCTGGGAATATTTAGAGTCCACAGTGCAACTTCATGGTCAGTATGCTGCATTTCTCTGCCAGCTGTGGGTCACAGATAAGCAGCTAAACAAAACATCCTGGGGTGAGGGGAGTCCAGTAAATTGTCAAAAACAGCTGGACTTCATGTTATGATCACATCTATACTGATAATAAGTCTCTTGAACCAGATGATGGTTCAAAATGTCAATTATGATAATGACCAAAAGGCCAATTTTGTCTAAATCTGTAACCACATTAGTGACAGTGACTCACTGTTTACATAAATGTTTTTTTTTTCCATGCATGAGGGTTCTGAATACATTTGTCAAAGGAAGCTCTGCAATAGAGAATTTGAAACAGTATCATTTATCTTCACTTAATGTTTCAAATGACGACAGCTGATTTTCTAAATGTAGGTGCCAAAAAGTGAGCAAAGCAATTATGCTATAGTATTTTTAAAAATTAAGATTTGATGATTGCCCTTCATAAGCACCTCATTCCTTTTTACATCTTAAGAAAATGAGAAGACTATGTTCTCAAAAAAGATTAAATGATCAAACCAATAGCAAATCTGACTGGCATCCCTTAAAGTCACTTATTTTACAACTATTCTTTTAAACTTAATATGATGTCTTTATTGCCAGAAAAGATTAAAACCAAAGATCACATATAAAAACCTGCTTTTAAACAAGTAAACATTTTAATGCTAATATAGAATATAGAAATGCTTTGTTCCAATTGGCCCTTTAAAATCACTTCCAACAGCCGGGCGTGGTGGCATAGGCCTGTAATCCCAGCACTCTTTGGGATGCTGAGGCAGGAGGATCGCTATGAGTTCAAGACCAGCCTGGGCTACATAGTGAGTTCCAGGTCAGTCTCAAAAAACCAAAAATAAACAAATAAATAAAATTACTTCCAATGCAGAACACAGTCCCTTCATACTTTAATGCAGATATAACAGACCATTAATAGGATTATGAGAAAGTTTTACGAGTAATTTGTAATGTTATTTTATAACTCGATGTCCCTGGTAAAAGATCACAGGAAAAGCATCATTTTACTACTGAAATTAAGAATTAAAAATCTTATTTTACAAGGCAGTACACTTAAGATTCACATTTGAAATGAAGAAATGTGTCTTATATCCTAAGAAAGAAAAACAATTTAACAGAACGAAAAAATTTTGTCTCAGTTGTTAAGAAAAGGTAGGAAATTCAGCATTCAATCAATAAAAATTAATTGAATTAAAAGCTAAGCAAGGGGCTGGGGGTTTAGCTCAGTGGTTCCACCGTGGGCTTCACAAGCGCAAGGACCCAAGTTGAATCCCAGAATCAAAAACAAAACAAAAAAAGCATACAAAGCTAAGCAGGATCATTTTATCTAGGTGCCAGACAGGGGTAGTTCAATATTTGTAATTGGTATGGAAAAATCAGAAAGCCTTCCTACAGCACTGGAAAAAGGTTTCCTGACCTTTGTTCCTTTGACTAGTTCCAAGGTCTACCTTTGGGAAGGTAAATTCCTGCACACTCATTAATATCCTGCTACTTGCTTTCAATTAACTTCTGGTGAAAGAGGTTAACTGTGGTCCTTCTGCCTTTTTTGCCCTTTCTCCTCTCTCTTAACCCTCAATTCACACAGACCTCACCACCAATTCAGTCAATGTTCTATTAAAAAAAGAAAAATTCAAATTCCAAAAGCTCATAGAAACTTACAATCTTGTAATGACTTCTATCTTTCTTAACATATATATCTTAACACTAAACCACAAAATCTGTTCCTTTTGTCTCCTACCTTTCAAAGAATAGAATTTTAATTGAATTTTCTTAGACAAAAGACCCAAAATGACCAAGCTCTACATCTCCAAAAGAGGTTTGGGATAAGTCCTCAAATTGGAATTATTTCTTACATACTCAAAAGAAATCAATGAAAATATGGTAAAAGACCTAAGATGTGAGGTGTTTTCGTTTTGTTTTTTGAGACAGACTCTCACCTCCTAGGCTAATACTGAACCTGCACTGAACCTCCTGTCTCAGTCTCCCAAGTGCTGGGATCACAGGTGCATGCCACCACACATGGCTTAAAATATGGTATTTTTTAAAAAGCAACTAAAATTCTAGGCAAATTTTATGCTAAAAGCATTATCAATGACATTCTAAAACCTGCCAAATTTATACTTCTTATGCTAATACGCTTTCCTTTTGAATTCTATAGTACAGTAACAAAACAAGCCTTCAAACCCTACTCTAATGCCATCCCTTTCCTTCTCTCAATTGTAAAAGAGGTTTCTTTTGCAGAAGGACAAACAATACCAGTCTGAAGTTGAGCTTGTCACAGGAATTCATATCCCATATGCAAGTGGACATATATTTCCTATTTTGCCTACAAACTTGAGATATTAAACACCAATTCTAGGAACAATTTGGAAGTAACTACACAAAAAATAGAGATCAGTACCCCAACCTAGCTAATCTGCATACTGCTTATCGGTACATGAATATTTTATTGGGAATATTAATTAATATTCCTCTTTGTTCTGTAAACAAACAGATTCAAAATTCTGGCTCCTTCTGCTTGGTTTCATGCAGGCAAATAGGCATAAACAAAAACAACCATCCTAGGGCATGGTCAAAGACCAAAAAGCAGAGTAACTCAGACTACCCTTAAAGTACATAATTTAACAAAAAGAAGAAACACATTGGAACTTTTTATTGCTATCATTACAATTAAAAACTGTGTACCTCCAGCCAGCTAGAGGCATATTCCAAGAAGAGACACAAAATTTTAAAAAGAGGCAGTGTGAAGTGAAAAGAGCTTACTCTTTCACTGGCCTACTTAAAATTTATATTCTGGCAATTAGGTAGGGAACTACTCATATTTCTGAAAACAAGCCCCAAAAAACTCAAATAACTTTCAATAAACACACACCACAATGAGGGCTCTGTTTACATGTGAGCTGAAATACTTAGCTCTTTCTAAGCAGTTCTCCTTAGGTTATTAAACAGCCAAGAGAACAAAAATTGTCTTAACCTGAACACTTCAATTCAACACATTCCCAGAAAAAGACCCACCCTTTTTAAACTAGCAATATTTATCTCAGGTAAACAGAAGGATACATGATGACGGTTATCCAAATATATAGTATACAAAAAAAAAAAAAAAGGTACTTTTTCAGCTAAAGCCAAGAGTAGAATTCAATGACATTCCTTACTTTAAAAAGGAAGGCAAAGTACTTAAATTAAATAATGGCAAAAAAGTTGTTACATAAAAGGGATTTATTCCATGTGCTTTTAAATAACTGTGCTTAGATCAACAACTCAAAAATTCATACTGAAGACAAAAAAACGAATCTTGACTTTAAATCCTTTAATCAAGCCTGGCATGGTGCATGCCTGTAATCCCAGCACTTGAAAGGCGGAAGCAGGGGGATCTCTGTGAGTTTGAGGGAAGCCTGGGCTACAAAATGAGTTCAAAGTCAGCATGAATTAGAGCAAGACCCTGTCTCAAAAAAAACTTTTAAAAAACTCTTTAATTAAAACCCATTAAATGAAAAACTGGAGCTAAGTTATGTAGAACCTGGATCCCATGGGGAATCCAATTAGTAGCAATATCATATTTCAAGGTCAACTCGAGGCTGGAAGCGATGGCACACGCCTGTAATCCTAGCACTCCAGAGGCTGATGCAGGAGGATACCTGTGAGCTCGAGACCAGCCTGGGCTACATAGTGAGTTCCAGGTCAGCCTCAACTACATAGTGAGACACCGTCTCAAAAAACCAAACAAAGGTCAACTCGATTACATTTCCCGCATTTTCCTTCAGAAAATTATCAGAGGTGTGAGGGATTTAGCTCAGTGGTTCTGCCACCTCCCTCACATGCTCAAGGTCCCAAATTTGAGTCCCAGTACCAAAAAAAGGTAGGATTTTGCCAGAGATTTAGCTCAGCGGTGCTGCCTCCCGCCTGGCAAGCACAAGGACCTAAGTTTAATCCCCGGTACAAAAAGACGGACAGATGGACGGAAGGAAGGAAGGAAGACAGATCATCAGAACTAATGTCTGAAAGAGGAAGAATGAATAAAGCATTTACTCAAGATCTCTGTTAAAACATCAGGCCTACAACTGAACACATTCTCATATTCTGTACTACTTTTTAGTTAAAACATACATATATGCTAAAATACAAGGAAATTTAAAAATCTCAAAGAATTCACAATTTTTCTTTTCTGACGATTTACATTCTCAACAGTTTCCTTACATACATTTAACCTATACCTCATTCTACAGCGTAGTTATTTTTTCAATGCCAGTACTCTATTACCAGTGTTTCCATGCTATGACACACGTACGACTGATGATACCTGAGCTGATTTAAATGAACACAGATACCTTCAAAAGAAAATCCTATATTTAGGCTAAAGAAAACTGAAATTTGTTTTGAATCTGAGATGCCACTGAAGACACACTATTAAATCTGCACACCACTAAGCAAGAAAAACAATGTGTCGACTATAACTTGTTAGGATACATTCCCACTGGGCATACAGATCCTCAAAAATTCAGGTGGCTAGTATCAGAGGGTTAGATAGCACTGTCCTATATGCTAATAAAAAATTTTTTTTGAGACAGGGTCTCACTATGTAGCCCAGGCTGGCCTCAAATTCATGGTGATTCTCCTGCCTCAGCCTCCCAAGTGCTGGGAATACAGGCATGTGCCACCACACCCAGCTCAAATTCTTCTTACATAGAAATTGCTACCTGTGATAGCCTCAGGATGCTTTGTGTCCTAATTTCTCTTCATAAGACCAATTTCTCCAACCCATAAACAGTCTGAAATCATTCATTCATGAGCTGACCTATTGTGGTTTATATCCAAATGTTCCCCCAGAGCCTCATGTGCTCAGAGGAGGGGCTACTGGAAGGTGAAGGGATTATGGGGTCACTGTAACTGGCGTGCTGTTAGCAGGCAGGCCACTATGAGTGTGGCCTGAAAAGGTTTATATCTCCCTCCCCAGCTCCTCCCTTCTCTCCAGTTCCTGACCACGATGAGGTGAGCATCGTTCCTCCCTCCCAGGGTCCTTCCACTGTGCCTACAATGGAAGAACCGAAACTTCTAAAACATGAGCCAAAATAAACCTCTCTTCCATTTAAATTTTGAGGGTTGGGTATTGCATAACAGTGATGAGAAAGTTACTAAGACAAAGCCTGACCAGCGCCACAAGCAATATTATCAGACCAGCTTCACAAATGATGTCTCTCTCAAGGTTTTGAACACCACCAGAGAGCTAGTCTTCCACCATTTCCAGTTACTCTGCTATTGCTACCATAGGACCACTGAGTACAATCTCCTTTAGGCTGTCGATCTAGCATAAAGTAAGGGCACAGATGCAAGATTCAGTTTTGGGTGTGAATTTTCACTGCACAATTTACTGGTCATATTGGGAAGTTCACCTGATTTCTATAACTATAAAATGCAGGTAACATTTATTATTTAATGTCTTCAAATCAATGACCAATAAATCAGTAACACAATGAATATTGTGTTATGTTTCTTCTAATAAAGAAAGCATGCTCAGTAACTTATTTTTCAGATAAAAAATAGAAATAATTTAGGCAAACAGGAGAAATTAACCATGGCATTCTTTTACTTACCCAGTCAATAAATTATTTCAAGCACTCCCACTATTTAAAATCTCTATATTCTAATACTATAAATTTCAAAGTTTCTACCTGCCTTTCTTAACACAGGATAAACTGTCAGAAAAAAATGATAAGTCACAAGAGAGGGGAAAGAAGGGAGGAAAATGAGAAGTAAAAATAGGATTAAGATGTATGTACAGTACAAGTACCAACTTCCCATGATGAAAACATTATGTATCATGAACATGTACTAATAAAAATAATAAAAAGATCAAGTCACAGTTCCATTATTCATTATAAACTCTGAAAGTTCAAAATAATGAAGTCATGTAATTTGTTGAAGCAAAAATTTTAGTCACAGGTATTCAAAGCCAAGTAAGAAGACATCACCACTTAATTGAGTGAAACCAAGCCAGTATTAACTATTCTCTACACAGTCCCAGTTATCTTTCAGGGTACAAGATCTTCCTCTTTATAAAGTCTCCCTCAAATAAAGATAATAATCCTCCCCTCTAAGACATTCTAAGTTCATTCCAAATCCCTGCCATTGTTTACCCTATTTCCTATATACCCACACTGCCTTTTCTCCACTAACTAGACCTCCACACCTCTTCTAGTAACACAAGTCACTAAGCTTACACTGCATTTTTGCTGATATACATAATGCAGCATTCTTTTACCCTCTCTCTCCAATTCTTTTTCTTTCCTCACACAATTAACAAGCTCCCTCAAGAGATACACAAAATGTTTGATTAATTAAATAAGATTTACCCCTCTTTAAGGGGTCTAGGATAGATACTAAAAGTTCTTTTGAGTTCTTTTAGCTCAGTGCACGGCTACTGCTTCGCAAGTGCAATGTCTTGAGTTCAATCCCCAGTACCATCAAAAAAAAAGTTCTTTTGAAAGTTCTTCTAAGCAATTAAAACTATGGCTGATAGTTCTTATAATACACACACACACACACACACACACACACACACACACAACTGGAGTAGTTTCTACTTTCATGTTCCGGCATTAACAACAGATAATATAAGATCATAATTACAAACTGTCATCCAACTAACATGTAAAAAAGTTATTGAATGGTAAAAGCAAAAATGTTAGTCCTTATCTCTATTTCAATAGTTGTACAAAAACTACCCTAATTCCTGAATTGTTACTGATATAATGCCAGTTTCATATAAGGCTAGATTTTGTAAAGATAAAAATAGTTTTAAAACAAATGCATTGGAGAACATAATTTTAAGTGAAGTGAATTACACACTAAATGTTGCATCATTTCTCTTACATGAGAAATAATATATAGTCAGTTGTGGTGGCACATTATCTATAATCCCAGAACTCAGAAGGCTGAGGCTGGAGGGTCACCCTGAGTATAAGTCCAGCCTGGGGAATATAGTGAGTTCAAGGGGCCGGAGATGTAGCTCAGTGGTTCTGCCACCTGCCTCACAAGCACAAGGATCCAAGTTTGATCCCTGTTACCAAAAAAACATAGTGAGTTCAAGTCCAGCCTGCACTACAAAGCAACACCTTGTCTCCAAAAATAAAGAAAAAGAAACAAAATTTTAAATATATATATATATAAATGCAAATAGAACAAAATGAGATATAATAGGAAGTTGGGAGAAGTTCAAATACTTCCTCAAATTACCTATCCTGAGTTGTTTCAAAATATTTTAATATATACACTACTTGGGTCAGGGATTTAACTCAGTGGTTCCACCACCTGCCTCTCAAGCACAAGGTCCCAAGTTTGATCCCAGTACAAAAAAAAAACAGAAACTTTGTTTCCTTTATACTACTAGTTGGTTTGTTTGTTTGGTTGGTTTTTTGAGACAGGGTCTCACTATGTAATTGAGACTGACCTGGAACTCACTACGTAGCCCAGGCTGGTCTCGAACTCACAGTGATCCTCCTTCCTCAGTCTCCCAAAGAGTGCTGGGATTACAGGCGTGCACCACCCACCCGACATATACTACTAGTTCTGATTAGTTCACTGAAAAGAATGTTTTGCGTTATCTGTTTCTTTGTAAAAATCTTCCTGGTCTATGTCTTGTACTCTGAGTACTTGAAGATAATGATACACAGTGTATTAACTATTGTAATTCTATGAAATTTCGCTTTATTTTTTATAAAATAAAAGTTATAGCATATGAAAATTCAACAAGCACAGATATTCAAAAGTGACAGTAAGAAAGAAAATGGCTGACAGGTACATTGGCACACATTTGTAACCTATAATGCCAGCACTCGGGAGGCTGAGCCAAGAGATCGCCCTGAGTTTAAGGTCAGTGTGGGCTACAAATGAGCAGAAGGCAAAGCTGAACTGCATGGTAAGACTTTGTATCATACAGTTGCCTTTTATTAAGCACTTCCCTGCATGCCAAGCATTCATGAAAGTACTACATATCAGTATATATTACTTTATATGAATATACGTATCCATCTAACTACAGTAATTCTTTAGTTATTACTGTTACTATAGTCAAAAAAACTATATCTAGTAAAGTAACTTTCCTAAGGTTTTTACAAATGCAGTTTTTTTGCTTGATAGGTGTGACTGCCAATTTCTATACTATACTGCCATTCCATTAAATAAGTGCACTATTTTTATCTTATTATTTATTATTTAATTATTTTATGTATTTATTAATTTATTTGGTATCAGGGATTGAACTCAGGACCTTGCACTTGCGAGGCAGGCGGCAGAACCACTGAGCTAAATCTCATAAGGAGAACTTGAATACTGGTAATGTATTTCTTTTTTCTTGGTACCGGGGAGACTTCAATTCCCGATACAAAAAAGAAAAAAAACTTTTCAGTGTGTCCCCATCCACCTTACTCACTGGATCTGATACCATGTGACTTCTGGCTCTTCCCTAAAGTCAAAATGACTGTGAAAGGTAAACAACTGAATCCATCCAGGACATCAAAGCAGCTAAGTGAACACAAAGACACACATGAAAGAGGACTTCCAGAAATGCTTCAAGGTGGCAAGAACAATGAGATGTATGTTTGGAGCAAAGGACGCATTCTGAGGGAGAGTAACACCAATGTGCTTTTTACTGGAATAAATTCTTTAAATTTAAGCACTCACCATATTTTGTGATCAGGCCTCATAATTAAGATATGATCAAAAGCAATGATCAAACACTGGCTTTTCTGGGCTCAAAGACCCATCTAGTACTTGCCTTACATAGGTAGTCTGAAATGCAAAAATGCATACAGTGTAATTATGTCACGCTCTGAGTAATAGTAACTGAGACACAACAAAATAACCCTTAAAGGGATGCAGCTCAGTGGTGCAGTGCCTGCCTAGAAAGAGCAAGGCCCTGAGTTTGATTCCCAGTACAAAAACAAACAAAAACTTTTAAGCCATGAAATACTGATTCAAAGTAGAACATATGGAACAAACTGTAATATACTAATCCCCACCTTCCCTGAAAAACTCACTTTGCCAAACACATGTCCAGATGACCAGTGTTTTGGACAAAGTCTGAGGTTCCTTGAAGGTACCAAAATTTTCATGCATTTAGCCTCCAAGGAGATCAGGTCTATAACATGACCAAAGAGTACATGTTTTATGATCACAGTAATCAGTCACCTAATACCTCTTTTCAAGGCAATTGTTGTTTAACCATTTGCTAGTCTGTTGATAACAAGCAATAAATTTTTTAAAAGAGGAAGAGAGATGGAAGATCAATTTCAAAAGTCTACAAATAAGACCTTCAATACCTGAAATGTCTGAATACAAAAAAACAAGCTACTGCTTCTTTCCAACAAAGTCCCTTCCTTATCTTTCAGTATTTTGTGTTTTCTTTTTATTTAAACCTATTAACAAGTACAGTATTTTAAGTTTTAAAAATAGCAAAATATACAAATATGCAACAAAATTAGAAAATGTATCATTTTCTGAATCGCCCCTTAAAGAATTAAACACTTTAACAAGGACAGGACCAGAAGAGACCTAGAATAGCAAAGGCAATTCTGGGTGACAAAGGCAAAGCAGGGCGTATCACATTCCCTGACTTTAAATTACACTACAAAGCGACAGTGATGATGAAAAAAAGATGAAAAGGGCCAGGGATTTAGCTCAGTGATTCCACCGCCTGCCTCACAAGCACAAGGACCCAAGTTCGATCCCTGGTACCAAAAAAAAAAAAAGTGACACTGGCAAAAGACAGACCTGCAGAATGATACAGACTAGAGAATGCAGAAACAACTCCAGACATACTCAACCACCTTATCTTTGACAAAGGAATCAAACACCTTCACTGGAAGAAAAATAGCCTCTTTAACAAATGGTGCTGGAAAAACTGGCTTTCCCCATGCTGAAGATTGAAACTGGACCCATATCTTTCACCATGCATCAAAACGGATCAAAGATCTAAATACTAAAACAGAAACACTAAATCTGCTGAAAGAAATAAGTAGAATGCTTGAGGACATGGGAATAGGCAAGGACTTCATGAACAAAACCCAGACTGCACAGGAAATACTACAAAATATCAACCACTGGGACCTCATATTATTAAAAAGTTTTTGCACAAGAGAATTCACCAACAGGGGCAGGGGATTTAGCTCAGTGGTTTGGTGGCCTGCCTTGCAAGCGCAAGAACCCAAGTTCAACGCCCGGTACCAAAAAAAAAAGAGAGAGAGAGAATTCACCAACAGAGTGAAAAGACAACCCACAGAGTGGGAAAAAAATTTTTACCAGCTATTCAGATAAACAACTATTATCTAGAATAATGAACTCAAAAAAACTCAGACCTCCAAATGTAAAGACCCAAGGCAAAAACAGGCATGTGAAATGAGAAGACGCTTCTCAGATGAAGAATTAGAAATGGCAAATAAATATTATGAAAAAACGTTCAGTATCACTGGTCATTCATGAAATGCACATTAAAACAACAGTGAGATTCCATCTACTCCAGAAAGAATGGCTGCTATCAAGAAATCAATCAGTAACAAATGCTGGAGGGGAGATGAGGAAAAGGAACCCTTCTCCACTGCTGGTGGGAGTATAGACTGGTACAACCACTGTGGAAATCAATGTGGAGATTTCTCAAGAAACTAAAACTAGACGTTCCATTCGACTCAGCTATAACTCTTCTTGGTATCTTCCTGAAAAAATTAAAAGTATCATAACACAGAGATATGTGCATACCCATGTTTACAGAGCACAGCGTGTAATTAGCTAAATCTAGGAAACAACCCAAATACCCATCAACAGAGTGGATAAAGATGTGGTTTTTTTTATACAATGCAGTACTACTCTGCCATAAAGAAGGATGAACTTCAGACATTTACAGCTAAATGTATGGACCTTGAGACCATACTGTTACCTGAATAAATCCGACGCACGTTTAAATACTGCATTGTTTCTCTAGTGTGAGAAAGTGTAAACAAGGACTGAAATGTATGGGCTGGGGATTTAGCTCAGTGGTGCCACCGCCTGCTTCCCAAGCACCAGGTCCTGAATTTGATCCCCTGTACCAAAATAAGAAAAAGAAAGGACTGAACTGTGTAATGGATGTTGGGAAATGGGAAGTAAAGTGTTCAACTGGGAAGGAGAACGAGGGAGGAGAGGGGGAAAAAAAGGACAAGAAAAAAAGTGAAAATAGATGGAAAAAATAGAAAGAAAGCTTCTATGCATAGGGAAGGGAGGGGGCTTGAAGGGGGATAATGGCATAAAATTTATTTTAAAAATAAGATAAAATAGGGCCAGGGATTTAGCTCAGTGGTTCTGCTGCCTGCTTCACAAGCTCACGGACCCAAATTCGATCCCTGGTACCAAAAAAAAAAAAGATAAATAAAATGTCAGCATTCTCAAGAGAAATAAAACTTGGTCCTGATGGTTAAGGATCTTAAATTCGCAAATATTAAGAAAGTACAAGACAAAGCTAAAATATCAGCAGAAATTATTAGAAAGATAACATGGAAAATAAGATATAATAACAAAAGCTTAATCCAGAATCAGAAGTATCTTAGTTTTCTCAGCTAATTAAAAAAAAAAAACAAAGAGTACAGGGATTTAGCTCAGTGCAAGGTCCTGAGTTCTAACCTGGAACCAAAAAAAAAAAAAGAGTATTGAAACTAGCTGGGCATATAAGACACCTACATCCCAGGACTCTGAGGCTGAGGCAAGCAGATCACAACTTCAAGTCCAGCCTCAGCAACTTAGCAACCAAGCAAGATCCTGTCTCACCCCCCCCAAAAAAAAAGTATGTGTACTAACACACAAAGGCACTGTGTGCGTGTGTGTGTGTGTGTGTGTGTATGTGTGTGTGTATAAAGGATTGAGGATATAGCTCAATACAAAGGCCCTGGGTTCAATACCCAATACTGCCAAAAAAGAAAAAGAAAAAGAAAAAAGGCTTGAATGTGGAAAATTAAGCCTTTAAACACAAAACTCAAATCAAATTTTCAAGATGATTTTGTTTTCTGCAGATGCCTTTTATTTAGTAGTTTGGCAATACCAAAAGGGGGGGTTAATTGTAAAGTGTGGGAGGGGCTTTTTTCTCAGTACTATAATTTTGTGTTCTATTAAAGAAATTCATTTAGAAAAGTATCAAGATTAAAAAAACCTTTGGGGCTAGGGATGTAGCTCAGAGGCAGAGTGCCTGCCTGACAAGGGCAACGACCTCAGTTTGATCCCCATACCTAAAAAAAAAAAAAAAAAAAAAAAAAAAAAAAATTAAAGAACTTGGAAATATGGGAAAATACCAAGGCAAATAAATGCCTACTAAGTTTAAAACCTGGTATCCTGGGCTACAGGTGTACCTCAGTGGTATACCAATTTCCTAACACAGGCAAAGCCTTTGGTTTGATCCCCTGTACCACAAAAAAAAAAAAAAAAAAAAAAAAAAAAAACTGATCTCTCAGTAATTGTCCCTCAGTAACGTTACCCTACATTACATATGCCAAATATGTACTAATTAAATCTTTCTACAATGTTCTGCTATAGACTGACTATTAAATAGCAACATTAACACATTCCCATAGACATGATATATGCATGACTGTCCTGTGGTGTTCAATGATACAGTCGCATATGCACGTACACCAGTGGTTCAGAGCCCCCTGGCAGTAAGGCATATGAATTATGGCCCCATTAGGAACATGTTAAAGCCAACAGCATTTTCAAGAAGTTTACAAAGCAAGAAATCCACTCAATCTAAAGGTATAAAGAAATCCACTCAATCTAAAATATCAAGTTAGGCACTACTTTCTATTCACATTCTCAGAGACTCTTTATTTTCAACATTAAAACAATCTAATCTAATAGGAGAACATCAGGAAATCAAGTTTTCCATTGGATTCCCAGGCTCATCATCCTCGAGCTGGCATCTAGTACAAGGAAAAGCTTCAAGGAAGGAAGGAAGTCTACCTGCCCTGCATTACTGGGCTGTAAGTTTATGTTGTTATGGGCACCCACAAACAATACAGTAAATATAAGAGCAAAGAAGCAAAAAGCTGTCAGAAGACAATTTGGTCCATGTGATCAGCACATTAATGAGACTGCAAAGGCCTCAATGTTCCCAAGCATATGCAAATAATCTGACTTTTTAAAAATTATTTGAGTTAGGGTCACTATTCATGGCATCCTCTTACTGTGCCATCACTTCAGTTTCTACTGTTTTAAACAAAGATTCCCAGGGGAATTCTAGTGTTTAATGTAAGAATTAAAAACATACACTAGCATTTAAAAGAACATTTTAGCCTTCAAGATATTCTTGCACAGTAGACCCAATTCAGGCATTTATTAGTTCTGCAATTTTAAGCAAAGGAAGCCACATTTTCTTAGCCTGTGTCCATGCCCACCACATCTCAGTGTTATACTAAGGATAAAGTGAGCTAACACACACACACACACACACACACACACACACACACACACGTTAGCTATTGTCACTAATGCCCTATTGTGAATCAATACCTACTGATACTGCACACTATCTGTTTTGAGCTGAGAGTTCAAAGAAACAGAAGTATCTCACCTGATTTAACAACCTCATGGGATTACTAAAGAACGAACCAATAGATATTTTTTTAAAAGGCTCTTAAAAGGTTTCAGTATAAAAATATCCATTTCTCACTTCACAAAAGAACTACAGTTAAAATACATATACCTAATGCTCCATTTAAAGACTATAATACACACTTAATAAAATCAGTCTAAATGGACAAAGATTACTTTGTTAAGCAAAAGCAAACTCCAAGTAAATACCTTTCATTCAAGGGAAAGCTAGCATTTATTGAATGATGCAAATCACTTGGCTGGGCGGGGGGTGCTGGGAATTTAGCTCAGTGGTACTGTCACCTGCCTTGCAAGTGCAAGGTCCAGAGTTCGACCCCTGGTACCAAGTCACTTGGCTAGGTACTTTTCTTTTTTTTTTGGTACTGGGGATTGAACTTGGGCCCTTGTGCTTGCAAGGCAAGCAGCAAAACCACTGAGCTAAATCCCCGGCCCTCAGGCTAGGTACTTTTCTTGCATTTTCTCATTTAATCTTCACATGGTTGAGGAAAGTGCTACTTAGCTCCATTTCACAAGGGAAGGGGTTCAAATTTCCCTGGGAATAAGGAACTCGCTCAAAGTTAAAGAGCAAGTATATTTCTAGATTCTAACATTAGCAAAAAGACTCCTCACTATGGTATGACAAGAAATCTGTATGTCCCAGTTTACCCCTACAATTACAGGCTCTTTTAAAATTCTCCTATTACAATCTACAATAAAGCACTAAAACTCAGATGCTAAGGAAAAAAGATTACTATTATTAACAATTTTATATTGAAATGCAAATAAGGCAAGAGAAAATTCCAGATGTTGCAGGTACAAGACAGAAGTGCGATTTAGAACATCCAGACAGGGCACAACTATAGACAATTGCTCATTCGGTTAGACAGATGTGTACTAAGACCTTCACTGCTCTCAGTTTAATTTTCACAAGCAAATTTAATTATTTCCATAAATCATTAGACATAAACATGTCTTTATCTATAAATCAACTACCCTAAATGTGAGCTACTATAGAAAGAACAGGGAGAAGAGTAAATGTGGTTAAACCTTCACGGATGCATTATCAATGTGAGAAGTAGTAAGAAAGGATAACTAAAAAGTTCTGTTAGGTTTACACTACCATCTCTTGTGTGTGTTGTGCTGGGAATCAAGCCCAGGGCCTCACATACATTAAGCAGGCTTTCTACCACTCAACTCTTCTGTTAACCCATACTAGCATCTTTTTTTGGTACCAGATATCGAACTCAGGACTTTGTGCTTGAGAAACAGGCAGCAGTACCACTGAGCTAAATCCCTGGCCCTCATACTAGCATCTTTATATCCAAAGGCCATGACTGTCATTGGTAAGTAAAAACCTAATTCCTACCTCTTAGTTCAAAAATGATATGACTATGCAGGGTAACAACATCCCAATGAAATACAAATACAAGTCAGTTAAGACATATTTTAATTTTCATATTTCAAAATGTCTTGACCAATAATAAAACAAGGTAGTACACTTGTATTTACTTAAGATCAACAACATACTAAAAGCTTTGATGGTATGTTAACCTGAAATAGTATGTGAAAAAAAAAATTTTTTTTTTTTTTGTTTTTTTGAGACAGGGTCTCACTATGTAGTTGAGATTGACCTGGAACTCACTATGTAGTCCAGGCTGGTCTCGAATTCAAAATGATCCTCCTGCCTCAGCCTCCCAAGTGCTAGAATTACATGCGTGCACCACCATGCCTAGCCAGTATGTGAAAATATTTTGCTGTGGGATACACCAAGAAAATGAATACAATATAAGATTATCCTCAAAATTAAACTATAAAAATTCAGTAACTACTGCCTGTGGTTATATAAAAGAATGTCTTTATTCTTAGAAAAAAAAAACTCTCGAGTATTCAGAAGCAAAGAGACATAGTGCCTTCAACTTTCAAATGATTCAGGGGGAAAAATGGAGAAATGCATATGAAATAAAATAAAATATAAACTGGTAAAGACAACTGGCATTTCTTGAATTTCTTCTAGAACGTTCATTAAATTTCAAATTGTATTCTAGTAAATTTCAAATTATATCTAGTAAAAAG
The DNA here is from genome assembly GCF_012274545.1 of Fukomys damarensis. Taxonomy (NCBI): domain Eukaryota; kingdom Metazoa; phylum Chordata; class Mammalia; order Rodentia; family Bathyergidae; genus Fukomys; species Fukomys damarensis. Next base: position 3,763,526 of record NW_022900924.1, on the reverse strand, counting down.
ATTATTTTTTAAAATCTAAAACATATTGTTCCTTAACATATTCAAGGAGGAATCAAAGTTATACTACAGAACACCTTCATACCAAGGCACAATTCATAACAGCCAAAATATGAAATCAGCCTAGGAGCCCTTCAAGAGATCAGTAAAGAAAATATGGCATATATACACAATGGAATTATTATTCAGCTGTAAAGAATAAAATTTTGCCATTTACAGGAAAATTACTGGAACTAGAGATAATGTTGAAACCAGATTCAAAGACCAGTATCACACGTTTTCCTGTATATAGAGAATCTTAAAAAGATGACATGAAAATAGAAGGCAGGCTATTATTAGGCAAGAGGAAAGGAAGAAAGGGTATAGGGAATAGGATGACAGAAAGATCAAATTATACAAACTGAAACCCAGTAGTCTGTAAAATTAATAAGCACTAATCAGTCTAAAACAGAAGAGAAAGAAAAATGTGTCTTAAACTAGGTTGCAAGTACATGAACATTCATTACATCACTACCTCTTATTTTATTTTATTATAAAAAATGCAAATACAAAACTTTTTTGTTGTTGTACTGGGGATTGAACTCAGGACCTTTTGCTTGCAATGCAGGCAGCAGAACCACTGAGCTAAATCCCCAGCCCCCAAAAAAGAACTTTATAGACTTAGTTCTAGTAAAGTACACTCAGACCATTAGGAATGCCACAAAGACTGCCTTAGAATGATGCTATTACTCATTTGAAGCATACAATTTGCCTTGCTCACTTCCATGCCTTCCTTTAATTATAACTTTACTAATAGCTTAGGTATACCAATTCAGTGCTTGGTTAAATTTATAACCAAAGTGGGGGGCACTCTAAAAGGAACTTCTGTGAAGCCAAAAACAAAGGTGGGGCTGGGGATTTAGCTCTGGTTCTGCTGCCTGCCTGCCGCACATGCGCCAAGGACCTAAATTCAATTCTCGGTACCAAAAAAAACAAAGGCATTGTAGTGATAAGAAGACAAAATAGTGATTATCTCTTAAGAGTATGTACTGACAAGAGAGGAGGAAACCCAGGTAAAGAAAGTTGTAAATGCTCTTTATCTTGAGTATAATTACATGGGCCTACATATATATATGTAAAAAGTTATCCAGCTTTAATTTAAGGATATTATTATTTTATGTATATTATGTCTCAACCTTTTTTTCTAATTAAGAGAATAAGAAGTAGTTAGAGAACAGAATTTCTTGGCTCAAATCCAAAATTTACAATCCAAAAGACTAAAATAACACTGGCATTTAGATTTATAACTAGTCCTTGTAATCATGGTCAACCTGAGTCTACCGTGGAGATGTTAATTTTTGTTGTTTTTAATAATCATTGCAGTCTTCTGAGTAGAAAGTACACAGTAAGATCAACGTACATGCAAAGAAGAATGAAGAACTTAGTCATCAAGAGAGTTAACCAAATATAATGAATTCTGGATGAATCTCTAACATTAACTATCTTACAAAAAAGGGATAGACAGGAGCTTTAACTTAGTAGTGCTGCCACTTGCCTTGCAAGGACAAGGTCACCTGAGTTCAATCCCTGGTGCCAAAAAAAAAAAAATAAAGAATAGACATAATTAAATGGATAAACAAAATAAAGGGCTGGGATTTAGCTCAGTGGCATTGCACCTGCCTCACAAGCAGAAGGTCCTGAGCTCAATCCCCAAAACCAAAAAAAAAAAAAAAAAAAAAA
>NW_022900924.1:3733541-3761696 GCF_012274545.1 Fukomys damarensis | reverse complement strand
AAACCCCAAAAACAAAAAAAAAAAAAAAAAAAAAAAAAGGATAAAGTCAAGTATGATGGCACATATGCCTGTTATCCCAGCATTCTGGGAGGCTGTCAGTTCCACCCCATCCTGGACAATTTAGCAATTTTATGAGACCTTATCTCAAAATTAAAACCAAACAAAAAAACAAACAACACCCTTGGGATATAACTCAATGGAAGGTGTTGGGTTCAATCACTGCAAAAAAAACAGGGGAGAGGGGAAGAGGGGAGGGAGGATGGAAAGAAAAGAAAGAAGGAAGGAGGGAGGAGGAGAAGGGTAAGAAAATGTGATACCTATGTACAAAATGGGATACTATTTGGCCATAAAGTCTATTTGGTCATAAAGTAACTAATTCCTGTCATTTTGACAACATGGATAAACCTGGAGGACATTCTGTTCAGTGAAATAAAGAACAGATAGAAAAATACCACATGACCTCACAAGTGAGATCTTAAAAAGTTAATCTGACAAAAGTATCAAGTAGAATGATATATACTAAAGGCTTGGATGGTTAGGAAGGAGAGGAGGATGGGGAGATGTTGGTCAAAGGCTATCAAGTTAGAAATGAGGAATATTATTTTAATGTCCTGAACAGAAAAATACATAGAAATAGCAAGTAGGTAAGTGGCTGCCTCAGGCTGGGAAGAGGAAATGAGGGGAGAAATAGGGAATGCCTACTAATGGTTATAGTTTCTTTTTCAGGCAATGGAAACATCCTAAAATTTCGGTGTTTGTGGGCTGGGGATACAGGTTGGTAGAGCACTTGCTCAGCTCACTGACATCTGGTTTCAATCCCCAGAACCATATCCTCTTCAAAAGGTAAAATTGTAGTAATGGCTGCACAATTCTGTGAACTAGAAATCATTAAATTTTATACTCTGAATGCATGATACATAATTTGTGAATTACATCTCAATAAAGTCATTTTTAAAGGGAGAGTCTAGCAATCAGGTTATACATACCCCCCAACACTATCTTAGCTTCAAATAAGGGGGCAGGTTCCCTCCCCATGTGGGAAGACTTCAGGAATAGAATTTTTTTCTTAATGGCAAAAATAGAATTCTGTATCAATTTGGATCTTTTCCTTTTTTCAAAGCAATGTCTGTATGCAGAGGACAATATAAGTCAAAATCAATGTAGACAGGACCATGAAACTAATATTTAAAAGGCAAGTATGAAAACAGATAAGGGTAGATCCGCTAGCACTATCTTCCTTCCACTGGGCTGCATCTAATTCCAGAGATTCAAGTTCTGTTAACTTTGCTGTGTCAGGATTTCCACTGCAGAATTTAATACAAAATTTTTTGCCTACTGAACAGTGAAGTAAAGTTGCCAAATCACCATGAAGGAACAACCCTCAACTCTAGAGAAATTCAAGATTTTAAAACAATGATGTTACTTTTAAGCTCATATTCTTAATAATAAACTGAACATAATCATAAGCTCAGAAGTCCTCATAAAAGGTCTGGGAATAAGCATTTATGTTAAATTTTATAAGCAGCGAAACTAATCTAACATGACAAATCAGATCAGTGACTCACTATGGTAGGAGGAAAAAAATTATGGGCATAGGACAACCTGGAACTTTGTTAGCAGTGAGGGAAATATTCTATATCCTGATTGGGTGGATAGATAGATAGATAGAGTGCTAGGATTACAGACATGCACCACCACACCTAGCTCAGGAAATGGTGAAATCTTAAAGACTGTTTTTCTCCAGGAAAAATAAATTTAAGGACAGGAAGCATAAAAGGAAGTAACTTAGCCAGGTGCAGTGGAACATGCCTCCATCCCAGCAATCGGGAAGCTGAGGCAGGAGAATTGCTGTGAGTTTGAGGCCAGCCTGGGCTACTTAATGAGTTCCTAAGTAGCCTGAACTACATAGAGACCCTGTTTCCCCCAACAAAAAAGAGGTAAATTACCTAGTAAGTACTAGCAAAACTATATAGTCGTATATTTGTGCCAAAAATATTGAGCAGTAATTTTTATCTTATACTAAAAAGTGTTCCTTATAGAAATGAAAATAATTCAACCATACCTTTCTTTGCATTCTTCAAGGCAAATACTTTGTACCTCTGTCTTTTAGGATCCACAACAGTAGCTTTTTTTTCCCAGCTAAAATTCTCTTGACATATAACATGATATATTCTCTGTAAGAATGCACTAAGATCCTGGTAAAATCTTCATATCAAAAGAAAAAAGAAAACTATCAACCACTCAGAATATTTACTCATTTGACTCAGAAAAGTAATTTATACATGAGTAATTCTTCAACTCTTGTTCCTTTTTCCTGAATAAATGAATGAGGTCAAAATGTTTTAGGCCAGGGATTTAGCTCACTGGCACCATACCTGCCTCACAAGTGCAAGGACCTGACTTTGATCCCTGGTACAAAAAAAAAAAAAAAAAAAAAAAAAAAAAAAAAAAAAAAAAAAAAACTTTTTCTTGTTCAGCACTCCCAGGGCTCCAGTGTAAGAGTGCCTGGTAAACAGCCAACCCCTGGGTAAGTACTAATAAGCCTGAACTGGGTGAATGGAGGGCAAGGGTATGGGGAAAAAATGAAAACGAAAATCTGTCATGTAAAGGCACAAGATCCCAATGATGAATGTATCTGTACTGTATACTTAAAAAGAACCCCCCTCCAAAAAAGCTTGAACCAAGCACAGTGTGGTGGCCCAAGTCTGTAATCCCAGCATTTAGGAGGCTGAGGCAGAATTCTGAGTTTAAGGCCAGCCTAGGCTACACAGTGAAACCTGTCTCAACAAACAAAAAGCCTAAGCCAAATCCTGCAAAGGAAAAAGGCAACAATATCAAAGAGAGAGATGTTTCAGGCCATAGAGGATGTTTCGGGCCATGAGAATGTTTCAGAGAATTCCTATGGGCTAATGAATTTTTTTTTCCCCCTTGAGACAGGGTCTATGTAGTTAGGCTGATCTTGAATACATTATGTAGCCCAGGCTGGCTGAGAACTCTCAGTGATCCTCCTGCCTCAGCCTCCTGAGTGCTGGGATTACAGACATGAACCACTATGTCTAGACACCACTATGTCCAGTCACCATCAGGCCCAGACTAATCAAATTTAAAGTTCAAAATTAATTGGAACTCATAGAAGCTATTTAAATCAGATGAGCAATTCAGAGCTGTCTGCTTAACATCATAAACACATGTTTAGTAAAGAAAAATGTCATCCTGGTGTACATTAAAAGACTGATGTAAGAAACAATACATCTTTTAAGAAACAGCACATGTACATACTACCCAACATTTCAGGCTCATCTCATGGCAGGTAACACCAGCAGTTATTAATCTTTTCTAATTTAACACAAACTTGAACTGTGTACAAAATAAGACATTTGATAACTTCAAAAGGAAAATGTCTCATAATGTCAAAATACATACAAGTGATCCTCTGGCAGCTATTCAAATACCATTTTAACAGCAAGCATTCTTTACTCATCTTTAAGCTATACACAGATCTTACTCATATATAGTATCATGGACATAGCATCAATTTAGCTATGAAAGGAAGACATGTTATGTGTATATATCAATTCCCCACAATGAATCTGTTTTTTTATGTATCAAACATACATATCAGGGGGAGTTGTAAAATGAAATGTATTATATACTGTAAATGCTCAATATTTTTGTAATTCTCTATAATTTATAATAATAATAATGTGAAGGAAATAATAATAATAATGTGAAGGAAAATTGTCTTCACTATTTAAATGCTAAGTTAGGCACAAAGACTTGTTCCAGGGAAATAATAGAGACACACAACAGGCAGATGAAAATTACACATTCTGATTGCAAAGTCTCACAGGTGTATTGCAGCTTTTAATGCAAGCTCCAGTGTAATTTTGAAAACCTCTTATGAAGGTCTTTTCTTGGGCCTTAAGAATTGAGACAAGAGCAACAGTGCTAATAAAATAAAACTAAAGTCTGCAGTCCTAAAAATGACCTAACTATGAGACAACTTTGGCGATACTTTTTCTATAAATAATGTAATGCCTCCTTCATATTAAAAATAGCCAATTTCAGGGCTGGGGATTTAGTTCAGTGGTTCCGTTGCTTGCCTTGCAGTCACAAGGTCCCAAGTTCCCCCACCCCACCCCCGAAAAATAGCCACTGTCAATCACTTTCCCTCCTCCAGTGTTAAAACAGATTCTAAAAGCCTTGTCAGCTTGAATCACTACCACATTCTAACAAATATAGCTGGTGAGAGCTAATACAAAATCCTCTATTCAATGTGGATTATAGAACAAGAACAGGATAATTCATAATTGATTGGTAACATTATAAAGTTCAAACTACTGTCCTACAAAAACCAGTAAGACACTTTTAGCTATCAACTGTGGGCATGAGGGAGCAATTAATTGGTAAAGCAGTAAATCCACCACACCATTTGCAAATCCTATTAGGAAGGCTAAACATTTAATTTACATAAAATCCAGTAATGAACAATTAGAACACAAACATTGCCTAAGCCAGGACAGCTGCTGCAAAAATAAAATGTATTAATTTATAAAATAGGCTGTAATGGCTTTTATCATGCAGAATCTTGTATTTACAAAAGGTTAACTTAATCTGGACACAAAAGAGTAACTTCTTTAAGACTAGCCCTGCCATCATAACTAAAAAACTGGAAAAATACATGAAACAACTACTGGATAGCAGGCAATAGATAGCATAAAAGTGTGAATCCAGAGAGAAGAGCAAGGAATTATTACTGTATCTAAACCCTACGACCACACTTTGTATTCTGAAGCGCTTTCCATGCTTCAGTCAGAGAAAGGAAATCCAAGCAGAGCAGAAACCTAGTCAGAAACTCCAATGAGTCCTAGAAGGCTGCAGCAACTGTAATTTATGGGACATCTTTTTATCTTTACTAAACTAGCTGCACGTGCAGGTGAGATTCCAAGAGAGTGGGCAAAGAAACCAATCATTAGGAAACAAGCAACTACCTGAGATATATATATATACTTAACTACCAGTTTACACACAGGGGTTCTGGTTCTGACCAGCCAGAGTAAAGAGACACTTATTTAATACTGGCATTCAGATGAGACCTGATAAGGCTAAATTAGCCCTACAGCAAAGGCCTACTCTTAAGAAAACTTGAAGTAAAAACAAGCCTTGAAAAACAGACAAATATAAAGACTCTCAACTGTATGTAATAAGTTAAAGATGTCTACTATTAATGCTACAGTGATCACAGGGAAAAAAATAAGATTGAGGAGGTAGTTCAGTGGTTCGGTGCATGGTCAGCTTGCGCTGGGTTAGATCCCACCACTACCACGAAAATAAAAAAATAAAACAATGCTAATAATACACTAGTAGAGAAGATTATATTAATTTTATGAAATAATCTGAAAAATGACAGGAAAACAAAAAAATAGAGAAGATGAATAGAAAATAAGACCCATCTCAAAATATAAAACTTTTTAAAGGACCAAGGTTTTTTTAAAATCCAAAGATCCTGGGTTAAATTCCCAGTGCTGGGAAGACTGAGAGAAAAGGGAGAAAGAGAAGAAATGAGGGCAAGATGACAAGCTGAAATCTAACCACATGGATACTTAAATATAAACAGACCTTTTAAAGTCAACAACTGAAAGTGGAAGACTCCTACGGTGGCACGTACCTGAGATCCCAGGTCTCTGGAAGGCTGAGGAAGAAAGACCATAATTTTAGTGCAGCCTAGCAAGACCCTGTCTCAAAAAAGCAGCACCGTCTTTTAGTTGTTGATTTTGTTGTTGTTGTTTTGTTTTGCTACTGGGGATCAAATTTAGTACCTCGTACTTGTGAGGCAGGGAAGCCACTACTGAGCTAAATCGCCACCCCCATCAGGTCCTCAAAATAAAGAGCTAGGGATGCAGTGTGAAGGTCCTGGGAATAATCCTCTGTAAAAAACAAACAAATAAACAAAACACCCTCAGTCAGCCTAAATAAGAAAGCAAGCCCTAACTACATGCTAAATACAAGAAACACCTTACAAGTTAGGTGGGGAAACTGAGGAGTGGAGCTTCAGGAGACTAGGGCATGGCAAAGCTGCTAGGGAAGAAGTCAAGGACTGTTAACTATAAAATCCAAGGACACAAGCACAAAATAGTTCCCAAGGGCCTGCTTGTTGACTTCTCCCAAGAACTCAATAGGACCACCTAGCCAATGATGGAGAATCTTTTAGAGCTTTCAATGATAAACAGCCCATTACAGTACACTTGCCATAGATTTACCACCACTGGCCTAGACCTGACCTCAGCTTGAGCAGTGGGTGACATAAAAAGAACAGTCATGGGCAGGCATGGTGGCATATACCTGTAATCCTAGCACTTGGGAGGCTGAGGCAGGAGGATCACTGTGAGTTCAAGACCAGACTGGGTTACATAGTGAGTTCCAGGGCAGTCTGAACTACATAGTGAGATCCTGTCTCAAAAAAAAAAAAAAAAAAAAAAAAAAAAAGTATGGCCTCAATGTGCATCCATTTAACTATAAATGACTCTAGTTTCTCATTCTTTATGGCTGAGTAGTACTCCATTTTAGAAAAAAGTTACATCTTTATCCGGTCTTCAGTTAATGGGCAATTGGGCTGTTTCTAAGTTTTAGCTATTACAAACTGCTGCTATAAACATGGGTGTGCATATATCACTGTGGTATGATTCTTTTAATTCTTCTGAGAAGATACCCAGCAGGGGAATAGCTGGGTCATAGATTTTTAAAAAAATTTTTAAGACAAGGTCTTGCTGGGTAATCACTTCAGGCCTGCCTTGAACTCACAGTGATCCCTCTGCCTCAGCCTCCTGAGTGCTAGGATTGTGGGTATGTGCCACCTCTCTAGGCTTCTAGATGTTTGTTACTGATTTCTAATGTAATTCTGTGTGGTCAGAGAACATATGCCATAGGATTTTAGTCTTTGAATTTGAGACAGATTATACGGTGAGGCATATGGTCTGTCATGGTGCATGTTGACTTTGGAAAGAACATGTATATTACAGGCAGACATCAATTATTGGTTGATAGTGTTATTCAGATCTTCTACAATCTTTTCTATTTTTGTTTCTTGTTCTGTCATTTACCTATAAGAACTGCCAAATTCAGAATTGTAATTCTGCCTGGTTTTTTTTAATGTGTATTTTGAAATTATGTTTTTAGGTGGATACAAATTTGGAATAGTTTTCTCAGTGAATTCATTCAGATTTGTCATAGTGTCTTGTCCCATTTTATTTTGGTAACATTTACTGTCCCTAAGGCTTTATCTGACATAAATACAGATATTGTATCTTTCTTATGAATAATATTTACAATTTTTCCATCTTTTAACTTTTAGTCTGTGTCTACATTTATAATTTTATTTTTGGTAGTATTGGGGGTGAAACTTATGGTTTTCACACTGAGCTGTTACTAGCTCTTTTTTCAATTTTTATATTTTTAAAACAAGATCTTACTAAGTCACTAAATTGCCCAGGTTGAGCTTGTACCAGGTTTTGAAATACTGAGTCTCCTTCTAGAGGTGGTGTCTAGGTTCTTTCTGTTCTGAACAGAGAATGTGTCAAGATAAGCACAAATGGTAGCAAGGCTCTACATTTATTAAAGGTAGGAAAAAGGCTCTGCAGAATGAGTTTCTGAGCAAATCAAAGTAGCATACAACTCATTGGTGACTGTTAGCTTTTTTTTTTTTTTTTTTTTGGTTTTTTTGAGACAGGGTCTCACTACGTAGTTGAGACTGACCCAGAACTCACTGTGTAATCCAGGCCGGTCTCAAACTGGCAGGGATCCTCCTGCCTCAGCCTCCCAAGTGCTGGGATTACAGGATTTACAGGGAATTACAGGCATGCACCACCACTCCCAGCAAGGCCATACTCTGAAGTGGAATAAATAAGACGGACGTGTAAATACTGAATAATTTCTCTAGTGTGAGAAACTGAAAGTATAAATAAGAATCAAAATGTGTAAGAGATAATGTGAAACAGGAAAAGGTCCATAGGGGAGGGAGAAGCGGGAGGAGTAGGGTAAAGAAAAGAAGGGAAAGGAAAAATATAAGAAAAGGAAAAAATGGAAAGTCTTTGTAAATAGGGAGGGGTCGAAGGGTTGAAGGGAGGGCAGGGGAATGAGGGGAAAATAAGAACCAAGATATATCATGTAAAGGTACAAATTCCCAATGATGAATGTCATCATACTGTACACCTGAAATGTACAAATAAATTTAATGAAAAAAAATTTTTATCTAGAATACACAATACACTTCAAAATAAGCTTTAAGACAAAAAGTCATTATAAGAGGCACCAGAAAAGAATGGTAGCACAGTATACAATAAATTCATTTGCAGGGTTCTAGTAAAACACTGCTTAGAGGAAAATTTAGATACTTGTGCACATTGTTATGGTTTAAATCTAAAATGTCCCTCATAAGATTCATGTATTCAGACTTGGGGCTTTCAGAATGTGGTTGGAACATAACTCTAAACTTCATCAGTGGACTGAAACTGGATGGCACTACTGAAAAAGTAACAGAAACTTACAAGGGAGGGCCTACCTGAAAGGAGTATGTCATGAGGAAGCAACCTGGGCATCTATATCCTGTCCCTGGCCCCTTTCAGTCTCTCTCCCGTGCTCTCTGCTGGCTGCCATGAGATGAGCAGCTTCACACCACCAGTCCCTTTCACCATGATGTTCTGCCTCACATCAGACCCACAGCAATGTAACAAGCCAACTATGGACTGAAATCTCTGACACCATGATCCGAAGTAAACCTTTCCTCCTTTACATTTTCTTCTGAGGTATATGGACACATGACAAAAGCTGGTTAATATGCACACAAAGACAAATGAACCCCGATCCTTCATCGATTGTACAAACTTTTTCTTGAGACGGTGTCACTGGTAGTTCAGGCTGGCCTTGAACTCACAGCAATTCTCCGGTGTCAGCCACCAAAAGTGCTGAGATCACAGGCATGAGCCACCACAACCAGCCTGTGAAGACTTCCATTTGAAGCACTTCACTAAAATCTGTTGCTTTCTGATTTGGGGGTTTTTTGTTTGTTTGTTTTGAGACAGGGTCTCACTATGTGTAGTTCAGGCTGGCCTTGAACTCGCTATGTAAAGCCCAGGCTAACCCTGATGATCCTCCTGTCCCCTCCTCCCAAATGCTGGAATTACAGGCATGTGCCACCATACCTGGTGTAGTTGCTCACTGAAAGATAATTAAGCAAAGTAAAAGGCAGCATACTGCTTGTCTAGCATGGTGAGAATTTGAGTTCAATCCCCAGCAACACAAAAAGGAAAGTAAATGGAAGGGATAAAAGATGGGAACATTTGAAAAACATGTGATTTGCAAAATCTATGGTAAAGAACTAATTTAGAATGCCAGGAGTGGTGGTGCAGGCCTGTAATCCCAGTACTTGGGAGGCAGAGACAGGAGGATCACTGTGAGCTCAAGCCTATTCTGGGCTACATAGAGAGTTCAGGACCAGCCTAAACTACAAAGCAAGACCCTGTCTCAAAAAAATCAAAAGAAATAAAAATAAAAATGAACTCATTTAGAAAATACATAAGGAACTTTTGTGGCTGGGCATGATTACACACACCTGCAATCCCAACTACTTGTGAGGCTGAGGTAGGAGGATCAAGGTGAAGGCCAGCCTTGGATACTTAGTGAGATGCTGTCTCAAAATTAAAAAAAAAAATTAAATGAGCTTGAGACGAACCTCAACACTCATTGAGTTCAACCCTCAGGTAAAAAAACAAACAAAAAAGCTCTGGAAGTTTAACAATAAATAAAACAACATTTTTAAATGAAATATTTGAACAGTTACCAAAGAAGATATACAAATAATTATCATTAATCATCTCAACAGTATAAATGAAAACCATGACAACATATCAATATGTCATGGTGACAAAACTATGGCACGCATGCCAAAACCAGCTGTTTGTTATCACTGAAAACTCTTAAGAGGTTTCCCATCATGGCTACCGACCCACCAGAATGAAATTAATAAAGGTTGACAGTATTTAGCTGGGTATGGTGGTGTACCAGTGTCATCCTAGTACTCAGGAGGCTGAGGCAGGATTTCCCATGAGTTCAAGGACAGCCTGGGCTACATAGTGAGTTCCAGGTCAGTCTCAACTACATAGTGAGACCCTGTCTCAAAAACACAAAAACAAAAATAAATAAATAACTAAAAAGTTAAAAACAATTTAAATAAAGGCTGACAATTCCAACTGTTAACAAAAACTTAAGAGCAAATAAAATTCTTCATGTGTTACTAGTGGGAATGCAAAAAAGTTATTTCTTATAAAGTTATAAACACATACTTTTACAATCCTACAATATCCACTCCTAGGTTAATAACCAAAAATTATGAAAATACATAACCATACAAAGACTTATGCACTGGAAACTGTCCAAATATCTATCAACTAGTAAATAAATTGTGGTCTATACCAGTCAGCGCTCACTAGGGAAACAGATGTAATATAAAATACATAAATATATAAAGATTTACAAGGTAGGCTTACAAAAGCCACCTGTAGTGTCAAGATGTGGAAGAATGAAAAAGGGCTGCCTGTATATTGGAGATTCCAAGAATCCACTCAAAGGCCGTCCCGTATGAGTCATTGTCAGGAAGCCACAGGGTCTACAGGAAGGCTGACAGGTCCGTGCTGGAAGGCTGCAGACTCTATGCTAGACAGACATCTGGCAAAGGTGGAGACTGGAGCTCCCCTGAAGAAATAGTAAGATTTCCTTCTTTCCCTTTTTTTTGTGTGTGTGTGTGTGTTTTGAGATGGGGTCTCACTATGTAGTTGAGACTGACCTGAAACTCGCTATGTAGCCCGGGCTGGTCTGAACTCACAGTGATCCTCCTGCCTCAGCCTCCCACTGAGTGCTGGGATTACCATGCCCCACCGGCTCTTTCCCCCTTTTTTCCACTCAGGTTACAACCCTACTGGCCTAGTGACATTCACACCCAGGGTGGGTCTTCTGTCTTCAGTAAATCTGTTCAGCCACACCCATAAATATGCTAATACCATTCCCTCAGTTGGGTGTTTCTTACTCAAGATGACACAACAGTTAACTATCACATGGACTACTTTATAGAATGTACTACTTAGAAACAAATGCAAAAAACTAGTAGTACTTTCAACAACATAGATGAACTGCATGCCATTATGTTCAATTAAACCAGACATAAAAAGTATACCCTGTATGATTCCATCTATAACATTATGAAATAAAGGCGAAATATGTATAAAGTATACCTCTTGGACCTTGTTTTATCACATGGCAGCAAAAATGTCAAAGGTAAGACAAAGTATTTTTCCCTAAATTTTATTACAATAGACCTCTAAGAAGTTAATGACTTGGCTAAAATTATTTAGTAACCAGTATTATGTTTTGGGATACAGATAATTTTACTATAAACCTAAACTTGAAATATGCTCTCTATATTAATAGCAAAATGGTCTGTCAATCATCACAGCACCTATGCATTAACCACATTCATCAAAAGCTTTTATGATAATTCTGAAAGTTCTTAGTTATCCCCCTTATATCTGCAGCTTTGCTTTCTATGGTTTCTGGTACCCATTATCAACTACAGTCTGAAAATGTTACTATAGTGCAAAGAGAAATCAAGACATTTTGAGAGATTATATTCACATCACTTTTATTACAGTATACTCTTACTGTTCTACCATTAAGTTACTGTTAATCCCTTACTATGTAATTTACAGATTTTTACTCTAGGTAGACTTTTATAATAAATAGTATCTAATACATAGAGTTTGGTACTATGAAGGGTTCCAGGTACCCTCTAGTAATGGGGAAATACTGTACTCACTTTTCCATTCTCATCAAATGTGTTACCACCAAGCAATTAGCATCAAGTAATAGAACCAGTTATGTTAAGACAACATAATGCCAACAGCTTATTAAAAAACAAAACAAGAATAATACCTCCTCTCTTAGTACCTAAGTAACTACATCAACATTAACCTCAGCCTAAGGAAAACAATTTAAGACTTTCCATCTCTATCACCAATTGATTTTCTAGCATCAATGCACTTCTACCACCTAATCCAAAAGTGGGCAATCCAGTGAAATTATGATTAGTCTGACTTTATATCCTTACTCTTCAACTTTAAAGGAAAACCTTTTATAGGAAATTTTCACTGTATAAGCATAAACATTTAGGAAGGAATACTGATCCATTCTATTGCCATTATAAATATTTTTCCTCTATGTACCAGGTGTGGTAGTGCACCCCCCTATAATCCCGGAACTCGAGAAGCTGAGGCAAGAGGCTGGCCTCAAGTTCAAGGCTGACCTGGACTAAATAATGAGTTCAAAGCCAGCCTAGAATATACAGCAAGACCCTGTATCCAAAAACAAAAAAAAAGGCCAGGGATTTAGCTCAGTGGTTCAGCTACCTGCTTCACAAACTCAAGGACTCAGTACCAGTTAAATCCCCAGTACCAAAAATAAAAATAAAAAAGCAAGGGCCACTGATAAATGCAAGACACTTTATTATTTTTACTCTGCTGATTCTGAATATTAATTCACACGAACTGTATATTAAATGTTTACTCTGAGACTGAAGTCCAAATTACCTTTAAATACTTGGACCAATGCAGAAATATTAATTCGACTAATACTGAACATATTAATCAGAAGTCTCAACTATAAATAAAAGAGACCCAAGTCAAGCTAACAAACAATATCAGAACTCTCGGTTCACAGGATACTGAGGTGATACACAGAAACCAAGAACTGACGGGACTACAGTCTCAAAGCCTCAGTGCACTGGATCCATCTCTCCACCTCATGTTCCTCTTTATTTCTTTGGTCTTGTTCTTTCCCACTGAGACACCTCCTGCCTCAGGGAGCATAGTGTGCAGGTGAAGGTGCAGGGAGTTGAAGGCAGTCCCAATTTCATAAATCCAGAACTCTAACAGCTTACTCCTGTCATCAGTGTTATAGATACCAATGGAAACAGAAAAAAATGCCTCCTGGCCTTTTGTGTCAAATGTCAATCAGCTGGGCATAGTGGCGCAAGCCTGTACTCAGAGGCTGTAATCCCAGCACTCCGGAGGCTGAGGCAGGAGGATCACTGTGAGTTCGAGACCAGCCTGGGCTACACAGTGAGTTCCAGGTCAGTCTCAACTACATAGTGAGACCCTGTCTCAAAAACACAAAAAAAGGCAGGGCATGGTGGCACACGCCTGCAATCCCAGCACTCCGGAGGCTGAAGCAGGAGGATCACTGTGAGTTCAAGACCAGCCTGGGCTACATAGTGAGTTCCAGGTCAGTCTCAACCATACAGTGAGACCCTGTCTCAAAAAACCAAAAAAAAAAAAAAAAAAATCCCTCATATAAATCAGTATTAGTAAGAGAAATAGTACAAAACTGGCCAGGCCTGGTATACATGTTCAACCCACCAGAAAATGGAAGTGAGAATCCTTACTGAATAAACTAAAAGTAATGAATTGTCACTACATATACTAACTTACTTTGATTTCATAAATTAAATACTAAAATCTCAAAAACCACAAAGTTCAGTGAATATACTATTCCTCTTACTAGTACTATAACTGTTACCATGGGATGCCTAAATGTTCAAAAAGAATCTGGCTTAAGGATACATTCTAAGACATACAAATGATCCTACTAAATGAAAAAAATGGAAATCTAACCTCTTGTACTAAACCACTGGCTTACGTATAATTAAAGAAAAGTCCTATTACAGGAGGAAAAAGGAAAAGGGGAGTAAAAGTCAACTTAATTAACTTATATATGCTAGGTTAGCAAGACACAGGGCAGTCTCTCTTTAAAACTTATTCAAGGTGGGGCCAGGGATTTAGCTCAGTGGTTCCGCTGCCTGCCTTGCAAGCGCAAGGAGCTGAGTTTGATCCCTGGTACCAAAAAAAGTGATTTAGCTCAGTGGTGCTGCTGCCTGCCTCGAAAGAGCAAGGTCCTGAGTTCAATCCCCAGTACCAAAAAAAACAAAAAACAAAAAACAAAACTTAATCGTAGCACAAATCAAAGTAAAGCATAGCATGAGATTCACTGCTGGTGATCACTGCCACAGCAATGGCTAAAATCTATATGCAGGGAGCTAAATCTGTCTAGAGAAAAGCTTCCTCCTTTAAAAGAGGTTTGTTAAGTGGAAAGGAATCCAAAATATCCTCCTATATCTAGGTTCTAAATATTTTGTTTCCAGGAAAATCATTTCAAAATAATTGAGCATTAAATAAAACACAGCCCTAAATCCTCTGCTGATCCACCACTCAACTGATGCAGTTTGCTATCAATTAGTTTTTCTTTCTAATACAGTTCCATGCAAACTGTTTCACGCTACACACCTAAGCTAGATTCAGCTGTACACTCAGAATTCAAGTCAAGCAATGACCTACATTCACAAGTATGTAGACACCAGCAAGATATTTTTAAAAAGGATCATTTTTACTAACTTCTTGTCCTGCATGTTCAAGTTATGGCGATAAATGATATTTTATTTTTAACAAGCAGAATTTTATGATTTATGATAAAGAAATAAAAGGTGGTATTATTCCTTAATATAAAGTTTTGTTACTTTTCTGAATCACACTATTTACCAAAAAATTACAAAAACAAGGGCAACAAAAGTGTGGGCAAGGAGTCAAGTTTCTTGCTTAAAATATTTGTTGTAGTTTAGAGTTGTTTTTTTTTTTTTTTTCTTATTCTTCTCTGTACTGGGGATCAAACTCAGGACCCTGCGCTTGCCAGGAAGAAGCAGCACCACTGCGCTACATTTCTGGCCCTTGCTTATAAGACCTGTAATTGCCAAAACATATAGAACATTCTTCCAGGTAGTGTACCATTTAACAATCATTTAATTTTATAATAATTCTATAAGGTAAGTGATATTATCCTCACTCTACAAAGAAACTAAAATGCAAAGAGGTAACCTGTCCAAGTCATAAAGCTGGCTAATAATTTACAGATCCAAGTCTAAAGCATGTAAGAAATTAAACAGGAATAGCACATATAGGGCCAATTCAAAATCAAAGAACTGGGCTGGGAGGTGGGGGCAGCACACTGACAGACAACCTGCCCAACACATGCAACAGCCCAGGTTCTATCAAAGCACTCCATCTCAAAAGGCTGAAAAACACAAATTAGGAGAAAGTTTGGTCTCTGCTTCTTTTTCTGTTTCTGTCTCTGTCTCTGTCTCTCTCAGTGCAATGAAACCAGGTCCTTATCACTGGAAGAAACAATAGTCTGCATTCTCAAATTATTCAAAAATATCAAAAGTAACATACACCCACACTCCATACTGGGGATAGAACCCTGGATGATCTGCTACTGAGCTACATGTGTGGTCCTTATTTTTTATTTTGTGACAGGGTATCAGTAATTTGCCGAGGCAGAACTTGAACTTGTGATTCTCATTCTTGAGCCTCAATGCTGGGATTACAGGTGTGCACCACCACATCTAGCTTCAAAATGTAATATAGTCCTTAAATAAAGCACTCTAACTTTTCAAAAGTACATAGTAGGAAAAACAGTTCAAAGCCAACTTTCTATCCCTACATATTATGCTTGAGAGAATAAAGCAAATAGATAAAAATATCTTTCAAAATATTCTATTGTGAAGTACCATCATGTTTAATACTTTATTGAAAAACACAAATTTCTTCAATAATCAAAATGAGCAGGGACCGGCGTTGGTGGTATAGTGGTGAGCATAGCTGCCTTCCAAAATGAGCAGGGAGCGGTGGCACATACTTATAATCTCAGTACTCAGCAGGCAGGAGAACAGCCACGAGTTTGAGGTCAGCCTGAGGTACATAGGGAGTGACCAGCCTGACCCTGTCTTCAAAAATAAAAATAAAAATAAAAATGAGTCAATCTATCACTGTGGCATATCTGCTTAGGTTTATCTCTGAAAAATATTTTGAGATAATTTAGGAGTTTTCTTATCTCTGAGACAATTATTTTTTCGGGTGCTGGAGATCAAACCCAGAGCCTCTCAAATGTTAGCCCAGTGCTCTACAACTGAGCTACATCATCAGTACCCTCTCTGGGACAATTCTGAACATGAAAAAGGCATACTTCTGCTATCTCCACTCAGGAACAAGAGTTAAATGATCTTTGGTAGTGATCATAAGATTAGCTGTCCACCTAAAAATACTTATGGGTCTGAAACTAGATTTTCAATAGGAGCTGCAATTACTCTAATCCACAGAAACTATTGGAGTCAGTATCTATTCCATAGTACTGAAGCAAGTTCATTTTATTTTTAATCCTAAAATGTGCAATGCTAACAGGCAAAGAGCCTGTTCATTCCCCAAAACTGAAATGATACTGGTGTCTTGCTTTGGTTTATTATGGTCTGTTGAAGCAGGAAACAGAAGCACAGTGTCTGACATGAACATGATACTTGTGCTTACTATTGAGCTAAGTATATTCACTTAGCTCTAGAAAACTGATATGCATTAAGTTTCTTCAGTTAACCCGTAGGCACTACAAGAATGGCTATTCTCATCCAAGCCCAGAAAAGCAAAAAGGCACTGTAGTTCCACAACTGTCACCATCATTCTAGATTCTTAATTTGTTTCCCAACCCAAATTTTACAAGATTGCTGATGAAAAAAATCTTACTTGCATCCTACCACAGAAGTCCTTCCTACCTATATACTACTACTCTCAACGGGTACAAGTAAGATCTCATCTTGATTTCTTGGCTGAGTTTTCTGATGTAATCACAGCATGAAGCTTTGAAGTATGATCCTGGGATAGGTCATTCCCTTCAAAGTGTCTATCATTACTTCTTGGTGAGTCAGCTTCTGGACTAAGGACAATGGTGGGGGCGGGGTGTTTGGTTTGTCATGAAATTGAATTTCTGTAGAATTAGTTTTAGTTTTTGTTTTTTGAGACAGGGTCTCACTATGTAGTCGAGACTGACCTGGAACTCACTGTGTAGTCCAGGCTGGTCTCAAACTCACAGTGATCCTCCTGCCTCAGCCGATTACAGGTGTGCATCACCACGCCCAGCTATGTAGTGCCAAAACACTGCATTTCAAAAGATCCCCTCAAAGTATTTATGAAAGAAAGGATACAGATACATATCCAAGCAAGACACTCATAAGTTTTAGTAAGAGATGAATGATACGAGAGGAAGAATGTTACAAACCATGTGAAAAGATTCTCTTCTGTGCAAGTGTCCAAAAATATCCTTTAAATTTTCCTGATAAATCTTAAGATTTTATGCAAATAGGTACCTCTGAAAATTTTTTATGCTCTTGAAGACAGGAAAAGTTGTATCCACATTTTTGTATTAGGTAAGACTATCACGGAAGGGAGAAAAAAAAAATCAACTTTCTTGTTCAAAGCCAGTCTGGGCTACACAGTGAGTTCAAAGACATCCTGGACTACATAGTGAGACTCTGTCTCAAAAAAATAATGAAATAAAATAAAATAATCCTGGTTTTGAGAAGGTAAAAGATGCTAGGAGCCAGGCATGGTGGTTCACGCATGTAATACCAGAATTTGGAAGGCTGAAACAGAAAGATCACCATGAGTTCAAGGCCAGCCTAGGTCACATAGTAAGTTCAAGGCCAGCCTGAACTGAACTACATAGCAAGACCCTTATCTCACAGGGGGAAAAAAAAAAAAAGCTGGGAACAGGGAGGGGATGGGTACTGAGGTAATTCCACAGAACAAGCCTTGTACTGATGAAAAAAGTATCTGTATATGATACTGGTCTCAGAAGACATCAAAGTTTTCTATAAACTTTAAAAACTGCCAAAGGAGCAGGAATGTATCTAGACTCTCAGATGCTCAGAGCTTGTTTCAAGTTTATCAGTAAAGGGACATAATAATGATTTGGAGGGAAAAAAGCTAACATGCACTAACAGCTTTAAGAAACTTAGTTTTATCTTGCTTTTAATTTACCATCTGGACAGAAGCTTTATTGTTTCATAAATAAGCATTCTATGTACTGTGAGATGGTTATTTCAAGATTGACACAATAAATATTTATCAAAAATAACAATCATCTCAGTAATTATACAGACTTCTTCCCATCATTAAAAGACTTCCAGTTCTGTATCAAAAAAACTTAACAAATGTCACAAGAAAGATAAATAATGGTCTATGTAGGGCAAAAAGAAAATTCTGCTAGGGAAACTAACAAAGCACTTTTCTCACATTTTTTATTCATATTTTTCATAAAGACAGCTAGCTTTGCTTTGCAGTGCCAAATCTGAAAGGGAATGCAAGGAACCAACAGTTTTAGGAGAAAAACTGCTTTATAAAACTCTTCAGTGTAAGCAAAAGGTTTTTCTAATGATGTCAAAACCTGAGAGCTGAAGCAAGCAAGCAGGTATCCAACTGGACATCAATACTTATGCAACAGCCAGGCATGGTGGCGCATGCCTGTAATCCCAGCACTCAGGAGGCTGAGGCAGGAGGATCGCTGTGAGTTCGAGACCAGCATGGGCTACACAGTGAGTTCCAGGTCAGTCTCAACTACATAGTGAGACCCTGTCTCAAAAAACAACAAAAACCCCCCCAAAAAAACGTATGAAACAAAACCTCAGCAACAATAAACAGGTGAAAATGTAGTATTATTTAAAATATCTTTATGCAATGTTTTAGTGCATAAATTTAAAATATGCACCAAAATCCACAAAAGTTGCTTCAATACCCAAAAGGGAAATATATATATTAATAGATGCAAATTCAAGAATACTAGGGATATATAAAATATATAAATACAGAAATATTAAAGGCAAGATATTCCCTACAATTAAATGCAATTTAGAATGCTTGAAAGAGTATTTGCTTACACCAATGAAGTATTTTATTCAACCAAAAAGACCAAAGCATCTAATTTTATACTTCAGAATTCCCTAGTTCTTAAAAATTATACAAATGAGCTAGGGTATGAAGCTCAGTGGTACAGTGCCCACTTAGCATGCTCAAGATCCTGGTTCAATGCCTAGCACAAAAAAAATAAAAAAATAAAAGTCATACACAGAGTGCAAAAGAAGTATTTACGTATCTATGAAATTTTAAGATGTATCTCCCTCTTATTTAAAATAGGATAGGTGCTGATTCTATGTACTATTTTCTTCATAACCATTAAAAATGGAAATATATAAGCTTCTTACTGCATTCCACTGTAACAAATACTTCTAAGACCTTACATAACAGAAGGCAGACTTGATGTTGTTTAAATTTTGTTACATCAATTCTCTACATATCATCTGTGATACTGATTAAAGTTTATCTCTGGTACTGGTCTTCCTCAGCCCTGTTCTAAAGTCCCAAGAGGCTAAATATCTGGTTTGGGGCCAAAATACCCAACCCCTGAAACTTAAAGGGGAAAAGGTTTACTTTGGTTCACTTTTAGTTCACACAGTTCACTGGCTCCAAGGCAGGAGGGGATGGTGGAAGGGCCTGGGTGGAGCAGAGTCAAAAGAGGAGTCAGGAAGGGAGATATACCCTCCCCAAGTCACGCCCACAGTGACCCAGCTCTTCTAACTAGACCCCACCTAATAGCAGTCAGCTACAAACACATGTGTTTGGTGGCCATTTTAGATCTAAGCCAACCATAACATTCCATCCCCTAAAAGACTCGTGCACATCTCTTTATGCAAGACGCATTTAATCCATCTCTAAGAGGTGCCAAAGTCTTAACCGTTCCAGCACTGCTAAAAAGTACAAGTCCAAAGTCTCCTCTGAGACTTAAGGCAAACTCTTAGCTGTGAGCCCCTGTAAAAATAAAAAAAGAAGCAAGATGCTGTCTCAAAAAACAAAAGCAAAACAAAAGAGAAATCAAGAAGAAAATGAAAAAACAGTAATGCCTCAGTTTGCAAATGTTTCTGTTCACAAATAATTTGGGCCAGGCATGGTGGTGCACACCTATAATCCCAGCACTCGGGAGGCTGAGGCAGGAGGATCGCTGTGATTTCAAGACCAGCCTGGGCTACACAGTGAGTTCCAGGTCAGTCTCAACTACATATTGAGACCCTGTCTCAAAAAAAACAAAAGAAACAAACAAACAAAAAAAAAAACAGACACACAAATAATTTGGTTCCCAAACAAGTGTTTGACAAAATTTTATTTCTGTTCACAAACTCCACATTGGGTGATATGTCAACTCAACTGTGGCCATGTTCCCCACACAAACACAAATGCAGCCATTGTCCGCAAAATCATAAAACAAATTAAGTTCGTGAACTAAGGTGTCACTGTACTGTCGACCTACAACAGCACAGGATAAACCTTCTCTAAATGGCTTGGGCAGCCCCATTCCTATGGCACTGCATCAATGGTTGTAGCCCTTTTTAATGCTAATCTTTTCAGCAACCAAGCCCTCATCTCCAACTTTACAGCAACTTCCTTTCCAGTAGAACACTAAGCTTTTAAAATCACTCAACTGTACTGTCTGCTCTTGATTTTCAATGAAGAGCTGGCTAAAAACGGCAAGCAGTCCTCGTGCCACAGCCTGAATGTTGGGTTGCCTTGAAATTTCCTCCTCCAGATTAAATAGCCTGTCACCCTTCATCTCAGTCTCCTGCAGAGTCTCAGGACACAAGCAAGATATAGATATATTTTCTACCATAGCATAACACAAATGGCCTGGAATCCAACTGCCAATGGAGTCCTTGTTCCCAAATGAAACCTTCTCAGCCTGGTTTTTCAGCCTACTTTTTTATCAACATTCTTGTTTTCAGAGCTTCAACCAGAATCTCCCATCAAACTTGGCTCACAATATTGTAGGGCTGTTTCACCAGCACTGACAAACTTTTCAAACTCTTCTTGCCAACCAGTTCCAAAGGCATCTGAATCACATGGTCAGGTAGCATCACAGCAACAACCCACTGGACCTAAATGCCCAAAACCCACAACTTAAAGGAAGAGAGATTTATTTTGGCTCACATGTTTCAGTCCATAGTTGGCTAGTTCCAAGACAAGAAGGCATATTAGAAGGACCTGGGTGAAGGAAAGCTGAACACAGCACGGCATCCTGGGAGCAGAGTTAAGGGAGGAGCCAAGAAGGGAATCATACTTTTCCAGGTCATGCCCATAGTGACCTGCCTCTTCCAATCAGACCTCACCTCCTAACAGAAAGCCACCTATAACGCCCCAATAATCTAACGAATTTGCAAACATGCAGTTTGGGGGGGCCATTCTAGATCTAAATTATAACATAACATGTTAAACATCTAAACATCACAACATGTCAAACATTCTTGATCTAAACTATAACACAATATACTTAAATGTCCAAGTGCCTCCATGTTTAAAACCAAGACATAAATACATGTGCATGCACACACGTGCACACACATATACATGTGTGCACGTGCACAGCATGCATGCTCATACACATGCACGTGTGCATACACGCATACATGTGCACGCACGCACACGTGCATACACACGTGCATACACATATACTCAAACAATCCTCAACACTATCCAGCTGCCAAAATCAACTCTGCTACTTATTCCTGAGGGGCTCAAATTTATCATCTCTGAATATTGTTCTTTCTTGCATTTACTTTTTTTAACCCTAATCACCTCAGTAGAAAGAAGGTGTGCTATTGTTGTACTATTACATAACTATTCTACTTGCAGGAACAAAAGAAAGTAAAAAATTTACAATTGAAGAGCTACTAAAATCATTTAAAATTTCTAACAAAAAAAATAAAAATAAAAATTCTAACGATTTATAATTGACACAAGATTATTTATATAACCAGATTACTCTCATTCCAGAGAGGGTTTTTCAGCGGTGATATTTACTAAGCAATTGACAATGTTCTATAAAAATCACCAGCCTTAGGGGCAGGGCTCTATAGTAAAGTTACTAAAGTTCTAGACACCATATTTTTCTTAAACCATAAAAAGAAAAAACACATATATAGGCATGTTTTGGGTAATTACTAAAACCCAGAAATAACCCACATAAACTGAGGGAGAATAAAGAAACTATATAATACATCCATATAATGAAGTGTTATGTACCTATAAAATGTATTTACTTTGCTGTGGTACATGCCTGTAATCCCAGCACTCTGGGAAGCTGAAGAAGGAGGATCACAAGTTCAATTCCCACCTATGCAACTCAACAAGACCCTGTCTGAAGATAAAAGACACAATTTTAAAAAGAGCCAGAGATGCAGCTCAGTGCAAAGGCAATGACTTCAATACCCAGTACTACCAAAACAACAACAAGCCAGGCGTGGTGGAGCATGCCTGTAATCCCAGCACTTGGGAGGCTGAGGCAGGAGGATCGCTGTGAGCTCAAGACTAGCCTGGGCTAAAACCTCACATAAATCTCAAACAGCATTATGTTAAGTAAAAGGCAAAAATATCCATATTCCTATTTATGGCAGCATAACCTACAATAGTTTATACCATCAAAGCAGCCTCTAAATGCTCATCAAAAGATGAATGGAGGGCTGGGGACTTAGGTCAGTGGTTCTGCCATCTGCCTCGCAAGCACAGCACAAGGTCCCAAGTTTGATCCCTGGTACCAAAAATAATATACATATTTTTTCAACTACCTACTGTTTATATCTTAGTAGTTTTAGAAGAAAATGACTTTAGTCAGAAGGGAATAAAGCCTAAGTAATAAATTCGTTTGTTTGTTTTTGTTTTGGTACTGAGGATCGAACCCTGGACCTGGAGCTTGCAAGGCAGATGGCAGAACCACTGAGCTAAATCCCCAGCCCCATAAGTAATAAATATTAACATCAATCTTTACAGAATCATAATGACCATCTGAGGCTCCTCTCTCAATTTTTGTTCAAAAAAACCAAAATTTTCACTTCAAAAAACTTCTGAGAGATTACATCTTTTAGATCTTAAAACATATGCCTAAAATTCTCTAAGTGCTTTCACTTAACTAGGCAGTATTGCAAAATGGTTAAGCACTCAGAATACCAACTTACCTGGACTAGTTACTTCATTTTGCCTCAATTTCCTCAACACTAAAACTGCAATAATTGTACCTAAATCTGGGGATAAGCTTAGACAAGTAAATGAATTCATCCACATAAATCTCTCCGAGTGGTGTGTAGCACAAGCTAACATAAATGAATGATAATTACCACCTGTGGCCTTAAACCATTTTTTACTTTTGTATAGTAAAAAATTCCATTCTCTAAGTAGGTGGCCAAAATTCAATGGCATAATCATAGTATCTAATAATTTTATACCATATTCCTCGGATTTTATGTGCATTTCACCAATCACTTTGGGAAAAAAGAACTTTAAACATTATCCTTGTTACACAGAAAACTCTGAGGCCCAAAAAAGTTATATGAATGCCCAAATAAACAGTAATATGAAGGCAGAGCCCACACAAGGATCTGGTATTCAGAGATTCCTTAAAACTCTCTTCTCTCCAAAATTTTTAGCCCTCCATCAACTCATTCCCTTCTGATAAAGATCTATGCATGATGTACCAAACACACATAAAAATTGTCCAACTTAATCATTTTCAAAATTCATTAAGTTATGCATTTGTTTTATGCACAGTTGTGCATGTCTGTTTTATATCCTAATAAAAAGGTAAAATAGACTTTACCATTAAATGCATTCCTTTATGGATACAAGTAGTGAGAAAGTTACAGCAAAAGCTGAAGGGAGACAGACAAATTTAGCTGACTGGGCTCTTGAACATTTTGTGAGGCAGGCATGGTTTGACACACCTGTAATCTCAACTACTAAGGAAGCTGAGGCTGGAGGATCTCCTGAACCCAGGTGTTTGAGACCAGTCTGGGCAACATAAGCCTTTGTCTCAAAAACAGAAACAAAACCAAACCTGTGAGGGGACAAATGTTTTTAACTGAAGTATACTGACCCAAAAAAAGAAAGAAGAAAGGCACAAGTCCCAATGATTCTCATAAACTGAATACAACTACAAAATCAACAAACCAGATCAAGTCACAGAACATTACCAGCACCCCTACAATCTCCCTTGTCATCACCACCAATGACAATCATTATTCTGACTTCCAGTCCCATGGGTTAGTTTTCTTCATTTTTTTTAACTATAGAAATGGAGTTAATCATACAATACATTCCCTTCTGCACTGTCTTTTTTTTTTTTTTTTTTTTTTTTAATACCAGGGATTAGACTCAGGACAACTGAGTTAAATTCCTGGACCTGCTTCAACTCTTAGTAATACTTACTAAATTAGGTCTTATTTTGCTATTCTCCAGATTTTTTGAAATATTCATATTTTACAAACTTAAGAAAATAAACCACAGATGTAGAATTTGGAGATAAGAAACTAAGTTTTATATACTTCTAAGATGGATTTTTACAAGCCTATTATTTTTTACTATAAAATTCCCAACTTAAAAAAAAAACAACCTTAATACTAGTACCTACCTTTATTGCCTCAACTACTACAAATTTAATCTTTTTTTTGGTGGTAAGGGGATCAAACTCAGGACCTCGCACTCAAGGTAGGCGGTGGAACCACTGAGCTAAATCCCTGGCCCCTTCAACTTTAACCTTATTCTTTAAAAGAAGAAAGTAAAGGCGGATAATCACAAATATCTTAACACAGAAATTTAACCTTTTGAATGTCAGCCATTCACACACACTAGCATTCAAGGCTACTATAAATATGCTGTAAACTAACAGCAAAAGCTGACTAATCACTTAAAACTCTAAGGATATACTTCATAGATCTGCCTAAATACTACCAGCTAAGTATATAAACTTAAAAAGAGTGGCACAGGTCCCAACTCCAATGAGACTGTATATTGTCTTAATAAAAACTGTTTGCCTAAATACCCTCCAACTCATACTGTACCTACAGAATGGTTGTTACTTCTAAGGTGGAGGAACATCACTTAGCATTTAAAATACACACACATACACACACACACACACACACAAACACACACACACACACACAGAGCTACAGAATTTGCTCAAGTCTAAAATCTAAACCTAGACGTTTAGGTTGCACATCTGTGTCAACAGACTTCAGAGAATTTGGTTTTTGTTTTTAAGGTATTGCTCATAATTCTCAATGAGCTTTTTAGGTAGGGAAAAAAAGCAGCAGAAAATCCTCTTGTATTTAACTGATCAAAACCCAGATTGTCTTCATTCAGAGCAGAGTTTATAATGAGAAAGCGTAAATCAGCTTTCCTTACCCATTCCTCCCATACCGGCTCCCACAGCTGCCAAACTGCTTAGGAAGTAAAGCCAGTAAACCACTCGCTTTCTCACTGGTAAGTGTGACATAAACTCTCAAAAGACATCCAATAAAAAATAAAATTTTTAAATCATACTTTTTCCTCACTATAAAAGTCATACTGAACTGGGCATGGTGGCACACACCTATACTCCCAGCACTTAGGAGGCCCAGACAAGAGGATTGCTACAAGCTCAAGGCCAGCATGGACTACACAGTAAATTCAAGCCCAACCTGAATTACACAGCAAGACTGTTTCAAAAACAAAACAAAACAAAAGTTTTAGTAAATAGTTTTTTTAAAGTCATAGTGAAAAAACTGGTAACCGCAAAAATATGAAACAGGAAAATTGTATCATCCCAGACAGAAATTAATCATAATTAATATTTCCACTTATGCATTTCCAGGGTCATTCCTAAGTATAACAATTCATTTACCAAACAGGATGTTAAGCAATAAAGGACAAGGAAAAATATTATACTAGTTCTCTGGAAGACTGAGTACTTTCTAAGTAAGTCAAAACTATCTGTGCTGGGTGTGGTGGGGCATACCTACAATCCCAGAACTCTGAAGGACAACCCACACTATATAGCAGTTTTAAGGCCAGCCTAGAACACACAGGGAGATGGGCTCAAAAGATAAAAAAATAAAAAGCAAGGAAAAGCTCATCCTGAGCAATTTAGTGACTTAGCAAGATCCTGTCTCAAAGTAAAAACAAGTAGGGTAAAGTGGCACACACAGAGTCTCAGCACTCTGAAAGGCTGAGGCAGGAAGAAGACAAATTCAAGCCCAGCCTGGGCGACTTAGCAAAACACTGTCTCAAAAAAAAAAAAGGCAGAAAAGAAAACTAAAATTTAAAAATTTAAAAAGGCTAGGGATATAGCTCAGCATAAAGGGTTCAATTAATCCTCAGTACCACAACCCCCTCCCCCAAAAAAGGATAGGGAATAGAAGAGAATGAGACATGTAAGAGGAATCATACTTCCTCCTTTTCATTCACTCAATGCAAATTATGGAATCCATGTTTCAAGGATCATTATAGCTCAGTGGCAGAGTAAGCATTTGCCTGGCATGAACAAAGCCCTGGGTTCAATCCCTAGCACCATGAAAAAAGAAAAAAGAGAGAAGAAAAAGAACCATTACATATCATTTACTATATAAACAATACAGCCATATATTTACTTCTACACTCTTGCCAATAAGAAGGACATACACAATAAAACTAATTAAATCAAGACTTCTGCACCCTCTGAAAAGAAGGTAAAGGGATATCTGAAAGGTCACATGACATGAAGGAATAATCTAACCACAAGAAATTTAAGTATTAGTTATTAAAACACTGTAACTTATTTGCATGACTAAATAAGAGTTTGAACAGTCCATAAATACTGTTTATTCTGTATAAAGATATAGGTGGTAAAGGAAAATACATCAATAAGCCCTTACTTTACAGAACCTTCAGTCTGCTTTTTTTTTTTTTGTTCTTGTACCAGGAATTAAACTCAGGACCTTGAGCTTAACAGGCAGACACCAGTGCCACTGAGCTAATCCCCAGCCCCAGTCTACTCTTTAAATATGATGTCAAATCCTACAAATGTGGTCTCAAGCAAGAGACAATATCCCTGATAAATGATGGCCTCAAATCCTTGTGGGTATCTAAGAAGATCTATGTGAGGGCCAGGGATTTAGCTCAGCAGTTCGGTGGCCTGCCTTGCAAGTGCAAGGACCGAAGTTCAATCCCCGGTACCAAAAAAAAAAAAGATCTATGTGAAAGTGTCTTATAAATCATGCTACCTGAGGAAAAGGAGGATACCTGGCCTTTTGTCCAAAGCAAACACACACACAAAATATATATGTATATAACACCAGTATTTCTTTTAAATGACAAAAAAAGCCACAAGTTACCTACTATAATCTTTTGTTGTTGTTGAGACAAGATCCCACTATGTAGTGTAGTTCAGATCTTGAACTAAGAGATCTAGGTTGACCTCCTGTGGCAATCCTCCTGCTTCATCTTTCCAAGTGCTGGGTCTACAGGCCTGTGCCACCATATCCAGCTATAATCTATTTCCACAATCTCAAAAGATTTCAATATTATCTTCCTCTGACAATGACCTATCAAAATAATTGAAAATAAGTTCCCCATGATGGGGAAAGAGAGACCAAAAACACTGTTTCCTGATTTTGTAACTTATGGCGGAAGTGTACAAGTCAAAAGTGACATACAAATATAAGAAGTTACCTTTTAATCTAAGATTCATCATGGAAAGTTTCATCCCAAAAAAGCATTTTTAAAATGTTATAAACTCAGACTCTTCCAAATGGAATTAGAGTGACACACTAATTGTACTTTGCAAGCAAAGGAAAGAAGTAACAATTAATTATCTCTTTACTCTAAACTCTAATGTCTTAAAAAACAAGGGGTATCTTAGCCAAGCCTGATGGCACATGCCCGTAATCCAAGCACTCCGGGAGGCAGAGGTAGAAAAACTGCCAGACTCAAGCCCAGCCTGGCAACTTAGCAAGACTGAGCCAAAACAAGAGACAGAGACAGAGACAGAGGGAAGGGGCCAGGGAGAGGGGAAAGAGAGGAGAGAGAGGGATAACTGAACTGAACAATATACGCATCAAAGAGGAATAGGCTAATTACTTGTTTCCTATCCTATGATTTGTCCTTTTCAAATTGAGATAACTCAACAAAGACAAAAAATTAAATTTATGATTTAAGTTTATATTTGCCCTCATTGCAGATATAACTCCTAAAAGCAAGGGACACTTTAAAAATTATCATTATTCAGACCGCGATTTAGTTCAGTGGTTCTGGCGCCTTCCTCACAAGTACAACGACCTGAGTTTGATCCCCGGTACCAAAAAAAAAAAAAAAATATATCACTATTCAACTAAATAGCCTATCTATA
>NW_022900924.1:3724678-3732823 GCF_012274545.1 Fukomys damarensis | reverse complement strand
AAAAAAAAAAAAAAAAATATATCACTATTCAACTAAATAGGACCTATCTATAAAATTAGTGAAATATCTAAAAACAATCATCCATAAAAACGTAATATTAAGTCTTAAGAGTCTAAAGCAGTGGTATCCAAAGCAAAGTATAAATACCTCAAAGAGAACCCAAGGCCAGGCTTGATGACACATGCCTGTAACCCCAGAACTTGGGATGTTGAGGCAGAAGCATCACTGCGAGTTTGGGGCCAGCCTGGACTACAGTAATCTCAAGACCAGCCTGAACTACACAGTGAGACCCTGTCTCAAAAAAAAAAAAGAGAGAGAGAGAACCCAAGACACTCCACTGGAGTAAAGGAAGAAGACACATAAACTTTATTTTTATAATTCTCATCCTTGTTAATTTTCTTGGCTTATAGTTTGTACACAATAATGTTTCTATACGTATATTGTTTGTAAATTAAACACCTAAGAAATGAGGATTGATACAGTATTCAAAATTTTTTTACTGACAGGGTAGGCAATCAGAAAGTTTAGAGAGGGCTAGGGATGTAGCCAGCCTCACAAGCGCAAGGTCCCAAGTTCAATCCCCCCTACCAAAAAGAAGTTTAGAAAACACTACTCCTGCGTCATTTAACTCATCTCTACCTGCCCCACAGAATTAAACTGTAGAGATAAATCCTAAATAAAGACCTATTCCTAATAATCTAAACTCTTTTAGATTTCCCAGAACAAACTAAAATTGGTAAACTTCAGCCAGGTATGGTAGCACACACCTACAATCCCAGAACTTGAGAGGCTGAGGCAGGAAGATTGCCAGTTTGAGGCCATCCTGTGCTACACAGGGAGTTCCAGGCCAGCCGAAGTGAGACCTTGATTCAAAACAAACAAACAAAAAAAAGGTGGTAAATTGCTCAAAAAAACATATAAAATTCGCTAGACACAACACCCCCCTATAATCCCAGCTAATCAGTAGGCAGGGGCAGGAGGATCACAAGTTAGAGGCCAGCATGTGTGGACAACTTGGCAAGACACACACACATACATACATATATACATAATAAAATGCTTAAAATATGATTAAAAATAGTGTTTACTTTTTAAATTTACTACATAAAAGACACATCACCATTGTTCCCCTCAAAATATTCCCTCTAGCTTGAAACACACATCCCGGCATTCTTGCCACTTTCTGAAGCATTTCTGGAAGTGCTCTTTTTTTTCCTGATACCAGGGATTGAACTCAGGGCCTTGTGGAAGTCCTCTTTTTACAAGTATCTTCACTGCACTCTCATGGGTACCTGTAAGTCCTGAATCAATTCAAAACATTTACCTTTCATAGTCACTTTGACTTTAGCCAAGAGCCAGAAGTTGCATAGTGCCAAATCCAGTGAATAAGATGGAAGAGGACACATCATAGTGTTTTTATGAACCTGTCTTTTTTGTTTGTTTGTTTGTTGTTTTTTGAGACAGGGTCTCACTATGTAGTTGAGACTAACTGGGAACTCACTATGTAGCCCAGGCTGGTCTTAAAGTTACAGCAATCGTCCTGCCTCAGCCTCCCGAGTGCTAGGATTACAGGTGTGCACCACCACGCCTGGCGAACCTTTCTATTGGATGTCATAAAGACCCTCATGAAAGAGGGCTTCCAGAACTGCTTCAAAAAGGGGCAAGAATGATAGGAAAAATATGAAGTGAGAAAGAGTATTCTAAAGAGGATTAGTGGCAATGTCTTTCACTGTAAGAAAAAATTTTAAATAGTCCCTGTATATTTTGATCATCTCTCATATATGTATATATAATATACACACACATTTGGAATTGGACACTAATATGTGGTTCATAGAAATTTATCTTTTGTGGGGGCAGGGTCTCACTAAATAGTTCAGGCTGGTCTTGAACTTACTACATAGCCCAGGCTGGTCTCAAACTAGCAGTGATTCTCCTTTTTCAGACTCCCAAGTGCTCAGATTACAGGCATGTGCCACCATGCTCAGCTGTTCATAGGAGTTTAAAATAGACATCCTATCTACTATAGGATACTATGAAATCACACAAACTAGGAGGTAAGGGCATAACTGACAGCCCCACTTTTAAAAATTTACCTAAGAAAATAACACAATGACATAAAAATGTTCAAACAAGTTCATCAAAGCACTGCTTTAAGAAAATATTGGCAATGTACACTGATAACAGGAAATTGCTGCAAACTATGATGCATCCACATTACAGAATATTGTAATACCCACTAAAAGAATGTCAATTCCACATGGAAGATTTTTGTTTTGCTATTTTTCTTTTTGGTACCAGGGATTTAACTCAGGACCTTGATACATGTGAGGCAGGCAATTGCACCACTGAGCAAAATCCCCAGCCCTCGAAAATCGTTTTTTTAAAGTATTTCAACAGACAATATATAAAGGGAATAAACACTAAGTATTAACTTCTAAGTGATCTTCTCCCGCATTGTCTCAACTATTGTTTTCTGGTTTCTTATAATTTTTTATGACTAACATGTATGGTGGCTTTCATAATTGAAATAATTTCATTTTTAAATTAAAAATGAGATTAAGCTCAAACTCCTTATCAACCTCAAAATTCTAAAAACTCTGCTTCCTCATATGATTTGTGCAATCAGTCTAAATAATTAATTCAAGCCCAGCCTCGGAGACTCAGTGACTTGGTGAGATCCTGTCTCAAAATAAAAATTTTTTAAAAGGCTGGGGATGTACCTCAGTGTAAAGGCCCTGGGTTTAATCCACAGTACTGCCAAAATTTAAAATAAAATATATATGCTTATAAACTTCCTTACATTTTGCCAGATTATCAATTTATGAATAATTTAGATAACTGAATGTATTTCCACTTCTCTTCTGCAACTAAATTACAAAAGCATTAGGTACATAAACAAATTAGACTTCATCCCAGAGAACTCAAATTAAAAAAGGTTGCTACTTTCTCTTATAATAGAAATATCCTAAACATTGTGTAAAGACTTAAATAGGCATATAATAGATCTAAGCCTGGACATATCCAAGGTGAAACTTTGTAGTAGTAAGCACCAAAACAATACCTTTGTGGTTGCCAGGTGCTCTAATCTTTTACTGTTTTGTTTTGTTCTGTTTTGATTTTGGTACTGGAGATCAAACCAGGACTTTCTTTACTGAGGCAGAGCTTTTGTTTGTTGAGACAAGGTCTCCTAACACACTAAAATTGCCCAACGTGGGCTCAAACTTGCAATCCTCCTTCTCAAGTCTCCCAAACTGCTGGGATTACAGGTGTGCACACACTACTATGCCCAGCCAACCACTGTACTTTATGAGAAAATGGGCGGGGTTTAGTTCAATGGTGCCATGCCTGCCTCAGAAGCACAAGGTCCTGACTCTGATCCCCAGCACTGCCAAAAAAAAAAAAAATTCAGAGAAGAGTGCTTTTCTCATAAGCACTCTTATTAGCATAAAAGAAAATGAGCCAGACATGGTGGCACACACCTGTAATCCCAGTACTCCGGAGGCCGAGGCAGGAGGATCGCTGTGAGTCCAAGACCAGCCTGGGCTACATAGTGAGTTCCAGGTCAGTCTCAAACTACATAGTGAGATCCTGTCTTTAAAAAAAAAAAAAAAAAAAAAAGAATATTAGCATAAATTTATGTATTATTTCAGTTCATTAAATCAACAATTTATAACAGTACTATGAGATAATTCACCATTAAAAGAATAGTCCTTGATTCTACTGCCTGCCTCGCAAGTTTGATCCCAAGTTTGATCCTTGGTCTTAACGTAACCCAACCTCACAATATTTTCTAGGGGTACTTTTTCATTTGTTTTATATCTTACTTTTTTCTTGGTCTTGTTTCTTGTATTAGGAATTGAGTCAGGAATCACGGCCTGGCTGGTACACTAGTACTGAGCTGTACAGCCAGTCCTTTTGTTTGAGACAGTCTCTCATTAAATTCCTCAGGCTAGCCTCTCAAACAACTGGGATACAAGTACATACACCACAGATCCCAATTGTGCTTTACAATTTCAGTCATTTTACCTGCATTGCCAAGGTACCATATACCTAAACTGCTTTCAAAGCTTTACCATAGAGCCCAAGATTTAGCTCAGTGCCGCCACCTGCCTCACAAGCGCAAGGTCTTAAATTCAATCCCAGGTACCCAAAAAAAAGCTTTGCCGTAAGAAAAAATAATTTTTACATTGCATCTCGTAAACAGAAACATATTTAAAAAATCAGTAAGTTTCCCAAATCAATACTTACTTTTATCATAGGCAATGTAGTGATATATTTTTAATGCTTTTTAAAATAACCACATTGCTTTCACTGCCCTATGACATTGCCACCTACTATTTACAAAGTTCTAAAACTTCATGCTGAATGTACTAAACTTGTTCCTTCTACCTTCCACCACAACTCCAACATAAGAAAATGGTGAAATATAGCAAGTGCAACAAGGCTTTGGCACAAACATGAGACATCAGATCCCTGTGAAGTCCTGGCAACACTGTGACTATTCCTATTAGCAGATTCAAGTGCTGAAAGGTTTCTCCAGGCAGAACACAAAAGCAAAAACCTTTTCATTGTTCCATCAGTGATGTTAGGAAATTATGCACTTGACATATGCCAACCAGCTCCCACTGCTCTGCAAGCCAACTCAGCCTCCCCCAAAAAATAGGTTCTAACACAATAGAATTCTAGGTCAATATCATCCTTTTACATATTTAGATTGCTTTTTATATACATCATTCCATTCCACCTGCCCTAACAGCCTGTGTAACAAGTAGAGGTTACTCTTACTCCTTTTCTAATGAAGGAACTGGAGCCCAGGGGGGGTTATGTGGCTCGCTATAAACAAAAGGAGGAGCAAAACCTAGGCTTGAACCCAAGATGTACTGGTCAATCCACTGTCATTCTATAACAATTTTTATTTTGAACATCTAACATCTAATGAACTTAAAAGATTTATTATGTTTCTAGATATGGTACAAAATTGAATAATAATGCATGATACCAGTATTAATAATGTAAAATTAAGATTAAAAATAGCAATGACACATTTGTAACTTTAGTAGCCTATAAATTACTAACAATCCTAGTATAATCCAAAATGGATGTGATTTCATATCGTGTCTTAAATTTAAGGTAATGTTTCACTGATTATAATATTACATTTAAATTCACCATAGAAAATTAAAGAACTGGGTGGTCTATAAGAATCAACTAGCGGGGGCCAGGGATTTAGCTCAATGGTTCTGCTGCCTGCCTTGCAAGTGCAAGGTCCTGAGTTCAATCCCAGAAACCCTCCAAAAAAAAAAGAAAAGAAAAAGAAACAACTAGCCACATAAATTACACAAACTTCTCCCAAACCATTCTTAGTCCTGTGGCTTCACATAAATTATGAAGTTTTTTTATGTGAAACCCTATTTGATTTCAACACTAAGTGAATTACAACAGCATAAGCATATTGTTTCTGCATAATACTTGCAACATGCACTCAATTTTCAGGGCACTTCTGGACAAAGAGTAAAATCCATAAGCAAAAACCCAAGAACACTGTTTCTTTTAGATGAAAAATACTCACCTACCTATATGGGATGAGATGTGCAGGATCAGACTAAGTAGTGAATGAGTACAAGCCCTTAATTGTACAGATGAGGAAACCTAAGCCCAGAGAAGTTAAATGACATTCCCAACAGCAATTAATAACCCGAATATAATCAGAATCGATGTCTGTCTGCCAATCCAGAGCTTTCCATCACTCTACACTACCTCTGCTTTTAATAAAATGTACTCATTTAAAAAAGTTATTAACACCTAAAAATTTTTAAACGTTCTGTTCACTGACAGTCTTTGTAGAAAATGTATCTCAGCCCCATATCTCATCCAAGCATGGTGTCACACATTGTAGTAGGTAAGGCAGGAGGATCGCTGCAAATTCAAGGCCAGACTGGCACAGTGAGTGCAAAGTCAGCCTGACCTACACAGCAAGATCTTGTCTCACAAAAATTTAAAAAAACAAAGCTCTTGAAGTAATATCAAAAATTACAAACAAGATCTGAAAACTGGCTCTTCAATCTAATGCAAGGTATCAAGTAGCTTTTAATAACTAATACTATTATCAACCACCATAACTGTTCTTTTTCACATACCAATGCCATTCATTTACTCAAAATCTGAGGGTGTAGAATATGCTGAGCACTGTGCTAAGTACTGGGGATACCAGGGAAGAAAACAGACATGGTCTCTGGCTCTTGTGGACAACTGGTTGCACATCTCTAAAATTACCACTCTATGAAATGACAGGATATTTACCAAACTCCTTCACTACCCTACACAACTATAAGAACACTTTCTTCCATCTCTTCCAAACTTGTTAAGAACACTCACCACATCCCCTCTGAAACATGAACACTTCCTTTGGTAACTCAGGACTCCAGTATACCACAGAAGGTGTTAACCAGGACCTACATTAGATTTTTCAAATCTCCTCACAGCTTGGGGCAAATTTTAAGAACTTTTCACAATTCACTTTAAACCTTCCTGGTTCATAACCCTGGTCTTTAATGACAACACACCCATCCTACCCCTCACTTTACTTGAAAACTCTTGAGTCAGATGGTTTAGGAGCAACCATAATATTGAGATGCTGGGAAACACTTTCAGGAGACCCCTGTGGAGTCAGAAGCAGATTTACTGCTGCTACTTTGCTGCTTCTTCCTTCTGAATTCTTCAATGTATCTCTGGATACACCTCCAGTTAAGCAGCCAGCTACTTTTACCAAATACGTTCCTAATGGTTTGGAGAGAAAGAACTTTTGAAGCAAACCTGTTTCCCCTACACAAATCTGTTATATCTGAAAAGATCTTCAACTTGCAATTTTACATTTCTCATGTTTCCCCTTTCTTCCTTACCTCTCAAAGAACTATACATAATTAAAAGCCGTCTCAGAAGTCATTTAATTAATGGTAATTCTTTGGAATACCTGACCTAAAGGAGAAGTTCACACCTCTGGCAGACCAGTCATCTGGGAAGTTTTATAAGCCTAGACTTTCCCAGTGTCCATTCTCAGAAATTTTAATTCACCAAGTTCTGCATGAGACCCAACAATGAGCATCTCAGGCAATGCACAGTATTTCTAATGACTGACCTTCAGGTAACCACTGAACTAAAGAACCTAGCAAATAAACTGAGACACTAGTTCTATGGCTAGTTCTTGTAGTTCTACAAGTGGGACTGCACCACTGTGCCAATAACAGGAACTGCTCTGGGTCACCTGAAGAGGGGAAGGCGAGGTTGAAAGAGGCCTTTATACAGCCAATCTAAAACTCTAGAACCCTCCAAATTTAGATTAAAAACGTGCCTGAAGGCTACCAACGTTCCTTACTTGGTTTCCAAGAAAAAACAACAGATCATGTCTCCTGCCACACAGAAACAACTTTGAATCTAAAAAGACAAGGTCCCCATAACCTTTCCATAGACAAATCACAAACATTTTACATTAAAAAAAAAATTAAAACCTCCTGTAATTCAACAATCTCTGATGGCATTAGTATGCACAATATGAGAAATTAAGTTGAACCTCAACCAGAATATGTACTTTTTTATATGAAAAACAGATGTCAGAAAACACGTCAAGATACTAGAATAAGAATTTCGGATGGGTCTAGAGACGACACTTGAACACAAATAACAGTAGTGCAAAATTCACAAGTGAGATTATCAGACTCCAAAAACCCTAACAAAGTGGCCATAAAAATTTACCCCATAAATTTGAGATAAGTTTTCCAGCCCCGTGCATAAACAACAATATAATCTCATTGGTCCTAAGATGCAGTCACTCCAACACAATTTCTAACCTAGAAACACACTATCTTTTGCGGAACCGTTTGACCAGTGTTCCCGGAGATCTCTCAACCGCCCCCAAACTGTCCTTCCCACCACAGTACTACCAGGTCAGGAGTGCGCCCGGCGGCACAGTCAGGCGGCCACTGCTTCCCACAAGGCCTGGGCCCGCACTGCTCGCCCAGGGGCTCCAATGGCCCCGGACCTCGGGCCTCCGGTCACAGCAGACACCCACAGTCCCTGTCGCGGTCCTGACACTCACCTCCCAGGGATCCACTGGCATTTGCCCGGGGCTAGAGAGGCAGAGCCCCA
>NW_022900924.1:3696493-3724113 GCF_012274545.1 Fukomys damarensis | reverse complement strand
CGCAGGTCCCGCCTCAGAATGTGGGCGTGGTCGCAGGCCTGCAGAAGGCGCGGGGCAGGGGACCGATTCCCCGAGGGGCCCGGCCTAAAACCGGCTAAGCGGATAGGAACTCGGCTGAGGAGAACGCTAACGTATTAGGATGAAGAGAAACAAAGGTGGTCCTACAGAGTTTCAGCAGGCATCTTTTCCTGGTTCTACACCCCTGGGCAGGACTGTTCTACTTACTAGTAAATTTCGATAGAGTTGGAATAAAACTAATTTAATATACATGTAAATACAGTGTTTCCAGAAGCTATATTCAGAATATAATTTCAAACTATCTCAACCTCAGCTCCTAATTAAAAGCACAATGGGAAAGTGAGATTTCAAACAAAAACAAAAATTAAAATCTATCTACACTACCCTGCAGAAATCCACATTCCAAGACTGCATTGCATTTTAACATTATGCCCTTCACTTCTCTAGAAAACGGCTGAGAAAACAAGTCAAATGAAAT
Organism: Fukomys damarensis; assembly: GCF_012274545.1. Classification (NCBI taxonomy): domain Eukaryota; kingdom Metazoa; phylum Chordata; class Mammalia; order Rodentia; family Bathyergidae; genus Fukomys; species Fukomys damarensis. The sequence goes on along the minus strand of NW_022900924.1, from coordinate 3,723,617 downwards.
CTACCCCTGGATTTGGTGTATTCTTTTGCACAATACTTTCTAAAATTATGATCCCAGCACTTGGAAGGCTGAGGTAGGCGGATCGCTCTGAGTTCGAGACCAATCTGGGCTATATGTGATTTCCACGACAGTCTCAACTATATAGTGAGACCCTGTGTCCAAAAATAAATAAATAAAGTTATGTTTATTTTCAACAATTTTTTCAATGATTATTGCCTTTCTATCCCACTAAAATGTAAGAACTACTTGAAGATAACAATCTTGTCTTGTTTATCACCACAGCCCAGATCTAGAATTGTGCAAGACAAGTGGTAGGCCGTCAAATTTCCTGAATAATTTAGAGATAAATCAATCTTTACAACAATTTTAACAGGTATTTTGCTGTTGTCTCCGTTTCACGGTTGAAAGCAAAGCCAGGAATAAGCTGTACTTATTAAAACAAAATTCAAAGCCAAGAGACAAGAAAAACTGCTTTCACTCACTAGGCTGTACCACTACCCCACTACATGGCAAATCCCCTGAAATAAAATCTCAAGGAGCTGTGCATGGTGGCGCACGCCTGTAATCCCAGCACTCCCAGAGTAGAAGGCCACCCTAGGCTACAGTAGTGAGTTCAAGGCCAGCCTGAAATAGATACCAAGACCCTGTCTCAAAAAACAGACTCAAGAGGGCCAGGGATTTAGCTCAGTGGTGCTGCCATCTGTCTTGCAGCTGATTCCCCAAACCAAAAAAAAAGTAGAAAATTACAGCGTAGCTCAAAGTTATGTAACTTTGTTTTACTCTCAGAGAAACTAGTGGCTTCCTCCTTTCTGACAGCTAGTGTTATGCTTCTGATGGTGTCTATCTTTCCATCTTTTCACCAGCCTCCGGAAAGACCAAGGCTACATTTGAAGCTCACTGGTGGCCTCTGATTGGCCTTTAAGGAAGGCTCATCATTCTGTCTTGTGGTGCTGAACATTGAAACCTACACTTTGAAAAAAAGAAAACAGGGTCTCACTTCGTAATTCAGTTTGGCCTTGAACTCACTGTATAGCCCAGTCTGGACTTGAACTCTTGGTGATCCTCCTGCTTCGCCCTCCAAAGTGCTGGGATTATAGGTATACACCACCACACCTGGTGAAACCTACACTTTAATTTATATGTTACTGTCCTAATGTCTCCTTTCTGTATATAATTGCACCCCCTTAGAATAAGAAAAGAAATAGATTCGAGAAATGACTTAAACAAAAAATAGCAATAAAATGTTTTTCCATGCTTCTCCCATTGTCCAAAGTTCTTATCAGTCATCAGTCCTCTGTGAGTGGAAATCGTTCTACCCAGCTCTCAGAAGGGCGTTAGAATGGATTTCCATGGGTGGGTGGCCATTGATTTGACTGATTCTAGCACCCAACTCCAGGCTAATTAGCGCCCAATGAGAGGAACAGAGGGTTCCACAAATGGACAGCTGACCTCCACTCAGTCCCCAGATACCCCTGAGGGGAGAGCAAACAGGTTGGCATGTTCACATTCTACCATGTCATGATAGAATATCATAGAACATTTCTGTCTTTTAATCTTGGTTGAAAGAATCTTCAACTGAATCCACAACTACTGTTTAAGACATTTGAGCCGGGGATTCAGCTCAGTGGCACCATGCCGGCTTGGCAAGCACAAGGTCGTGAGTTCAATCCCTGGTACCAAAAAAAAAATTTTTTAAGACATTTGAGAAACTTTTCTGTACCCATAAATTACAGAATTTGCACCTTCTTGTTCCCATAATGACTAACGTGGGTTGAAATGTTTTCCTTTTCTTTTCTTTTTCTCTTTGCAGTACTAGGGATTAACGCCAGGGAGGTATAAACTATTTCCCAGGCTGGCCTTGAATTTGTGATCCTCACTGCCTCAGCCTCACAAGAGGCAGGATTAGAGGAGTGCACCACCAGGCTGGGTTTTGAACTGAAACTTTTCACATGCACTGTGTAGCCAGGTGTGGTGGTGCACGCCTGTAATCCCAGCACTCCAGAGATTGAGGCAGAAGGATTGCCATGAGCCTGGGCTACATAGTGAGTTCAAGGCCAGCCTGAACCACATGAGACCCTGTTTTAAAAAACATAACAGGGCCAGGGATTTAGCTCAGTGATGCTGCCACCTGCCTTGCAAGCACAAGGTCCCATGTTCAATCCCCAGTACCAAACAAAACAGGCCAGGTGTGATGGCACATGCCTGCAATCCCAACACTTGGGAGGCTGAGACAGGAGGATTGCCATCAGGCCAACTTGGGCTACATATTGAGTTCAAGGCAAGCCTGCATTACAAAGAAAGAACCTGTCCCAAAACATAAACCAAAAAAAAAAAAAGTCTGATTAAAGATTTAAATTTGACTGCAAGACTCAACAAAGCTAAGAGACAACCTACAAGGTGGGGGGAAAAATTTTACCAGCTGTTCCTCAGACAAAGGGCTACTACCTAGAATATATAAAGAATTTTAAAAAGCCAGACCCCACCCAATTCAAAAATGGGCATCTGAAATGCAGACACATTTCTCAGAAAAACAAGTACAAGCGGCAAATAACATATAAAAATGTTCAATATCATTGGTCATTTGAGAGATGCAGATGAAAACAACATTGAGATTCCTCCTCACCCCAGAAAGAATGGCTGCTATCAAGAAATCAACCAATAGCAAATGTTGGTGGGGTTGTAGGGAGAAAAGAACCCTGCTCCAGTGTTGGTGGGAGTGCAGACTGGTGCAACCACTGTGGAAATCAGCATGGAGGCACCTCAACAAACTAAGATTAGAGGGCCCGTTTGACCCAGCTATTCCTCTGCTAGGTGTCTTCCCGAAAGAATTAAAAGAATCATGCCACAGTGATATATGCACACCCATGTTTATAGCGGCACAGTTTATAATAGCTAAAGCTTGGAAACAGCGCAATTGCCTGTCAACTGGAGACTGGATAAAGAAAATGTGTTTTTTTGATAAAATGGAGTACTACTCAGCCATAAAGAATGAGAAATTAGAGACATTTGTAGCTCAATGGATGCACATTGAGGCCAAACTCAAGCGAAATAAATAGGACACACATGTGTAAATACTGAATAGTTTCTCTGGTATGAAAGTGTAAATAAGGATTAAAATGAATAATTGGTAATGTGAAATAGGAAGGAAAGGTCCAAAGGTGTAGGGGAGGTGTGAAGGATATGGGAAAGGAAAGAAAGGAAAGGAAAAAAAATAGGATAAGAAATAAATGGAATGTTGGGTGTGGTGATCCACGCCTGTAATCCCAGCACTCAGGAGGCTGAGGCAGGAGGATCCTTGAGTTCAAAGTCAGCCTGGGCTACACAGTGAGTTCCAGGTCAGTTTCAATTACATAGTGAGACCCTGTCTCAAAAAAAAAACCAAAAAAAAAAAAAAAAAAAAAAAAAAAAGAAAAAGAAAGAAAGAAAGAAAGAAAAAGAAAGAAAGAAAGAAAGAAATGGGAGCAAAGCCTCTGCAAATAGGGAGGGGTGGAGGGGTAGAAGGGAAGGCAGGGGAATGGGGAAAAAATGAGAACCAAGATACATATGTGAAGGTGCACGTTCCCAATGATGAATGTAAAGGTATTGTGTATCTAAAATGTACCAATAAAAGAACATAAGAGAAAAAAATCAATAAATAAAGATGTACATTTGAATCTTGGTCCTCCTCATCCTTGTTCCTCATTTGCTTTTTCTGTGCCTGAGTTTCTTCACTGCTCTGTGCAGTCCTTATCAGAGCCTTACTTCACAGATATATGTAAGAATTCTTTGAGGTTGTGGTTTTGAAGATGTTTCATACCCTACAGAAAAACAAACCGATAAACACTATACTTGTAACTGGCTGAAGACAAGGTCCTAATAGTGTATGGTGATTCAAAGAGAGGAAACCAGCCTAGCCTCAGTGAAGGCTTCTTCTCTTCTTTGCCCTGTGTTTCGTGTGAGTAGCTCCCTCTACCCGCCCTCCCTTCCTGTCCACTGGCTTTCCTTTCAGCCTCATTCCCCCATGCTATTCAAAGCTAAAAAGGTTCTGCCATTGGTTTAGGGACTCTTTGAAGTAGCCCGTGAGTGACACAGGGTCCAGAAGGCAGAGCTCCCTCAGTCCCCGGAAATGAGACTTCCCAACAGGAAGTCCTGCTGCTTAAAAGTCACTTATTTCAGTGACTGCATTGTATGGCTTATCCCCAAACTCTCACAATGACTCAGTATCTCCTTCGCCTTCCAGCCCAGCTACAGATAGGGGTAACTACGACTTCCAGGCATTGAAGACTCGCTTGTCCACAGGCTGAAAGAAACTAGAATTGATCGTGTTTCTGCAATTCAAGACCTCGCACAATTTTCCAGACACCACTCTGCACCTTTACTGCAGTTCGAATTCAATGGAAAGCAATAATTCTCAAAGTGTGGTCAACAGGTCCTTGGGGCCTTCAGACATTTTCAAAGTTCCAGATGGATCACAACTTTTTTTTTTTTTTTTTTTTTTTGCTTTTTTGTTTTTTATTTTTTTGGTGCTGAGAACTGAACCCAGGCCCTCATGCTTGCTAGGCAAACATTCTACCCCTGAGCTAAGTCTCCAGCCCGGAAACTATTTTCATAATAATACTCATAAATTATTTGAGCCCACTTTTTTTTAACCGTGTTGACATTTGCACTAATGGTGAAAGTAGTAAATTATTGTCACTCTGTCGCACATGAAAGCAATGGAGCAATATATACTAGTAGCTATTGTATTCATTACTAACATGAACAAGTAGTAAAAATGTCAGTTTTACTTAAGAATGTTCTTTATGCATCAGTAAAAAAATTAATTTTATTAACTCTAGATCTTTGAATAGAAGTCTTTTAACTATTCTGGGGAGGATATGGAAATTACATATAAAGCTTTTTTTTCATGTTTTTACTGAGCTGAAATTCACATAACAAAAAATTAATCGCTTTAAAGTGAACAAATTTAAAAGCAAAACAAAACAAAATGAACAAATCAATGGCATTGAATACAGTCGCAATGTTATGCAACCACCATCTCTATCCCATTCCAAAACATTTCCACCACTCTAAAATAAAACCTATGCCCACTGAGCCGTTCATTCCACTGCATAAAGCACTTTATGAGTTGCAAGATAAACTACCCTCCTTTTTAGGAATACTGTTTTTACTTGAAAAGATGGTCTACATTCGAACTAGTCATTCAGATTTGAGTAAGTGGCAGACATTTTCTTAAAAAAATGTACAAAGTGAAGGGGTGAAGGGAGGGCAGGGACAAGGGGAGAAAATGAGAACCAAGACCTGTCGTGTAAAGGTACGAGATCCCAGTAATGAATGGAACTGTACTGTATACCTAGAATGTACCAATGAACTCAATAAAAATAAAAAAAAATGTACAAAGTGAATCTATCACATTAAATAAAACAGCTGATTGAATCTGTTTCCTAATGGTAAAATTCAAGTTCAATTCTTTTCAATTTTAATTTTAGAAAATGTGGCCAGGAACAGTGGGTGATGCATGCTTATAATCCCAACCCTTGGGAGTCTGAGACAGGAGGATTATCATGAGTTCAAGGTCAGCCTAGGCTACACAGTGAGTTCAAGGCCAGCCTGAACTACCTAGCAAGACCCTGTATCTCTAAAAAAAAAAGGGAAAATGTGATTGTCCTACTACGGATTTGTCCTACCAAAATGAAAAATGTGATTGCTGGTCTGCTTCTCAATACAAAGTCTTTCCTACCAGAATGACTAGTGATATTAGTAAAAGTGAATACTTTATATCACATAATTAAATGTGCCAACATTCAGAAGGGCTGCATGACCCCATGAACTAATATTTTCCACATGACCAACTCATGATGTTACTGAATCATGCATGAATAAAGATCCATTCCAAATGTTAGATAGATCAATAGATTTTGTTATAACTGAGTAAATTTATTGATGTGAATTTACCCAACTAAGCCTTAAAATCTGTCAAGGTTTGGTATAATATCAAGAAAAAATATCCACAATTACTTGATTTGCATGAGGAGGGGTATTGTTCATGTGCTTCAACTAAAACAAATTGCAGCAAAAAAATCCAGAAGCAAATATGACAATGCAGTTTTTTAATTAAGTCAGATTTGACTGAGATATCAACATATAAAGCAATGCCATTTCTCTCATGAAATGTTTTGTTTCTGCAAAATATATGCATTTCACATAAAATGTATCATATTACATCATGGGCTTATAATAATTGATTCACTGATTGATTTTTACCGTGCTGGGGACCAAACCCAGGGTCTCTGACATGCTACGAAAGCACTCTACCACTTAGCTAAACCCTCAACCCAGTAATGTTTTTTTTTTCTCATTGAGTTTATTGGTACATTTTAGGGAGTAATGTTATTTTTTAAGCAACATCATTTTAACCAAGACAATAGCAAACTAAATTTGACAGCACATTAATAAAATCATTCACATGACCAAGTGGGATTCTTGCTGATATGCCAAGATGGTTCAACATACGCAAGTCAATAAATGTCATGTATCATATTAAAAGAACAAAACACATGAAAAATAATTATCCCAATGATGCAGAAAGGACATTTGATAAAATCCAACATCCCCTCATTATAAAAATCACAAACCAATTACATATAGAAGAAACATGCCTAAACATATTAAAGGACATACAAGACAAGCCTATAGCTAGCATCATACTCAATGGTAAAAAACTAAAAGTGACTTGAGCATAGTGCATGCCTACAGTACCAACAACACTCAGGAGGCCGATGCAGGAGGACTGCCACAAATTCAAGGCCACTCTGGGCTACATAGTGAGTTCAAGGCCACTCTGAATTACATGGTAAGACCCTGTCTGGGGGAAAAAAAATCAGTAGCATGTCTCTATTCTAACAATGAACTACTCAGAGATGAAATCGAGAAAACAATCCTGGGCTAGGGGTGCAGCTCAGTGGTACAATTCTAGGACTTCCCTAGAATGTGCAAGTCCCTCATTGGCTCCCCAGTACCACACACACAAACACATAATCCCACTTACAACAGCTATCCAAAAAAGCTATGAATAAATTTAACCAAGGAAGTAAAAGGAACATTAAAATCTATAATACACTGCTGAAAGACATTGAAGAAAACACAAAATAAATAAAAGATGTCCCATGTTCATGAATCTGAAGAATGAATATTGTTAAAATACCCGTACTAACCAAAGCAATTTACAGATTCAATACAATCCCTATTGAATTCCAATGATAATTGTCAGGTAATTGTAAAATTTTGTGTTTCTTAATTTCATGTAGAACCACAAAAGACCCCAAATACCAAAGCGATGTTGAACAAAGAAAACCCAGTCAGGTATCATACTACTTGATTTAAAATCTGCTGCAGGCCAGGCACGGTGATGCACACCTGTAATCCCAGCACTCAGGAGGCTGAGGCAGGAGGATCGCTGTGAGTTTGAGACCAGCCTGGGCTACACAGTGAGTTCCAGGTCAGTCTCAACTACGTAGTAAGACCCTGCCTCAAAAAACAAAAAATCTGCTGCAAAGCTACAATAATCTTGCCAGATGTGGTGGTGCACACCTTGAGCCCCAGTACTCTGGGAAGCTGAAACAGAAGGATCACAAGTTTGAGATGCACCTGGTCAAATTAGTGAGACCCTCTCTCAAAAAATAAAAAAGGATTGGAGTGCTTGGTGCAAAGGACCTGAATACAATCCTCAGTAGTGAAGAGGGGAAAAAAACTATAGTAATCAAAACAGAATGGCACAGGCAAAAACAAAACAAAAACAAAAAAACCCTGCATATAAACCAATGGAACAAAATAGAGAGCACACCAGTAAAAACACATACACTTATTTGATAAAGATGCTTATTTTAAAAATGGGGACGCCGGGTGTAATGGCGCACTTCTGCAATCCCAGCACTCAGGAGGCTGAGGCAGGAGGATCGCTGTGAGTTCGAGACCAGCCTGGGCTACATAGTGAGTTCCAGGTCAGTCTCAACTACATAGTGAGACCCTGTCTCAAAAAAACAAAATAAATAAATAAAGGGAAAAGACAATCTCTTTAATAAATGGTCCTGGAAAAACTGGATATTCACATGCAGAAATAATTAGATAAAACCTTCATCTCACACAATATATAGTACCAAAAAAATCAGCTCAGAATGGATTAAGGAGTTAAAATCTGCAAAAAAGAAAAGAGTTAAGATCTGAAAATAAAACTACCAGAAGAAAGTAGAGTAAAACCTTCATGAAATTGGTCTGGGCAATGATTTTTTTTATATGACCACAAAAGCATAAGCAACACAAGACAATGGGATTAAATCAAACTGAATAGCTGCACAGTAAAGGAAATTAAAACTTAAAGAAGAAAAAGCTCAATATTATAAAATTATCATATAAAAAAGCATTCAAGTTTGGCATAATGACTAAGGAGCCTGTAATACCAGCACTCCTGGAGGCTGAGGGAGGCAATTTAGTAAGCAAGATCCTGTCTCAAAAAAAAAAAAAAAAAAGCCAGGCGTAGTGGCTCACACCTGTAATCCCAGCACTCAGAGAGGCTGAGGCAGGAGAATCGCTGTGAGTTCGAGACCACCCTGGGCTACATAGTGAGATCCAGGTCAGGCTCAACTACATAGTGAGACCCTGTCTCAAAAAAAAAAAAAAAAAAAAAGGAGAGAGAGAAAACACCAATAAATAAATAAATAAAGGTTGGGGACGTAGTTCAGCACACAGGTCCTGGGTACTTTGTAGCATTCAAAGAAAACATTAATGACACTGTAAAGCTGGAGATGTGGCTCAGAGGTAGAAAGAGCAGTTACCTAACAAACTTCAGGCCTCGGATTGAATGAATCCCCAACACTGAAGGAGAAGGAAAAGGAGAAGATGATGATATGTAAGGAGAAAAAGTTACAAAACGTGTCAAGCAATTAATTAGACATAGAATGCATTGTGTGTGTGTGTGCGTGTGTGTGTGTAGCACTGGTGATTGAGCCCAGGAAACACTGAGCTGTATCGCCAGCTGCCTCCCTGCTTTGAGACAGGGTCTCACTAAATTGCCCAGGCTGTGCTTAAACTTAACAATCGTGCTACCTCAACTTCCCAAGTACTTAGGATTATAGATCTGAGCCACTATTCCTGGCTGCTTAAAAATATAAATTAATAAAGTATTTAATATCACATTTTTAGAAATCCTACAATGGCAACTATCCATTGATACAATGACATAAAAGCTCATTAGGGCCTTCAGTAACTTTTAAGAAAGCAACAAGTCTGAGAATCATTGGTATAAAGCATTCATTCAAGTTTTTCAACAGTAAAGTTATTTTTAGTGAGTTCAGGGAGTTTTTTTTCCCATTTAAATAGTTATACTTAACGTTTACTGTATTTAGAAAAATATAACAAAGAAATCAAAGTCAATATCACAGATATCTCTGCTTAGAATGAGGCTAAACTGATTTATATAAGGTAATAAATTTATTTAGAGAAAAATAAGAAGTTGCCAGGCAAGGTGGCACATGCCTATAATTTCAGCTACTTAGGAGGCTGAGGAAGGAAGATCATAAGTTTGAGGGCAACCTGGGCAATTTAGAGAGATCCTGTCTCAAAACAAAATAAATAAAAACAAAAAGGGCTAGGAATGGAGCTCAATTTAGGCACAATTTCTAGTAATGCAAAAAGAGAAGAAAAAAATATATATATGTGGAGTGAGAGACAGAGCAGGAGGAAGAGGAGGAGGAGAGAGAGACAGAGAATTCATATAAAGCAGATTGTGTCAAAAATTCTGGAGAGGGCTGGGGATTTAGCTAAGTGGCACCACTGCTGCCTCGCAAGCACAAGATCTTGGGTTTGATACCTGATACACACACACAAAAAAAAAAAAAATTCTGAGAATAGTACCTGAAAGTCTGAAATTTGGGAAATATTCAAACAGTGATTAAGCTTTGGAATCAGACAGACCTGACACCGTTCCTTACTCCTCTCGTCTGGAATGTGGAAGAGTGTGTGAGTTAAACGAGTTGAGTTAACACAAGCAGAGCAGCAGTGATTCCACTGCCGTCCCTGGGAGAGGTACCTAATAGTCCTGAGTAAGGGAAGGCCTGCACCCGTGGGAGGTAGGAGGCACAGATTCCCGACCCAGCTGAGCCACTGACTCACGGTTTGATCTCACCTCCCCCGGAAAAGCCTCAGTTTTCCCATCCAGAACATGACCGAGTAGGGCGTCATCCTCTCTCTGGAGCCTCCCAGGTCTACCACCTATCCTTTGGATAAATAATCAGCCTCGTTGGGCGTGGTGGCGCAGGCCTGTAACCCCAGCACTTGGGAGACTAAAGCAGGAGGATCGCTGTGCGCTCGAGGCCAGCCTGGGCCATACAGCAAAATCCTACCTCAAAACAAACAAACAAATAATCAACTTTACCCTTGTTTGATTATTGCATCAGAGAGACACAGAATTGTAGTTGGATAGAACACAAAAGCTCCAAATCCCTGACGCCCTAGCTCTTCTCACAAGTGAGAACACAAGGGCCGGGGAGCTTAGACGACTTGCTTAGGCACATTACTAGGACTGGGGGGAAGTTGGCAGGTTCTGCTCCAGAGTCCGGAGGGGAAATGACAGTGTGTCCTTTATTCTTTGAGAAATGACTTAGGTGTTTGGTGGTTTAGTCATTCCACGCTGTAACAAATGTTCTGCAATTCTACTGGGGATTCAATTCTCACTTTCCTTGAGAAAAATCAATGTGGTAGGGGTGGGAACAGTGGGTCGATGGATTGCTTGATATGACTAACTAAATACTCCTTTAAAAGGTCAGGTGCCCCCTCCAAATTCTCCAAGGAAATTAAATTGGCAAGAAGAGGTTGGAAAGGGAGGCAGGCTCACGGAGGTTTTGCTTCTCTCTACTTGTTCTCCCTGTCCTTGCCCTCTTTTTCCTCCCCTCCCCAGTGTAAGACAACACACCCCTCTCAACACCCAACTTGCTCTGCCCAAAGCTTCCCGACAGGCTGGGCCAACACACCAGCTACAAATAGAACCAGAACCCACTGAAAATAGCTCCTCCTCCCTTCTTGCCCAGAACTTCTAATTGCTGGCTGGGTCACCCTGCCCCCACAGAGCAGGCCCCAAGCAGGGAACTCAGGTCGAGGGCCAAGTCCAGGGTTAGAGAATGTCTCAGGAGTAACAGCTCCAATGATAGCTGACTCTTAAAGTTCCGGTGCAGCACCAATACCATTGCAAGGGCCGGGCATTAGTTCCTGGATTTAATTAAGAAAGTACTGGCTATTAATCCAGTAGTGCAGATAAGTTCAGAGAACTTATCCAAGGCCACACAGCCACTGGGAGTGAGAGAAAGAGTCTAAATCCCCACCCCTCTGGAGTTCACATGGTAAACTATTACAATACGTTTTGTCTCCCTGTGCAAAGGCCACCCTAGTTCTAGATCCGTGAGGCTGGTCTGAACTCAAACCATCCAGATCCTTTTGGCAGCCAGGGAAACCGAGGCCCAGAGAGAAGAGCCATCTTCAAAGGCATGCAGTCAGTAAACTAGTAAATCAAGTACCCAGGTCCCTTGGCTCAGAGGCCAATTGTTTTTGCAGAGGTTAATGCAGACAGAGACTCCCTTGTTCCTTTTATAGGGAAGCCCCATGGGTCTTTCTTTTTTTTAACCTCCTCAGATTTCCCGACAGAGCAGAGTCCTCCTGTCTCACCACCCACTTCCTAGCTCCCAGACACCCGGTCTGGCAGCCAGGCACCCTGAGATCACCTCTTCTTCCCTCTGTGTTTAAGGTGTTTAATGTTCTAGGGGAGGAGAGAAAACAGCAGGACATAAATCATGGTGGCACTGACGGGGTTTTCTACTTTGCTGAATATGAAACAGGCAGGACCCAGCAAAGGGAGCGCATTAGCAGGGATTTGCTGGCTCATTTAAATCCAAGGTCCAAAGGCACAAATGTCCACTACTCCTGAGAGCTAGATAAATTTCCCTCTACTCCAAGATCTTCTTTGTTGTAAAATAATTCTCAGAAACAGTTTTAACATCCGCAGTGGTCACAAGAGAAAATGCAGTGAGGCCATGGGAGCTCGGCTGGGGAGGAATTAAGTTATTTAAGAAGTGGTGGAGGATTATAAAAAGAGTCTCACATGGAGGCTGTCGATTCTGTTCCCAGCCCCGTCACATCTTGATATGTCTTTACTCAGTGTGTGTGTGTGTGTGTGTGTGTGTGTGTGTGTGTGTGTGTGTATGCGTGCTCGCGCATGTACACGCTAGGGATCAAACCAGGTGCCTTATGCATGCTAGGCAAGCGCATTACCACTGAATTACACCTTCAGCCCTCAGTTAATCTTCGTTGCAAGTGTCTGTTGAACACTCCCTTGGCTGAGCACAAGGACAAGCTCTGCCCATGCAACAGCGAATGAGACAAAACCAGTTCCTGCACTTTCGAGACTAATAACGAGTTGGCAAGACAAAGTCAAAAGAAGCCCACAAAAATGCTCAGATTGAGAAGATAGAGGATTTATAGCCATAGTGATGTAGAGGAACCTACTCTAGACTTGCTGGTTCAGGTAACACTGGTACAGATGCTGGAATAGAGGCTAACAGTTCACTGGGCAAAGCCAAGGGAAAAGATAACCCAAGGAGAGGTCAGAGAATGTATAAAGACACAGAGGTAAAAGACAGCTGGCTTGTTCACTGAACCAACCAAGTGAAGCAGGTATTGGATTATTTGGCCATCTCACTGCATGACATAGCCCCAGTGGAGAATCTTGCTGAAATCCTGTGACTTAATGCTGTGTTAATCAGAGAGTGCAGGCTGCATTCCATATGGCTACATTCTTTTAATGTTACAAATTCCTTTATCAGCACCTCTAGAAAATAACCTTGTCCCAGCAAGTCTCTGGAGGTTGACAGATCCTTTTATTGGGCTTCTTCCATCTGCAAGGCAGGTGTGGTGCCACTGAGCTGAATCCCCAGCCCAAAGGGGCTGCTATTGTGGTATGAAGCACTCCATCTTTCCCAGAGATTATAGAATTAGGTCCAGCCGGAGAGAGAAACTCAGGACCTTATGCTTATGAGGCTGGCGGTGGTACCACTGAGCTAAATCCCCACCCTTGGCTCTATTTTCTTGGTCAGAGAGCCTACAATGATTTTTACTTTTTTTTTTTCTTTTGTGATGGTATTGGAGGTTGAACCCAGGACCTTTGCACTGAGCTATGTTCCAAACCACCCCCCTTCTTTTTAATTTTGAGACAGGATCTCATTAAATCATGAAGATGCCCAGACTGGGTTTTAGCTTTGATCCTCCTGCCTCAGCCTCCCAGGGTGCTGAGATTATAGGGGTGTGCCACCATAATTGAGCTGGTTTCTACATTTTAAAGAAAAAGGAGGAGCCAAGTCTTGTACCTAGTGAATGCCGGTAGGGTAATCCAGCCTCTGGGAGGCTGACACAAAAGGATTGCCATGAGTTTCAAGGTCAGCCTGGGCTATATAGTGACACCCTATCTCAAACAAACAAACCAACAAACATTTAAAGAAAGAGGAAAGGAAGGGGAAAAGTGTGTGTACTTGTGCGTGATGCTATAGAGGTGTATGTGGCTTACAAAGGCTAAATACTTATTATCTGGTCCTTTATAAATACAGTTTGCTCTCCCCTATGGTGGAAGATTAAATTAATGCTCAAAGCCAGGTGTGGCGATACATGCCTAAAATCCTGGCACTTATAAGGCTCACGCAGAACTGTAAATTTGAGATTATATTGTAAGACTGTCTCAAAAATATCCCAATGACACCTCCAAAGAAATAAAGAGGGAGAGAGAGAGAGAGAGAGAGAGAGAGAGAGAGAGACACTCAAAAAAGGGAGAATATCATATGCTTGCGATCACACGACATGGTAAAGATAACACTGTGAATTCAATGAGCTGTCTAAAGTATACAGATTGGTCTCCCTCTGTATATAAGGATTTAAATGCTTATAAAATCATGGGATAATTAATGTGGTATTCTCCAAAGTGGGTTCCAGATGTCAGGAGTTGTCCAGGAGCACTATATCCTCAATTCAAAATCAAATGAGTTCTGGGGCTGGGGATTTAGTTCAGTGGTACCGCTGCCTGCCTGAGTTCCATCCCCGGTACAAAAAAAAAAAAAAAATCAAATGAGTTCTGGAAGTTCTGCAAACTCCGCAACCTCCTCCTAGAAAGTCACTATGTAAATCAGTAGATTCGGCTCTGAGAAGTTTGGCAGCAACTGAAAAAACCTGGTTACTTTGTTGAACTGAATGTATCTCAGATTTATTCAGTTGGGAAACTCTTCTTGTTCTATCTATGTGGAGGATAGCTATGTAATGTCAGAAACATTTGGAGAATTCTGAAATCACAGGCCAATAATTTGGATTTGAAAGCTGGCCCAGTCTCTTCTTTACATAGGAGTCAGAGCGAATCACTCAGCTTCTCAGAGCTTCATTGGTGAAATATGGACTGATTTCTACACTTGATCTTAGCCAAAAGGCCAAGAAGCAATTGGACTGATTTCTAGATACATGTGTGACCCTGTCATTCCTGTCTTTAGAGCCACATGTCCCACAGGGATGTTCACTGGCAATCTTCTATGCCATTGAGCTGGAGGTGGAAGATGACCTTTAATTTTCCTCAAACCTTCCGTCCCTCTGCCTCCACCTCCTTAGAGTGCAGGATTATAGACACATGACTCCTCACTGAGTGTTTTGTTTAGGTAGATCACTGATTTTTTTCTTTTTTTTTTGGTTCCAGGGATTGAACTCGGGTCCCTGTGCTTGCAAGGCAGGCAGTGGAACCACTGAGCTAAATCCCCAGCCCAGTAGATCATTGATTTCATGCTCAGGAAGGGACTGATAGAAAATATGGGATAAAACGTCCAAACCAGGCATAGTGGCTCACGCCTGTAATCCCAGCACTCTGGGAGGCTGAGACGGGAGGATCACAAGTTCAAGCCCAGCCTGGGCAACTTAGCAACTTTGAGACTCTATCTCAAAATAAAACATAAAAAATGGGTCGGGTATGTAGCTCAGTGTGAAGGTCCTGGGCTCACACCCCAGCACTGTAAAAACAAAAACAGAAACATCCAAACTATTCCTCGGACCTTTTCCTGCTGTAGCTACTGTAGACCGAAGTTAATTCCAACCACTTTGCAGGTCCCCCAGTCCCAGTCCCCAAAGTAACTCCATGAGGCAGGTAAGGTGATCTCCACTGAACAACTGAGAAAGGTGCTCCAAGAGTCTGGTGAATGTGCTTCCTTGCCCTGTGTTACTTAGGTGATAAAGAGTGGAATCCGCAGTATGACTGCCCCAGAGGACTCCCTGCCCCCAAGTCATGGCCCACTTCAGTGCACCCCACAGACTCAGGCCACTTCCCTGAACCGGTGTTTGAATGAATAAGCGGTGTTTCTTTCCAGATGTCCTGCAGTGGGTGTATGCAAAGCAAACTGGTACATCTGTGCCACAGAATATTGCTCACTAATAAAAAGGAAGGAACTATTGATAACTTACTATGTAGCCCAGGCTGGTCTCGAACTCACAGCGATCCTCCTGCCACAGCCTCCCAAGTGCTGGGATTGCAGGCGTGCGCCACCACGCCCAGCAAAAAGATTTTTTAAATGTGCAAAAATAAATATACACATACAAACATAAAGATACACATACACACACACACACACACACATATACACACAAATGCACGTAAAACCGGTGAGATCCAAATAAAGTGGGTGGATTGTATCAATGTCAATTTCTTGCCTATGATATTTTTGCTAGTTATATAAAATATTAATACTGGGGAGGATATAGGTCAAAGGTAGATGGGACTCTTCGTGTGATTTCTTCTTGTAAATCTGCACTTATCTAAAAATAAAACAGAGCTGGGTGTGGTAGTGCACATCTGTAATCCCAGCACTGGGCGGGGGGGGGGGGGGGGGGGGGGGTTGAGGCAGGAGGATTGCTTTGAGTCTGAGGACAGCCCAGGTTACATACTGAGTTCAGGGCCAGACCGAACTACATAGCCAGACCCTGTCTCAAAAAACATAAACAAGAGCCAAGCCCCGTGGCACATGACTATAATCCCAGCTACTACAGATATGGAGGCAGAAGGCTAACAGGCTCGAGGTCAGCCTAAGTAATTTAGTGAAACCCTGTCTCAAAATAAAATTAAAAGGTCTGAGAACGAAGCTAGCTCAGTGGTAGAGCAGTATTGGGTTTGATTCCCAGTACTACATAAACAAACAAATAATGCCAGGCATGATGGTATATACCTATCATGAGCAGCACTGGGGAGGCTGAGGAGGAAGGATCACAAATTCAAGGCCAGCCTGGGGTACATCATGAGATCCTGTCTCAAATAACCAAAATAATAAAAAATAAAAAGGTCTGGGAACGTAGCTCAGTGGTGGGCTGTTTACCTCACGGATAAGAGGCTCTGTGTTCAGTTTCTCACACACACACACACACACACACACACACACACACACACGCACGCACACACACAATCTCAAAGCAAAAGGCTTTTTTGTTGATATTTTTGTTTTATTTTTAGTTCTTTTGAGTTCCTGACCCAATACGGCTCATCTTGTGGGTTAAGGTGAATTGTCATTCATTCCTTTATTACGATCACACCTGATAACTTTGAACAAAGCCTATGTCTGCCAGAAACTGGGCTAAGTGCATTCCCTGGATTACCTTTTAAGAGAGCCTAGGGAAGAAGGGAACAAACACTATTATTATATCTCCATTTAACAGATGAGGAAACTAGAGTTCAGCAAAGTGAAGTCATATGCTCCAATCCACATAGTGATTAAAAGTCAGGAACAAAACCAGAGCCTGAGTCCAAGGCCACCGCACCCCTAACCTCCACATTACACCTCTTCTCTGCTCAGGTTCCAAATGGCATGGGTCTTTGCCCTTGACTAGCCTTGAACCTCAGATAAAAGGCCAAGATTTTCCTTCTATGTCATTCCTCTAGAATCCTGTAGAGCATTTCTAGTCCCAAAACTAAGTCTAAGTCCTAACATCATCACTTGCCCGCAGTGTGGCCTTAGAGAAGTCACTTCTCTCTAGGCTGTAGTTTCCTCTCCCCTAAATCAGAGTTTGAAATTCCAGCATTGTTGGTGGGTCAAATGAAGTAATGCATTTCAAAGAGCTTTGCACACACCACAGGGAGCAGTTGGTATTAAAAACAGGGCACCATGAAGTAAATTCTAAATATAGGCCACTCCAATATATCTTCTGGTTTGATGGCAAATGCTCTGAGGGCTTGAGCTGAAATTTCTTTCTAACTTCTCTTTTATGCAGCGCTCCCCAAATGGCAGTTTTTAAAAAAGTTCTTGTTAGCTGTGATGTTGGTAGAAATCAGAACGGAAAACAGCAACAACAATGCAACGTATTAATGGTTAAGAAAAGAAAAAAACAACCTTACTTTAACTGCACTTTTCTTGTAAGTTGTGAAGGGACCTAAGAACGGCCACTGCCCAAAATTGTCCCCTGAATCCCCTGCTCTACGACTCCAGGTAACACTTCTTGTTTTTAATTTGGAAGTGTGGGTTCTATCTTTTCAGGGGTATGGAAGAATGTGAAATTTGCAAAGTACTTTGAGGTACAAGATGTTCTTGCTATTTATACCAGCCAGGATCTGTGGCTGTTTTTTGGGCAAGGTTTTTCCACATAAAATCAACCTTTTCTCCCCTTTTGCCAGTCATGACAACCTTGCAAACTCACCAACAAATTCCTCAGCTTTATTACTAATGCCAATAACATGGACTTTTAAAACGACCTTTCATCTCGACATCTTAAGCAACACTGTAAACAGTAATTAAAGTTCAACACCCCGATGAGGAGGAGGTATCTATTATTCAACCCATTTCCCAAACTGGTACACCCAGACTTACAAATTAGAGGCCTTCCCGTAAGTCACCACGGCCTAGAGGAGGGAGGAGAGCAGAATCAAGCATTTTCGACTACTCCTCACCTCGGCAGCACCGTATACTAAGAATTCTAGACTTCCCAACTCTTGGATTTGCCTGGGCACAGGACAGCAAGAGCCTAGGAGCCGCAGAGTGAAGATCCTGACAGAGTAGGCACTCACTGAGGGAGGATGATCTAGAAGGGTCAGAAAAGAAGACCAGGCTTCTCTGCAGCAATGTAATTATAAAAGCTTCAAGACGATGAAGGAAGGAAGGAAGGAAGGAAGGGGGGGTGGAGGAAGGCAGGAATACATGAAAAAAAAGATACATAGATGAGTGGATAGAGATGGATGGACAGCAGGAAGGAGAGGAGGAAGGAGGCAAGGAAGACAGAGAGAGAGGGGAAGGAAGGGCCTAAAACCATTTTAAAAAGAAAATACTGTAAATGTATTGGATCCGTAAATTTGATCGAAGATGGGAGGAGTGTGACTGCATGTATAAACTGTCTGATTTCTAAAATATAGAGTAGAGAGGATGAATTATTTCTTATCATTATAGCTTGAAATAATTATGGACTCAAGCTTCAAAAATAGTACCGAGAGGCTCTGTGTACCTAAACCCAAGGTCCTCCAATGGTAACATCTCACATAATTATAGTGCATTATCAAAACCCAAAAAAGAATTGGCACAATACAATTATTAGGGCTACAGACCTTATTCAGATTGCTCCAGTTTCAGGAGAATCACATGCTTAAAATTTTATTATTATTATTATTATTATTATTATTATTATTATTATTATGCTACATGGGTCCTTGTACTCGCGAGGCAGGCGGCAGAACCACTGAGCTAAATCCCGGACCCTAAACTTTTGTTTCACACATAATGCACACAGATTTTCAGTATACAACTTGCTGCAGTTCCGTTGCTGAATGTCCCTCAAAAGTCTGTGTTAAAAAGCTTGGTGCACAGGGTGGCATTCTTAGGAGGTGATGGAACCTTTAAGAAGTGGAACTTAGTAGAAGGTCCTTCAGTCACTGGGACAGAGCCCTTGAAGGAGACCACGAGGCCCTGATTCCTTCTTCTTTCTCTCTTGCTACCTGGCAATGAGGTGGACGGTTTTGCTTTTCCATGCACTCCCTCCATGATATGTACCTCATCAGAGCCTAAAGCAATGGGGCCAGTGGGTCATAGACTGAAACTCCAAAACTGAGAGCCAAAAATAAATCTTTTTTTTTTTCTAAATTATCTCAGCTATTTCATTAAAGTAACAGAAAATAGATGAATACATAGCCTGATGCAGTTTTATTTATGTAAACACCCATGTAAACACCATCTATGTCAAGATATAGAAAATGAATACCTCCCTCTCTTCCTTCGTTTCTCCTTTTCTATTTCTTCCTCTTCTTCTCCTCTTCCTTACTCTGCACTACTGGGGATTCTACCCAGGACCTTGCACAGGCTAGGCAAGTACTTTACTACTGAGGTACATCCCCAGCCCTAATAAACTTTTTTTTTTTTTTTTTAATGCCGGGGATCCAACTCAGATCCTTGAGCTTGCAAGGCAGATGGTGGAACCACTGAGCTAAATCTCCAGCCCCTAAAGAACTTTTTAAAACAAGAAAAAAATTATATAGAATATTTTCAACTCCTGTATGCCTCTGTAAGTCAATGTTTTCCCTCCTACGTAACTACCACTCTATTTTTTTATAATGTTTTCAGTTGAACTCAGGACCATGATCATGCCAGGCAACTACTCTACCCCTGAGCCACAGCCCCCACCCTGCTAATTACCCTTCTCTTATTGCTGTAGATTAGTTTGTCTTATCTTGAGCTTTGGGTAAATGGAGCTTTATATAAATAGAACACAATATATTCCTTTTATCCCTCCAGTACTGGAGATTGAACCCAGAGCCTTGGATAAGATAGGTAGGGTAGATTTTTTTTGATCATGGCTAATTGGTTTCTCTCTCTCTCTTTTTTTTTTTTTTTTTTTTTTTTTTTTTTTTGTACCAGGTATTGAACTCAGGTCCCTGTGCTTGCAAAGCAGGCGCCGGAACCACTGAGCTAAACCCCTGGTCCTGTCGGTGGTTTCTCTTGCAGTATAAAAGCTTTCTAATATGACGAGATCCCAGTTGTTGATTCTTTGTGCTAATTCCCATGCTACTGATATTTTGTTCATATAGTCTTTTCCTATGCCGATGTCTTCAAGAGTTCTACCTAACTTCTTTCAGCAAGTTTAGTGTTTCTGTTTTAAGATTTAGATCTTTAACTGACTTTGATTTTAGTTTAGTGCATGGTGATAGATATGGGACTAGTTTTAATCTTTGGCAGATTGAAATCCATTTTTTCCAATGCCAATTATTAAATAGGTTATCTTTCCTCCCGTGAGGATGGTTGGCTCCTTTGTCAAAAATGAGGTGGCTGAGTATGTCTAGAGTTGTTTCTGCATCTTCTAATCTATTCCACTGATCCTCAGGTCTGTTTCTTTGCCATTACCATGCTGTTTTTATCACAGTGGCTCTGTAGTGTAGTTTCAAATTGGGAATTGTAATACCCCTTGTCATGTCTCTGTTGCCTAGAAAGGCTTTTGCTATTCTAGGTTTCTTCTGGCTCCAGATTAATTTTTGTTTTCTCTAGTTCTGTGAAATATACTCGGGATTTCAGTTGGGATTGCTTTAAATCTATATTGTAGTTTTGGAAGTATGGTCTTTTTCACTATATTGGTTCTTCCTACCCAGGAACAAGGGATGTCTTTCCATTTTTTTATATCCTCTTTGATATCTTTTTTCAGAGTGCTATAGTTTTTTTTTCAGCTTTAATTGAGTTTATTGGTACATTTTAGGGATACAGTACAGTTACATTGATTGTTGAGATCTTGTACCTCTACATGACAAGTCTTGATTCTCATTTTTCCCCCTTACCCCTTAGAGTGCTATAGTTTTTATTGCAGAGGTCTTTTGCTTCTTTCATTAGATTGATTCCTAAAGATTTCATTTTGGGGGGCGCTATTGTGCAAAGAATTGTTTCTCCAATTTTTTCTCTCAGTGAGTCTGTTATTTGCGTACAAGAAGGCTATTAATTTTTTAGTGTTGACCTTGTATCCAGCTACTCTACTGAATCTGTCAATTAAGTCTAGAAGTCTTTTTGGTCTTTGAAGTAGAGTATCATATTGTCAATAAATAATGACAGTTTGACTTCTTCCTTTCCTATCTGTATTCCTTTTTTTTGTTTTGCATTGTTTTTCTGGTTTTTTGAGACAGGGTCTCACTATGTAGTTGAGACTGACCTGGAACTCACTATGTAGTCCAGGCTGGTCTCGAACTCACAACGATCCTCCTGCCTCAGCCTCCCGAGTGCTGGGATTACAGGCTTGTGCCACCACTCCTGGCTTTATCGTTATTCCTTTTATTTCTTTCTCTTGTCTAATTCCTGTGGCTAATGTTTCAAGAACTATATTGAACAGGAGTGATGATAGTGGACATCCTTGTCTTGTTCCTGATTTTGGCATGAAAGTTTTCAGCTTTTGACCATTTAGTATGATGTTGGCTTTTGATTTTTTATATAGTCTTAATCAAATTCAGATAAAGACCATCTATTCCAATTTTCTGTAGGGTTTTTATCATGAACGGGTGTCAGATTTTGTTAAATGCTTTTTCTGCATCTATTGAGATGATCATATGGGACCAGCTGGATATGGTACTGGGAGCTGGAGAAAGTGGGGGCTGATTGTGAAGCTACAGATGGCTCAGTGGTGAGTGGCTTTCAGGCGAGACAAGATGAGGTTGGAGAGGCTTTTAAATGCCATGGGAAGGCATCACTAAAAAGTATTAATCCGGGGCTAATCAGTAACCATTCAGTCCCATCCCTGATTTCCCCCAGGTAAATCCAATCTTAAAATGAGACACTGCCCGATGTGTATAACCCGAGGTGCCCTCAAGCCTTGAATGCACTGCTGTGGTTTCTGTTAGGGGGTAGAAGATTGTCTAAAGGCAAGAAGCAGCCCCCAACCCAAGCACCCTGGGTGACTGAAGATGTGGGATCACAAGTTTGAGCCCAGTCTAACTTAGCAAGTTAGTGAGGCTCTGTCTTAAAATTAAAAATACAAAAGGGCTCAGAAGATAGGTCACAGCGAAGGAGAAAAAGAGAAAGCACAAAGTATTTGACCATCAGCAAGGGGCGAGCAAATTTTGAGTACAAGGCGGGTGGCCAGGGGTCCTACCAAGAGAGGGACACTGTAGGTGGCTGGGCGAGGGCCAGAGGATTAAGGAGGCATTCATCAAAACATTGTCAGGGATCATCCCTGGGTATCAGGAAGGAAATAGCTCAGGAGGGCCGGGAAAGCAATGATGCATTGTGACATTTCTGCTCAGAGAAGAGGTACAACCACTACAGCTAGGGGGTCTCTCACTATCTGTGCAAAGGCTGCTTTCTGTCTTGTCACTCGCAAGCCGCTTGACGTCCAAGTAGCACCAGGAGAACGTGTTGGTGTCCTCATACCTTTGTCAAAATCACAGCTCAGCTGGAGGGAGGGCAGCTTTCCCTGTTTGGCTGGTGACATCTTGATAAAGTCCTTACGGTCTGCAGTCAGCCCCTGACAGCTCCTCTGGGCATCGGTTCACCTTGGGACACGTCTGCCACCCGCCTATCCACCTCAGGCACAACGGCTAGCAGGCTGCTGCCTTCTGCCAGGAAAGAACTGGGCCTTACTAGGATTCCAGAATCTTGACTTTCAGACCCTAGGTGCAGCGTCCTCTGTATGCAACCCTGCCAGCAGGCAGGAGGCCAATGTAGGAACACAAAATTTATTTTTTCTTTTCTTTTCTTTTCTTTTTTTTTTTTTGGCAGTGCTGGGAGTCAAACTCAGGGCCTTGCACATGTGAGGCAAGCATTCTATCACTAAGCTACACCACTAGCCTCTAAAAATCATATTTATTTTTCACATGTGTCTAAAGACTATAAAGATAAACCTAAATCTCAGTCTAAGTCATTAATTTATATTAGGTTCTCCCAAAAGTAGAGGCTGAGACAAAGGCTTCTGTGTGAATAGCTTATTTCGGAAGTAGGTCCAGAGACTAGAAGTAGAAGAGAGGCGAGGCACAGGAGCTGGGATAAAAATAGGTCAGGGAGTGTCCCTGATACAGGTAACTAGTGAGTCCTGGAAACCTTCTGAGACACCTTAGGAAGTACATCTTGGAAATAGTTACTCCAAGGACTACAGAACAAAGTATTTACCCATCAGCCCCATCCCCACCGGTCCAGGGTTGTCTCCTACGACGTTAATGAGTATCTCATACTTCCCAGTTGCGCGTGGGTAAGCTTTGAGCCTGGCAGGTTCCTCACATCCCCATGGCATGAAGTCAGAGGCCAGGCGCTGCTGAGTTGTAACTGAGAGCATCTTTCACTGGATGGCCAAGAGAAGAATCAGTAGTGCACAAGAGATATCCGGCCCATTCTATAGATGGGAGTGGGAAATTTCCCCTGTGGCCCTCTTGTGACCCCACGCACCAGACACCTCTTATTCTTGCCTCCTCCCTAGTATCTGTGACTCTTTTTCTGGTAGCAGCATCCCTATTTATATATTTATTTATTTATTTATTTATTTATTTATTTATTTATTTATTTTGTGCTGGGGATTGAACTTGGGCCCTTGTGCTTGTGAGGCAGGTGCCAGAACCACTGAGCTAAATCCCCGGCCCAAGCAGCATCCCCGTTTTGGAGTTAGAAAGCTAACTTTTCCTCATTGCTGGTCCCTGTGGTTGGGTGAGGCTAAAGTCCGCATCACCTCATGCTTCCAACTCCAAGTGCTGGCTGGTCAAGTCCCAGGTCTGGCCGATCTACAGCTACAAAGATTGGTTCAGAAGTGGTCACTGGATCCTATCCATGCTTAGACATTCATTTGGGTATCTACACGGCCATATACTTAGAGGGATGCAACCTCATGCCAAGTCCCAGGGGTGGGAGCTGACGGACTAACCAACCAGCACATCCACCCCACTGAATGTAGATCCTATTTCTGGAGTAGACTTTTGACCTAAGTAGCCCAACCAGTGTAACTCTTAGAACCTCACTTGGAATGCTGGAACAGATGTATTCCTTCTACTGTTGGAGGGAAGAAAGCACAATTTGCTGCTGGAAGTCATACTAGGATCCCAAAACGAATCATTTGGATCTCTCACTATCTGTGGCAGAGCTGGTCCCTTTGGACAGGAATGAGTTTCTGGATCTTCCAACCCTGAAGCTCAAGCTACTATTTCTGGACCTCCAGTTATGTAAAACAAGCACTCCCCTTCATTGTTCCAACCAATTTAAAGTGGATGGTCTGTTATCTGCAGATGAATGCAATCCTAGCCAAGACCTTAACTTTAAAGTAAAAGAGAACCATTCAGGACCAGGGATTTAGCTCGGTGGTTCCACTGCCTGCCTCATAAGCACAAGGTCCTGAGTTCCATCCCTGGTACCAAAGGAAAAGAGAGAGCGCCGGGGATTTAGCTCAGTGGTTCTGCCGCCTGCCTTGCAAGCACCTTGTTTGATCCTTGGTACACAAAAAGGAGAGAGAGAGAGAGAGAGAGAGAGAGAGACACACCAGGGAGATTTGGCTCAATGGTTCCACTGCCTGTCTTGCAAGCGCAAGGGCTCAAGTTCAATCCCCGCCCAAAAGAGAGAGAGAGAGAGAGAGAGAGAGAGAGAGAGAGAGGACCATTCCTATAATATAAACATCCCGGAATAATAAAGGATGTAGTGGCATGTGTCTGTAATCCCTGTGCTTGGAGGATAAGGCAGGAAGATTGCAAGTTAAAGGCCAGCCTGGGCTACATAATGAATTCAAGGCCATCTGAAGTACATAGTGGGACCTTGTCTCAAAAAATTAAAGGAAAAAAAATGGTCAAAATCAACCAACCAAACAAAAAAACTCCAGGGTACACAGAATGATTTAATAAAATGAGGCTTACCTGTTATCTGATTTGATTGTCATAACACCCTGCTCACCCTAGTAACAATTACTCTGATTTAATAGACTAGAGGAAAGAAAAAAAAGACTCAAGGAACTAAAAGCACTTACCCACTTGTGCTCAAGTAGGAGCAATTTTGCCCTGGGAGAACAAGGGGACACTTGGAAATGTCTAGAGATTTTTTTGGTTGTTGTAACTAGGGCAGGGCTGGGCGTGGTGGCTCGTGCCTGTAATCCCAACACTTGGGAGGCTGAGGCAGAAGGATTGCCATGAGGCCAGCCTGGGCTACATAAGGAGTTCAAGGCCAGCCTGAACTATATAGCAAGACCCTGTGTCAAAAAACAAAACAAAACAAACAAACGAAACCTAGGGCAGGGATGGGGGGGCGGCGGCAGTGCTGACATGTAGTGAGTAGAAACCAGAAATGTGATTCCGTATCCTACGAGATGTATAGAACAGTCCCTCACAATGATGAATGATCCAGGCCAAAATATTAATGAAGTTGAAGTTGAGAAACCCAGTTTGACTAATCCAAGATCACATGGAGTCAAGGCTCAGATTCAAACACAAATCAATGCGCTTAATGGCGCATAAGCCCCCTCACAATGTGTGATACAGCCCTGTGCCAGAACCAGCCCAAACCCAGGAAAGCAAGAGGCCGGAGAGCCAGAGGACAATGGAGCCCAGGCACTTCAGGGGCACCCTGATCTTGCGCCGCTCCATCCTCAGTCAAGTGCATTCTAGGGTGAGCCCCTTGTGGATTCCTGCATAATTTCTTGGCTGGCCTCAGTGGCTTGTGCTCCAGGGGACCTGGGGAGGTCTATGGCTCCTTGCCTGGGGTTTCAATTCCATTTTGACCTGCTTGCCTGGCATTCGCTGTATGAAATGAGACATTAATAATTCATCTTGCCAGATGAATAATTCAACAGAAGGGACAAAAGGCTGCTGGCATTAGTTGGCATCACAAAACTAGCCCATATTTTTTCTAAAGGGAGAAGAAGGAAAAAAAAGAAACTCTAAGCCAAGCTGGTCTGGCTGATGAACACGACTCCAAACACTAGACAGTTTGAACAGCCCCTCCTTTTGGGCATAGGCGCTGATGAAGACGTCGGGGTTGCCGGAGGGAATCTGGTACTCTGTCTTCTGCCCCGCCCCCACATCATTTCCAAACTCTCAAACCTTCACAGTGCATTACAACCCAGTCAACTGGCGCCACTTTCGGGAAGTTTCCCCTGTTCCCCTCAACCAGCTGCAGCTGAAAATGCTTTTCTTTCTGATCCCATCTGTTGGCCACTTTGCCCTGGCCACTACCTGTCTTACACATCACGCTAAGCTCTGGTTGCTGTTGTCGTCGTGGTGCTGTTGTCGCCGTATCGCCGTTGCTCTGACTCACTGTGTGGTTCAGGTTGGCCCTAACTCACTATGTAGCCCAGGCTGGCCTCGAACTCCTGACAATGCTCCTGCCCCAACCTTCTGAGTGCTGAGTTTCTGTGTGCAGTGCAATGCCTGGCTAAGCCATGTTTCAGCCAACAGGGATTCTCAGGCCTTAGAATGTCTTTTCTAGTGGGAAGGGAAGAGAAATTTCGGCCAAATAAGAATACTGGTACGAGTAATGTGAGCATTGCTTCTCTACAGAAATGTCCTCCCCGACACATCTGGAAACAGTTCCAGGGGTACACAGATCCTGGAATCCCCTTCATCAACCAAGATTTAGAATTCTCGCCTCATGAGGAGTCTCCGATTAAAGAGAAGGACTGACCACAGGGTGCGTGATGGTTTGATGTGTGTACTGCAAAATTCAGATACTGCCATTGTGATCCTGTTAAGAGGTGAGGGCTTTAAGAGGTGACTGAGTCATGAGGACGCTACCCTCACGAGTGGGATTAGGTGCCCTCATTAAGGGGCTTGATGGAGAGACTTCTGACCTCTGCCCTTTTTTCTCCCTTCTCTTAGGTAAGGACACCGTATCCCATCTTCTAGAATATACAGCAATATCTTAGAAGCACAGAGTAGCCCTCCATAGACAACCAAACCAGTTGGTACCTCTATCTTGGACTTTACAGACTCTAGAACAAGGACAGCATAAAAGTTCTTGCTGTCAGGTCCTATGTGAAAAACAGAACATACCATTAAAAAAAAAAAAAATCGGGCCAGGGATGTAGCTCAGTGGTTCTGCCACCTGCCTCTCAAGTGCAAGGACCTGAGTTCGATCCCTGGTACAAAAAAAAAAAAAAAAAAAAACAAGAAAAAAAAAGAAAAAAAAAAAAA